>NW_003852424.1:17519281-17536441 GCF_000181295.1 Otolemur garnettii | reverse complement strand
AAAAAAAAAAAAAAAAAAAAAAAATTCAAGCGAGAGCAACTGCAGGAAGAGGTTGATACGAGAACCAGAGTCTGGGGGGCTGGCTCTGTCTGACCCTCTCTGGGCCCCAGTTTTCTTATCTGTAAAATGAGGAGGGTTAGGAAGAAGAAGTGATGGGATGCCGGCAGGGCAAGCTAAAGGCCTCAATGAATATGTGTTCACCACTGTTGTTGAAGTCGCTCGTATTGCCGGGCTGGGCAACGATCGCTGGGGTCTTTCAGCCTCAGTTTGGCCGTTGGAGAAATAGGGGGCCAGGAAATCCCCAGAATCCACGTGGTTGGTTGGCCCTGATCACACTAACGTCCCAGGGCTGAGTTCACAGGGTGCGGGCTGGGACTTGGGGGAGTCCAGGAATCGCACCACCACCACCTTCCAGGGCGCCTAGTGCCTCCAGGACTCCACCAAGCGGCGAAGGGGGCGGGGCAGAGGCGGGGTCCGGCTGGGGCGTTCCCCGGCCCTATTGGTCTTTTGGTCCGTCACTCTTGGGTGCCCTTGCCCCGCGAGGTAAAAGCCCGCCTTGTCCGGGCCAGTCTGGGAACTCGTCTGAAAGTTTTGGCCGCCGCGCTCCGGACGTCCTGCGGACTGTGGTGAGAGGCGCGGGCGCCCCAAATTAGTAGGGGATGGGGTCCGCCGAGTCCTGGGGTGCTCCAAGGACAGAAGGACGGGGAAAGCGGAGAGGGGTGTATTTGCCATGCTCTGCGGCCTGGGGAGGGGTCTCCTGTCCGGGCTGACTCACCTCCGACTCCCACCCCCCGACAAACTCCACTTCTGCAACACACCCAGACTTTTAAACTGTTTTCTCGCGTCGTGGAACTTTGGAGGGGGACGAATGAGGACAAAACCAGTTGCAAATGGGTGCTCTCGGTCCTCCGGCACCCCAGAGTCCTTCGCTTTGTAGCGCGCTTGCTTTTGCAGACGCGATTTGCAAGCAGTTTCTCTGCCGCTCAGCTCTCCTCCAACCGCCCCGTCCTCCCTGGGTCTTCGGTGCTTCCCCTCCACCCGCGCCCACCCCCGGCTCCGGGCCTCCCAGCAGACTTTGGGGAGGTCTCGGTCAAATCTTGCCCGCTTCCCTGGGCGGGTGCGGCCCCGGTATTGCACTTGTGAGAAGGCCACCCTCTTCCAGGCTTTTGTCCAGGCTGGGCCTAGGACCTGTGTGTCCCTTGCCTGGAGCGCCCCCAGCTTTGGGTTTTCCTAAATATCAGAGATTAGGAAGTGGAGGGGGAGGGTCGCTTTAGCTTTAACTAGCTCTTGCTCAGGCCACTGGGGTTAGCGGCAGACGGGTCACTGATCCCAAGGGCCTTTTTTTTTTTTTTTTTGAGACAGAGCCTCAAGCTGTCACCCTGGGTAGAGTGCTGTGACATCACAGCTCACAGCAACCTCCAACTCCTGGGCTCAAGCGAGTCTCCTGTCTCTGCCTCCGCCTCCCAAGTAGCTGGGACTACAGGCGCTCGCCACAACGCCTGCTATTTTTTGGTTGCATCCATCATTGTTGTTTGGCGGGCCCAGGCTGGATTCAAACCCGCCAGCTCAGGTGTATGTGGCTGGCGCCTTAGCCCCTTGAGCCACAGGCGCTGAGCTGATCCAAAGGGCCTTAATAGTGCACCTACATCTGCAAGAGCCACCCTTGATTGAACCAGTTGCAGGAGGGATTGGTCGCCAGAAGGGATGTGAGGAAGCTGCCCAAATCCTTATAAGACTTGAGAATCTGTTCTTGGGAGGGTGAGCTCAGGCTCTGAAGAAGGTGAGGAGAATAATAGAGTGTCAGCAGTGATCCTAGGAGTTGAGTGTGTCTTGTCTCCTTACCTGACTTGGGGGACCTTTATAACAAGCATTACTGTCTGGCTGCACTCTTTTGTATGGAGAAGCCAAAGCAGGGTGAGATGGTTCTGTTCACTGAGCACCTACTATGTGCCAGGCCCTGAGCTAGCTCCCCTAGTCCAGCATCTCCTTCAGTCCCCAAGGACTCCAAGCAAATGTGAAAGGGTTGTCCCATTTCACAGATGTGGCAAGTGAGGCTCCTGGAGGTCCTTTCCTCTGACACCCACACTCCTAGTGAGTTGCAAAGCAGAGATTAAAGACAGGTCTGGACTCCAGGCCCAGTGCTCCCAAAACACCATTTTGCTTAGGGCAGATGTCAAAGCAAGGCCACCAGGAGGCTGGGCTTCCTCTGGAAGGAAATGTGCAGAATCAAACTCAGAGGTTCTTAGCCTCACACCAGGAAACCAGTCTTTAAGGTAGGCACTATGTTTAGCCCCTTTTTACAGGTGAGATGACTGAGGCTAGTGCAGAAGGACACCCTTGCTTAACATCACATCTTATGGGGTAGAGCTCAGACTCCTGGCTTCCCTCCAGGAGTCTGTCCGAAGATGCCATGACTTCTTCATCTCACCTGGTCAGGAAAATGGAGTGAACGCTTGAGTCTGATGAAATTGGTCTGTGGTGATCTCCCTACCTTTTTTTTATTTGGAGACAGAATCTCAAGCTGTCACCCTGGGTAGAGTGCTGTAGCATCACAGCTCACAGCAACCTCCAACTCCTAGGCTCAAGCAAGTCTCCTGCCTCTGCCTCTGCCTCCCAAGTAGCTGGGACTACAGGGGCCCACCACAATGCCTGCTATTTTTGGTTGCAGCCATCATTGTTGTTTGGCAGGCCCAGGCTGGATTTGAATCTGCCAGCTCAAGTGTATGTGGCTGGTGCCTTAGCCGCTTGAGCCACAGGTGCTGAGCCTCTCTACCTTTTTTTAAAAAGCCTAAATTTTTTTTCTTTTGAGGCAGGGTCTCAAGCTATAGTTCTGGGTAGAGTGCTGTGGCATCATATCTCACAGCAACCTCAAATTCTTGGGCTCAAGCGATCCTCTTGCCTTAGAGTTTTCTGTTTTTAGTAGAGACAGGGTCTCAATTTTTGCTTAGGCTAGAAAAAGCCTAACCTTTTTTCTTTTGAGGTAGAGTCTCACTTTGTCACCAGGCTAGAGTGTAGTGGTATCTTCATAGCTCACTATAACCTTAAACTCCTGGGCTCAAGTGATTCTCCCATCTCAGTGTCTTGAGTAGTTGGGACTACAGGTACAAACTATTATGCCCAGATAATTTTTCTATTATTATTATTATTTTTTTTTTTTTTAGAGACAGAGTCTCAGTTTATCGCCCTCGGTAGAGTGCTATGGCATCATACAGCTCACAGCAACGTCCAACTCCTGGGCTCAGGTGATTCTCTGGCCTCAGCCTCTGGAGTAGCTGGGACTACAGGCACCTGCCACAACGCCCAGCTATTTTTTTGTTGCAGTTCGGCCAGGGGCAGGTTTGAACCAACCACCCTTGGTATATTGGACTGGTGGCCCTACTCACTGAGCCACAGGCACCTCCCTTTTTCACAGGGTCTTACTGTGTTGCCCTCGGTAGAATGCAGTGATGTCACAGCTCACAGCAACCTCAAACTTCTTGGGCTTAAGTGAGTCTCTTGCCTCAGCCTCCCAAGTAGTTGGGACTACAAGCTCCCACTACAGTGTCTGGCTATTTTTTGGTTGTAGTTGTCATTGTTGTTTAGCAGGCCTGGGCTGGGCTCAAACCTGCCAGCTTCGGTTTATGTGTCTGGCACCCTACTCACAGAGCTACAGGCATCGCCTAATTTTTCTATTTTTAGTAAAGATGGGATTGCTCTTGCTTAGGCTGGTCTTAAACTCCTGACCTCAAGTGGTCTTTCTGTCTCAGCCTCCCAGAGTGCTAAGATTACAGATATGAGCCACTATGCCCAGCCCCTAACTGTTTTATGAATAAGTAATGCTCTATAGTCAGAAACCTACTTCCCATCCCACCCCCAGCTGTGCAATCCTCCTGCTGAAGAGGCAGCCACTGTCAAGTTTCTTCTATCTCAGCTTAGCACTGGCCACATGCACTGAGGGTGGCAGGTTCAAACCCAGCCCAGGCCTGCATGACAATTGCAACAAAAAAATAGCTGGACGTTCTGGTGAACACCTATAGTCCCAGCTACTTTGGAGGCTGAGGCAAGAGAATCACTTAAGCCCAAGAGTTTGAGGTTGCTGTGAGCAGTGATGCAATGGCACTCTACTGAGGGTGACGTAGCAAAACTCTGTCTTAAAAAAAAAAAAGTTTCTTCTGTCTCTTTATTTTATTTATTTATTTATTTTTTGAGATAGAGTCTCACTATGTCGCCCTCAGTAGAGCTGTGGAATCACAGCTCACAGCAACCTCAAACTCTTGGGCTAAAATAATTCTCGTGCCTCAGCCTCCCGGGTACCTGTGACTATAGGTGCCCACCACAATGCCCGGCTTCTTTTTTTTGCAGTTTTTGGCTGGGGCTGGGTTTGAACCTGCCATCGCCAGCATTTGAGGCTGTCGCCCTACTCCTTTGAGCTACAGGCGCCACCCAATGCCCAGCTCTTTTTAGAGATGAGGTATTGCTCTGGCTGGTGTCAAATCTGTGAACTTAGGGCAATCCACCCACCTTAGCTTCCCAGAGTGCTAGGATTGCAGGTTTGAGCTGCTGTACTGGACCCCTTCTGTCTTTTTCAAGATTCCATGCAAATGCAAGCAAAAACATTTGCCCTGGCTGGATGTGGTGACTCACTCAGGTAATCCTAGCACTCTGGGAGGCCAAGGTGGGTGGATTGCTTAAGGTCATGATTTCAAGGCCAGCCTGAGCAAGAGCAAGATCCTGTATCTTAAAAATTAGCTGGTTATTCTGGCAGGCACCTGTAGTCCCCGCTACTTGGAGCAAGAGGATCATTTGAGCCCAGGAGTTTGAGGTTGCTATGAGCCATGATGCCACTGCACTCTACCAAGGCTGACAAAGTGAGACTTTATTTCAATAAAAAAAGTTTGCCCTGTTTGACAGTTCATTGGACACTTTTTGTCTCTTAACAATATTGTGATCTGTGTCAGTTTTGCATAAATCTCATTCTTGAGGTATTGTATTGGGACATGCTGCTTTTTGGTTTGTTTTGTTTTTGAGCCAGAGTCTTTGTTGCAGGAAGACGAGGCCCAACGTAGAGAAAGAGCACCCAAACATCACGTTTATAAGAGGAAGGGCTTTATTTACCGTCTGGGAGCTTATGGCTGTGAGCTTACGGCATAGAAGATTTTCAAATGGCCGTGCTCCCCTCCTGGCTTGGTCTTTCTCTTTTTATCAACAGTCAAAAAGTTCCATCCCACAGGTACCCTTCTCACTGGCCAGTTTGAATCAAGCGGGAGATGCTATTCCAGCCCCTACAGAATTACAAGATTTCATAGAACTTAGAAATTTCTAGGTTCTAGGAAGTTAAGTTTACAAATTCCCAAGAACTGAGTCACCATGGAGACGACCCCGCAGGTGTATCCTTGTGGTCTCCTTGAGAAGACCTGTTCTCCTAGACCTCACCGTTCTTGGGTATCCTCTCTCATCCTCACTTGGTCATCTTTGGTAGAGTGCCACGGGGTCTTAGCTCACAGCAACCCAAACTCTTGGGTCAAGTGATCCTCTTGCCTCAGCCTCCCAAGTAGCTGGGACTGTAGGCTTCTACTGAAATGCCTGCCTATTTTTTAGAGACAGGGTCTTGCTCTGGCTCAGGCTGGCCTCGAACCTGTGAGCTCAGGCAATCTACCCTCCTCGGGCTCCCAAGTGCTGGTCTTACAGGTGTGAGCCACTGTACCCAGCTCTTTTTTGTTTAGTTTTCATCCTCTTTCACAGGGCATCCAGGTTGCTTCTATTATCATTTTGTGGGTGACAGGTACACAGACCTCGGGCCCAGCTAGCAATGCAGGTGTGGCATCTTCCCTGAAGTAAGGTTTCTGGGTCAAAGGGAAGATAGCTTTTGGCACATTGCCCTCTGCAGAGGTTTGTGGACTGTACCTGTTTCTGTGAAGTATAGGTGATACTGGTGAGCCCTTGAAGTGGCTGCTCCCAAACCTAATGCCTCAAGGTGTGGACTGGGACAAGCTGTGTCACCACTACAATCTGGGAGTTTGTTAGAACTGCAGAGATAGGTTGGCCCAGCCCAGATCTGCTGACTCGGGAACCTGCTGTTGGACAAGGTCCACAGTTGACTCTGGTAGCAATGGGGTATTGATGGACAGTTTTGAGCCCTCTGTCCCTCAGTTCCAACGTGGCCTAGTCCCTCCCTCCAGAGAAAAGTCCAGGCAGGGTATACCTTATCTGTTTCCTCTGTTCACAGTGCTTGCTGCTGAGACCATGTCTGCCAGTGAGACAGAGGCCAATGCTGGCACCCAGATGGCAGTGGAAGAACCAGTACAGCAGGTGAGGAAGAACTGGGGCCAAGGACTGGGACAATGAGGCTTCCCACACCGGGATAACCTGGCAGGGAGGCAGGGAGGCAGGGAGGCAGGGACCCGCGAGCTGTGCATGGAAGCTGAAGGGGTGTCTTACTGAGTGGGCTTCAGGTTACCTCGTGCCCTTGGTGAGGTTGGAGAAATGGGAATCTCAAAAGCTCTTGTAGCAACTTGGGTGGCAGGGCTCTGTCTGACACTACCTGTTCCCTACCCCCTCTCCAGAGCCAAATTGTCCTTATTTCTGAAAGATCTCTTAGTGACCTCCTAGAAAGCCAATTTCTATTCTAGCTCCTTTATCCCCAATTTAAATAATGACCTCTTTTTAATAAACAATTTTGAATCCTCATACTGTAGAATGCACCTTATAAAATATGCCATTCAATTATTGTTAGTAAAGCTTACAAAGTTGTGTAACCATGTCTACATTACAGTTTTGTTTTTTTTTTTTTTTGAGACACAGTCTCACTTTGTTGCTCTTGGTAGAGTGCCATGGCATCACAGCTCAGAGCAACCTCAAACTCTTGTGCTTAAGCAATTCTCTTGCCTCAGCCTCCCAAGTAGCTGGGACTATAGGTGCCTGCCACAGTGCCCAGGTTTTTTTTTTTTTTTAGAAATGTGATCTCACTCTGGCTCAGGCTGGTCTCAAACCTGTGAGCTCAGACAATCCACCCACCTCAGCCTCCCAGAGTGCTAGTATTACAAGCATTAGCCACCTCGTCCAGAACATTTTTTGTCTCACCAAAAAGACACCCCATCCCCCCCTTCAGCCCCTGGCAGCTATAAATCAAATCCACTTCCTGTCTCTGTGGACCTGCCTATTTGGACATCCCACTTAAATGGAGTCACACATTGCGTGTCTTTCTGTGTCTTCTTCTCTCACTGAGCACAGTGTCCTCAAGGTTCATCTATGTTGTAACCCATGTCAAAGGCTTGTTCCTTTTTGTGGCTGAGTGATATTCCATAATATGAATATACACCCTTTTTTTTTTTTCAACAGTTTTGGCTGGGCTGGGTTTGAACCCACAACCTCCGGTGTATGGGGCCAGCGCCCTACTCCTTGAGGCACAGGCACCACCCATGAATATACAACATTTTTTAAAAACCAGTTTAGCCGGGTGCAGTGGTTCACGCCTGTAATCCCAGCACTTGGGGGGCCAAGGTCGTTGGGCCGCCTGAGCTCACAGGTTCAAGACTAGCCTGAGCCAGAGCAAAGCTTCATCTCTAAAAATAGCCGGACATTGTAGCAGGTGCCTGTAGTCCCAGCTAAGGCAAGAGAATCATTTAAGCCCCAGAGTTTGAGGTTGCTGTAACCTGTGATGCCATAGCACTCTACTCAGGGCAACAAAGTGAGACTCTGTCTCAAAAAAAGAAACAAACTAATTTATTGAGATATAATTTACATATCGTAAATGTACATTGGAGGTGCTGTATTTTTTATAGGCATGAGCCACTGTACCTGACATCTCCTTATTCCCCTTTAAACACAGCCTACTGGTCCACCCCAGGGCCTTTGCATTTGCTATTTTCTCCATGCCTTATGCTACTGTGTATCTCTGAAAATAAGATACTATCTTATATTTATTTTTTCTCAAGCAGACACACTAGGGCTTATTTTCAGGGGATGTCTTCCTCTCTGCACCAAAATGCATGGCGTGGCTATGCAGATATCCTACATAGCCACGCCCATCACTAGGTCTTAATATCAGGGTAGGGCTTATATTTAACAAATGTGTAGAAATCCTGCTAGGGCTTATTTTTGGGGTAGGTCTTATTTTCAGGGAAACATGGTATCTAGTAGGATTTTTTGTGATAATGGGAAATTATATACCTGCCATCCAATATAGAAGTCACTATCATATGTGGCTATTATGCACTACAAATGTGGCCAATTCAACTAAAAATATTCAGTTGAATTTAATTTTTTTTTTTTTTTTTTTTTTTGCGACAGAGCCTCAAGCTATCCCCCTGGGTAGAGTGCCATGGTATCACGCTCACAGCAACCTCCAACTCCTGGGCTCAAGCGAGTCTCCTACCATAGCCTCCCAAGTAGCTGGGACTACAGGCGCTTGCCACAATACCTGGCCATTTTTTGGTTGCAGCCATCATTGTTGTTTGGCGGCCCGGGCTGGGGATTCGAACCCGCCACCTTAGGTGTATGTGGCTGGCACCTTAGCCACTTCAGCCACAGGCGCTGAGCCTGAATTTAATTTTAATTAAGAGGCTGCCATGTTGAAAAGCACAGGCTGGGAATATTATTCTCATGGCTACACATGTTGCTCCTTTCCTCCCTCTCTAGTCAGGCCTTAGCTTAAATATCACCTCCTCCAAGAAGCCTTCCCTGACCACCTTAGTGTTGACAGCCCCCCTACCAGTTAGTAGCTTGTTAATCTGCTTTCCTTTTCTTTCTTTTTTTTTTATTTATTTTTATTTTTTTTATTTTTTGAGACAGAGCCTCAAGCTATTCCCCTGGGGAGAGTGCTGTGACATCACAGCTCACAGCAACCTCCAACTCCTGGGCTCAAGCGAGTCTCCTGTCTCTGCCTCCCAAGTACTGGGACCACAGGCACCTGCCACAATGCCTGGCTATGTTTTGGTTGCAGCCGTCATTGTTGTTTGGCAGACCCGGGCTAAATTCGAACCTGCCACCTTAGTTGTATGTGGCTGGTGCCTTAGCCACTTGAGCCACAGGCACCGAGCCTGCTTTCCTTTTCTTCTTGGCACATGTTACCTGACATATTTTTTCTGTGTCAGGGGTCCACAGGGCTATATAGTAAATATCTTCAGTATGGGTCGTGTGCTTTTGTCACTATTCTCAGCTCTGCCCTTGTAGCAGAAAAGTAGACACAGAGGATGTGTAAATGAATGGGCATGGCCATGTGCCAATAAATCTTTATTTATAGAAGCAGTAGGTGGTGGAATATCACTCAGCCATGAAAAGGAACCGGGCTCTAACACACAAAACAGAGTGGATGAACCTTAAAAATGCCATGCTCAGTAAGAAGTTGCATCTTCCCTATATGATGCCCTTTATGCAAAATATGCAGAATAGGCAAATCCGTAGAAACAGGAAGCAGATTAATGGTTTCAGATGGAGGAAGAAGGACTGGGTGGGTGACTGCTAGTGGGCATAGGGTCTCCTTTGGGGATGATGGAAAAAGTTCTGAAATTAGATAGTGGTGATGGTTGTACAACCTCCTGATTATATTTAAAAACCATGAATTATGTTTTCAGAGGATGAAATTTATGTTGTCTGAATTAGATCGCAGTAAACCTGTTAGAAAAGAAACAATAGCTGGGTACTGTGGCTCACACCTATAATCCCAGTGTTTGGAGAGGCTGAGGCAGGAGAACTGCTTGAGGCCAAGAGTTCGAGACCAACCTGGATAACATAGCAAGATCTCATTTCTTTTTTTCTTTCTTTTTTTTTTTTGGCAGTTTTTGGTCGGGGCTGGGTTTGAACCTGCTACCTCCAGCATATGGGGACAGCGCCCTACTCCTTTGAGCCACAGGCTCTGCCCATCTTTTTTTGAGTCAAAGTCTCAAGCTGTTGCCCTGGATAGCATGCCATGGCATCATAACTCACAGCAACCTCCAACTCTTGGACTCAAGCAATCCTCTTGCCTTAGTTTTTCTTTTTCTTTCTTTTTTTTTTTTGAGACAGAGTTTCACCGTGTTGTCCTCAGTAGAGTTCCCTCGTGTCACAGCTTATAGCAACCTCAAACTTTTGGGCTTAAGCGATTCTCTTACCTCAGCCTCCCATTGCCTCAGTTTTTCTATTTTTAGTAGAGAAGGGGTCTTGCTTTTTGTTCAGGCTGGTCTCAAACCTGTGAGCTTAGGCAGTCTACCCATCTCGGCCACCCAGAGTGCTAGGATTACAGGTGTGAGCCACGTCGCCTGGCCTGCAAGATCCCATTAAAAAAAAAAAATAGAGGGCCAGGCATGGTGGCTCACACCTGGAATCCTAGCATTCTGGGAGGCTAAGGCGGGTGAATTGTCTGAGTTCAGGAGTTTGAGACTAGCCTGAGCAAAAGCAAGACCCTGTCTCTGAAACTAGGCAGGCATTATGGCGAGTGCCTGTAGTCCCAGCTACTTGAGAGTCTGAGGGAAAAGGATTACTTGAGCCCAAGAGTTTTGAGGTTGTTGTGAGCCATGATGCCACAGCATTCTTCCAAGGGCGTTAAAGTAAGACTCTGTCTCAAAAAAAAAAGAAAAGAAAAATTAACCAGATATCCAGGCATATGCCTATAGTCCCAGCTGCTCAGGATGCTGAAGTAGGAGGATTGCTTGAGCCCAGGAGTTAGAGGCTATCTTGAGGTATGATTATACCACTGCACTCTAGCCTAGGCGACAGAGCAAGACCCTGTCTCTCTTTTTTTTTTTTTTTTTGAAACAGTCTCAAGCAGTCACCCTGGTGAGAGTGCAGTGGTATCATAGCTCACAGCAACCTCAAATTCTTGGGCTTAAGAGATTCTCTTGCCTCAGACTCCCAAGTAGCTGGGACTACAGGTACCCACCACAACACCCAGCTATTTTTTGATTGTAGTTGTCATTATTGTTTGGCAGGCCGGGGCTGGATTCGAACCCGCCAGCTCTAGTGCATGTGGCTGGCACCCTAGCCACTTGAACTGCAGGCACCGAGCTTAGGACCTTGTCTCTTTGTTTGTTTGTTTGTTTTTGAGACAGAGCCTTAAGCTGTCCCCTGGGTAGAGTGCCCTGGCATAGCTCACAGCAACCTCCAACTCCTGGGCTCAAAGGAGTCTCCTGCCTCTGCCTCCCAAGTTGTTGGGACCACAGGCGCCCGCCACAGCGCCTGGCTATTTTTTTTTGGTTGCAGCCATCATTGTGGTTTGGCGGGCCTGGGCTGGATTTGAACCCATCACCTTAGGTGGGTGTGGCTGGCGCCTCAGCCACTTGAGCCACAGGTGCCGAGCCAGGACCTTGTCTCTTAAAAAAAAAAAAAATCAGGCTGGGATCCTGTAGCTCAGCAGCTAGGGTGCCGGCCACATACACCAGAGCTGGCGGTTTTGAATCCAGTCCGGGCCTGCCAAACAACGACAACTACAACCAAAAAATAGCCAGGTATTGTGGTGGGCACCTGTAGTCCCAGCTACTTGGGAGGCTGAGGTGAGAGAATCACTCAAGCCCTAGAGCTTGAGGTTGCTGTGAGCTGTGATGCCATGGCATTCTACTGAGGGCAACATAGTGAAACTCTGTCTCAAAAAAAATTAGTGGGAGCCAGGCCAGATTTGGTCCATGGGTTGTAGTTTGCAGATCATCATGTTAGACACTAAGTGCCACAAGAATGGGACTCTTCTTGTCCCTGGTAAGGGATACACTCAAACACATGAGCTGTAAATCTAAAATAAAGGAAGGATGTGACAGAAGTTCAAAGTTCCTGGCTTGTGCAACCTCCTGGATGCAAAGCATGGGTGAGCTGAGCTGTTGCGCCAGCTGGGAGTGAAGGCAAAACCATAGAGCACTCTGGCTTTCCCGCCTGTGTCCGCCTTCCCAGCCTCGCCCATCTGAGCTGCCTCTTTCCTGCAGCAGCCAAGTGTGGTGGAACGCGTGGCCAGCATGCCCTTTATCAGCTCCACCTGTGACATGGTGTCCGCTGCCTACACCTCCACTAAGGAGAGCCACCCTCACGTTAAGACCATCTGTGATGCAGCCGAGAAGGGCGTGAAGACCCTGACTGCAGCTGCCGTCAGCGGGGCCCAGCCCATCCTCGGCAGGCTGGAGCCCCAGAGTGAGTCAAGTCCTGAGAGCATCACATCCCCCTACTCCTGGCTGATTCTGGGGGGTCTGCTTTACCCCTGGCCCTATACCCCCCAAAATCAGCCCTACGTGGCAGGCCCCAGAGGGGCAGTAACAGGTTTTTGTCTTCCTCCATCCATAGTTGCATCAGCCAGTGAATATGCCCACAGAGGCCTAGACAAGCTGGAGGAAAACCTGCCCATCCTGCACCAGCCCACGGAGAAGGTAAAGGGTATCAGCCTCAGGAGCACCTGGGGGCTCGGCTGACATGGGGACTTTCCAGGGTCTGGAATATGCAGGTTGTAGCTTAATTAGAATGCACAAGCTCAGCAGCTTCCTGCCTGTTCCCATCCCCATTGAGATGAATAATCCCAATGCCAGCCAGTTCTGGTCAAAACCCCTTTTGTGGGCCATGTGTGGTGGGTCATGTCTATAATTCCAGGGTTTTGGGAGGCTGAGGCAGGAGAATCACTTGAGGCCCAGAATTCAAGACCAGCCTGGGCAACGTCACAAGATCCCACCTCTAACAAAAAACGAAAAAAGTAGTCATGCATGGTTGTGTGCACCTGTAGTCCCAACTACTCAGGAGGACAAGGCAGGAGGATCACTTGAGGCCAGAAGTTTGAGACCAGCCTGGGTAATATAGAAAGATCCCATTCCCACCAAAAAATAAAGTAGGGCAATGCCTGTAGCTCAGTGGGTAGGGTGCCAGCCACATACACCCAGGCCAGCAGGTTCCAACCTGGCCTGGGCCAGCTAAACAACAATAACAACTGCAACAACAACAAAAAATAGCTGGGTGTTGCGGCAGGCGCCTGTAGTCCCAGCTACTTCGGAGGCTGAGGCAAGAGAATCACTTAAGCCCAAGAGTTTGAGGTTGCTGTGAGCTGTGATGCTACAGCACTCTACTGAGGGTGACATAGTGAGACTCCCCCCCAAAAAAAAATATTGGTTGCGCCTGTGGCTCAGTGAGTAAGGTGTTGGCCCCATATACCGACTGGGTTCAAACCTGGCCCTGGCCAAACTGCAACAGAAAAATAGCTGGGTGTTGTGGCGAGCGCCTGGGTGTTGTGGCAGGCACCTGTAGCCCCAGCTCCTCAAAAGGCTGAGGCAAGAGAGTCACCTAAGCCCAAGAGCTGGAGGTTGCTGTGAGCTGTGACACCACATCACTCTACTGAGGGCAACGAAGTGAGACTCTGTCTCTAAAAAATAAAAAAAATAAAAATAAATAGGGCGGCACCTGTGGCTCAAAGGAGTAGGGCACCGGCCCCATATGCCTGAGGTGGTGGGTTCAAAGCCAGCCCTGGCCAAAACCGCAAATAAATAAATAAAGTAGCCAGGTATAGCAATGTGTGTCTAGAGTCCCAGCTACTCACAAGGATTAGGTAGATGAGAGGATCACTTGAGCTCTGGAGTTCAAGGTTGCAGTGAGCTGTGATCATATCATTGCACTCCTCTCTGATCAGAACTGGAGACCCTATTTTCTTTTCTTTTTTTTTTTGAGACAGAGCTATCCCCAGGCTATCCCCCTGAGTAGAGTGCTGTGGCATCACAGCTCACAGCAACCTCCAACTCCTGGGCTCAAGTGAGTCTCCTGTCTCCACCTCCCAAGTAGCTGGGACCACAGGCGCCTGCCACACCGCCCAGCTATTTTTTGGTTACAGCCATCATTTTTATTTTGGCGGGCCTGGGCTGGATTTGAACCCGCCACCTTAGGTGTATGTGGCTAGTGCCTTAGCCACTTGAGCCACAAGCACTGAGCCTTCTTTTTTTTTTTTTTTTGAGACAGAGTCTCAACCTATCACCCTAGGTAGAGTACTATGGCATCATAGCTCACAGCAACCTCAAACTCTTGGGCTCAAGTGATCCTCTTGCCTCAGTTTTTATTATTTTTAGTAGTGACGTGGTCTCGCTTCTGCTCAGGTTGGTCTTGAACTTGTGAGCTCAAGCAATCTAGCCACCTTACCTCCAGTTTTAGGATTATAAGCCAGACCTTGTCTTTTTTTAAAGACAGAGCCTCAAGCTGTCGCCCTGGGTAGAGTGCTGTGGCATCACAGCTCACAGCAACCTCCAACTCTTAGGCTCAAGCTAGTCTCCTGCCTCTGCCTCCTAAGTAGCTGGGACTACAGGTGCCCGCCACAACGCCTGGCTATTTTTTGGTTGGCTATTTTTTGGTTGCAACCATCATTGTTGTTTGGTGGGCCTGGGCTGGATTTGAACCTGCCAGCTCAGGTGTATGTGGCTGGTGCCTCAGCCGCTTGAGCCACAGGCACAAAGCCGAGACCCTGTTTCTTAAAGGAACAAAAAAAGTCTTTGCAGCTTCCCCTTGCTCAGACCAAAGTCCTCTTCAAGGCCCACCTATCCTCACCAACCTGATCTGACCTAATCCCCTCCCTCCCCTCATTGGCCACCTCACTTGTTACACTTCAAACCCACTGCCTTTCATCTTTGCTAAGTGCTGCCAGTGCCCACATGTACCAGGCTCCGCTTAGATTTAGGGATGTGGCAATAGAAACAGTCCTTTCCCTCATGGAACTTGATTCTGTGGAGGCAAATAAATTAACATGCCCATCTCAGTCCTACCTTGGGACCTTTGTACATGCTCTTCCTGCTTCATGGGTTCCAACTTTACCTCCTAGGAGTCTTCCCACTCACAAAAGGTCTTCCTCGCTCACCACAGTCCAATGGAACTCTCTCTCACTGTGTCACCCCGTATGGAAAGCTTCAGCTACACATGGTGACTAAGCCCTTAGATTAGAATGTGGTTCATACAACTGAGGAAATGAATTCCTAATATTATGCAACTTAATTATTTTAAATTTAAATAGCCTCGCGTGGCTAGTAACCTTGTGGTTGCATAATCCTAGTGCAGTGTGTCAGCAGTTTTTGTTGAGTGCCTTTACTAAGATACTATTTACCTGCCATACCATAGCTGCCCCATTTAAGGGCTACAATGTCTTGGTTTTAGGATATCCAGATTGTGTAACCTTCACCATCAATTTTAGAACAATTTCATCAGCCCAAAAGCAGCCCCGTCCCCATCAGCAGTCACTCTCCCAGCCCCTGACAACCACTAATCTGCTTTCTTTCTTTCTTTCTTTCTTTTTTTTTGTTTTGAGACAGTCTCACTTTGTCACCCTAGGTAGAGTGCTGTGGCATCACGACTCATAGCAACCTCAGCCTCTTGTGCTTAAGTGATTCTCTTGCCTCAGCCTCCCGAATAGCTGGGACTGTAGGCACCCGCCACAACTCCCAGCTGTTTTTAGTTGCCGTTGTCATTGTCGTTTATCAGTCCTGGGCCGGGCTTGAACCCACCAGCCTTGGTGTATGTGGCCGGCGCCCTACTCACTGAGCTATGGGTGCTGAGCCCACTAATCCGCTTTCTGTCTCTATGGATTTGCCTGTTCTGCTGTTTTTTTGCATGAGCGTGATCATATGCTATGTGGCCTCTCTTGTCTGGTTTCTTTCCTTTAGCATAATATTTTTAAGGTCCATCCATTTTATAAATATGTGTCAGAACCATTCCATTTTTAGGGCTGAATAATATCTCATTGTATGGGTGGACATATTGTGTGTGTGCGCTCATCAGTTTGTGAACACTTACGTTGTGCCTATTTCTAGGCTGTTATGACTCATGCTGCTATAAACATTTGTGTTCAAGTTACATTTGTTTTTAATTTTTTTTTTTAAATTGGGACAGAGTTTCACTATGTCACCCTCGGTAGAGTACCGTGGCGTCATAGCTCACAGCAACCTCCAACTCTTGGGCTCAAGTGCTTTTCTTGCCTCAGCCTCCCTAGTAGCTGGGACTATAGGTGCCCACCACAATGCCCCGCTATTTTTTTGTTTTTTTCTTTAGCAGGCCTGAGCCAGGTTTGAACTCACCAGCCCCAGAGCATTTGGCCAGTACACTAACCTCTGAGCTATGGGCACCCAGCCTTTTAAAACATTTTTTGATCATGGGCTGGGTACCTGTAACTCAGTGGTAAGGGTGCTGGCCACGTGCACTGGGGCTGGTGGGTTCAAACCCAGTCCAGACCTACTAAACAAAGAAAACAAAATAGCCAGGCATTGTGGTGGACGCCTATAGTCCCAGCTACTAGGGAGGCTGAGGCAAGAGAATCGCTTGAGTCCAAAAGTTGGAGGTTGCTGTGTCTCTACAAAGTGAGACTCTTGTCTCAATTAAAAAAAAAAAAAATTAATCATGGTAAAACATACAACATAGAATTTACTATCTTAAAGCTTTTTTAAACATACAGCTCAGTGGTGTTAAGCACCTCCTGATTGTACAGCCATCACCACCCTCCATCTCCAGAAATACTCCAAGACCAAGAAACAGAGGCACAGAGAGGTAGAATGATTTGCCTGAGGACACAAAGCTAGGAAGTAACAAGCCAGGAGTCCAGCCCAAGCATTCTGCTACAGTGATTTTTTTTTTTTTCTTTTCTTGAGACATAGTCTCAAGCTGTTGCCCTGGGTACAGTGCCATGGCATCAAAATAGCTACAGCAACCTCAAACTCTTGGGCTCAATTGATCCTCTTGCCTCAGTTTTTCTTTTTTCTTTTTTTTTTTTCGAGACAGAGTCTCACTGTGTCGACCTCTGTAGAGTGCTGTGTTGTCACAGCTTATAGCAACCCCAAACTCTTGGGCTTAAGTGATTCTCTTGTCTCAGCCTCCCAAACAGCTAGGACTACAGGCACCTGCCACAATGCCCAGCTATTTTTTGGTTATAGTTGTCATTGTTGTTTGGCAGGCCCAGCTTGGGCTTGAGCCCATTAGCCTCGGTGTATGTGGCCGGCACCTTACTCACTGAGCTACAGACACTGAGACTTGCCTCAGTTTTTCTATTTTTAGAGACGGAATCTCACTCTTGCTCAGGCTGGTCTTGAACTCCTGAGCTCAAGCAGTCTACCTATCACAGCCTCCCAGAGTGCTAGCTGATGCAGTGATTAAAGTCATGACTGGCTCGGCGCCTATAGCTCAACCGGCTAAGGCGCCAGCCACGTACACCTAAGCCCGGTCCCCCAGCCCGGACCCGCCAAACAACAATGACGGCTGCAACCAAAAAATAGCCGGGCGTTGTGG
>NW_003852424.1:17517781-17519219 GCF_000181295.1 Otolemur garnettii | reverse complement strand
GACTCGCTTGAGCCCAGGAGTTGGAGGTTGCTGTGAGCTGTAATGCCACGGCACTCTGCCCAGGGGGACAGCTTGAGGCTCTGTCTCAAAAAAAAAAGTCATGACCAAAATTCCAGACTAAGTCACCCAAGAGTCAGTCCCCCTTTCAGCCTTCTTGGAAGTTGGGGTACAAGGGAGGGGGTGCCCAAGTACAGCAGAGGATGGAGATTCTGATACTGTCCAATCTCTTAGGTCCTAGCAGATACCAAGGAACTTGTGTCATCCAAGGTATTGGGGGCCCAAGAGATGATGTCCAACACGGTGTCCAGCGCCAAAGACACAGTAGCCACTCGAATGACAGAGGCAGTGGACATGACCCGAGGTGCTGTGCAGAGTGGTGTGGACAGGACCAAGTCTGTGGTGACCAGCGGTGTCCACTCCATCATGGGTTCCAGTGTGGGCCAGATGGTGTTGAGTGGGGTCAACACGGTGCTGGGCAAGTCAGAAGAGTGGGTGGACAACCATCTGCCCATGACGGATGCTGAGCTGGGTGAGTATAGCCTGCAGATGTCAGGAACCCTCCCTGGACTTCCTGATTTGGGACCTCTCTTGGCCTCCTGGGGTCAGTCACTTACTGACCTTTCTTTTTTCTTTTCTTTTTTTTTTTTGAGACAGTGTCTCACTTGTCGTCCTTGGTAGAGTGCCGTGGCACCACATCCCACAGCAACCTCAAACTCTTGGTCTCAAGCGATTCTCTTATCTTAGCCTCCTGAGTAGCTGGGCTACAGGTGCCCGCCACAATGCCCAGCTATTTTTAGAAACCAGCTCTAGCTCTTTCTCAGGCTGGTCTCCAACCTGTGAGTTCAGACAGTCTACACACCTTGGCCTCCCAGAGTGCTAGGATTACAGGCATGAGCCACCATGCCCAACCACTCACTGACCTTTCTATTCCTGCCACCTCTGGTCCAGTCCCTTGTACCCTCAGGCTTGTGCCCTGGTGCCCCACAGGCTGTCTTCCCTGCAGTAGCCACATGAGGGCGCCAGTGAGCACCTGAGTCAGAGCCTGTCCCTCCTCTGCTCACAGCCCTCCATGGCTCCCGCCTTCCTTAGGGGCTGGTCAAAGGTGAAGTCCTCCCTGGAGCCCACCAAGCCCTACACCACCTATCCCATCCCCTCCTTTCTCTCCCCTCCTCTTTTTCTCCTCTTCCTACTGTGCTCCAGTCAAATGGGTCTCTTCACTATGTTGCCAACATGCCAGGCATGGTCCTGCATTGGAGCCTTACTAGTGCTTGGAACGCTCTTCTTGTCAGACTTGGTAAAAACTCAAGACCTCCCAGCAACCTACAATGCTCCCTGGCATCTCATCCACCTCCCCTCATTCATTCATTCCATTCTGGCCACACTGCCTTACTTCTGCCCCATGACCTTTGCACTGGCATTCTTTTTTTTTTTTTTTTTT
>NW_003852424.1:17514039-17517715 GCF_000181295.1 Otolemur garnettii | reverse complement strand
AGTCTCCTGCCTCAGCCTCCCAAGTAGCTGGGACTACAGGCGCCCGCCACAACACCCGGCCATTTTTTGGTTGCAGCTATCATTGTTGTTTGGCAGGCCCGGGCTGGGGATTCGAACCCGCCACCTTAGGTGTATGTGGCTGGCACCTTAGCCGCTTGAGCCACAGGCGCCGAGCCTGCACTGGCATTCTTTTACTAGCAGTGTCTTCCCCCTAGATGTCCGAATGGCTTATCCATCCAACTCAAATGCCACCTCCCCAGCAAGGCCTTGGGTTTCTGCAGTTTCAGCCTTTCTCGTCCACATCGAGTCCCGACACCCTCCACCATACCCTGCTCTGTTTTTCCCATTATCAGTTTCTGAAAGTAGAATTTTCTGTCTTGGTCACTACTGTGTCCTTATGTCTGGAATGAGGCCTGGCATTGAGCAAGTGCTCAAATCCTTGCCTAAAATCACTCAGAAACAGCCTCTTATCTGGTACCTGCCCCTTCCCCACCCCCAGGCAGCTCTTAGTTCATTTGAATGTTCATTGAGTGGTGTGTGGGTGTGCAGGGCAGAGCTGGCTTCCAGTTTCTAGGGACACACAGTTTTGCCCTCACACAACTCACTGAGGTAAGTATGCAAAAAGAAAGAATTTGGGGAGGGATACTGAATTCCTAAGGTGGTGATGTTTGACTGGAACCTGAAGCAGCTGGCCTGAGAGTAGCACGTGACTTGTCTTTTGAACTTTCAAAGTTGATTATTTAATTCTACCCAACTCTGAACCTCCTGAGGAAAAAGACCTGGCTGATCTGTCCCCTGCTATTTCCAGGTTCCTAGGGGTAGTGCCTGCTGGTCCTGAGTAGATGCTCACACCAAGTAAAACTCAGCTGTGGGCTAGTCAGGGCAGACAGAGTGTCCTAGGAGGAAGGTGTTGATCCAAGCCCAGTAGGATTTAAAGAGAGCAGGAACAATAGCCAGTGCAGAGAACAGATCCATCTGACCAGCTCTGGTTTTGGAAGGTTATCCTTTATTTCTGTCTACTCAGGGTGAGAGCACGATGCACACTGGTGCTGATGCTTGGAGGGGGGTGTTTTTGGGAGAGGGTTCAGGGAACTGTGGCAGCAGTATGTTAGGACTGAGTTTAAGAGCCCACCTCTCGGCTTGGCGCCTGTAGCTCAACCGGCTAAGGCGCCAGCCACGTACACCTAAGGTGGCGGGTTCGAATCCCCAGCCCGGACCCGCCAAACAACAACGCCGGCTGCAACCAAAAAATAGCCGGGCGTTGTGGCGGGCGCCTGTGGTCCCAGCTACTTGGGAGGCGGAGGCAGGAGACTCGCTTGAGCCCAGGAGTTGGAGGTTGCTGTGAGCTGTAATGCCATGGCACTCTACCCAGGGGGACAGCTTGAGGCTCTGGCTCAAAAAAAAAAAAAAGAGCCCACCTCTCAGTTCGGCGCCTATGGCTCAAATGGCTAAGGCGCCAGCCACGTACACCTAAGGTGGCGGGTTCGAATCCCCAGCCCGGACCCGCCAAACAACAACGCCGGCTGCAACCAAAAAATAGCCGGGCGTTGTGGTGGGCGCCTGTAGTCCCAGCTACTTGGGAGGCTGAGGCAGGAGACTCGCTTGAGCCCAGGAGTTCAAGGTTGCTGTGAGCTGTGGTGCCACGGCACTCTGCCCAGGGGGATAGCTTGAGGTTCTGTCTCAAAAAAAAAGAGCCCACCTCTCTGTCCTGCTCCCAATCCCTCACCCTTTCCAAGGGCAGAGCCCTTTTAGGGGGGCCCTGCTGGTTGCTCAGCCTTGCTGGGACTCTGCCAGCTGTCCTTGGCCTAGACGACAAAACTGTTTTTTTACTTTTTTTTTTTTTTTGAGATTATGAGTCTCAGCTATGTTGCCCTTGGTAGAGTGCTGTAGCGTCATAGCTCACAGCAACCTCAAACTCTTGGGCTTAAGCAGTTCTCTTGCCTCGGCCTCCCAAGTAGCTGGGACTATAGGTGCCTGCCACAATGCCCGGCTATTCTTTGATTGCAGTTGTCATTGTTGTTTAGCAGGCCCAGGCCAGGCTTGAATCCACCAGCTTTGGTGTACGTGGCTGGTGCCCTACTCACTGAGCCACGGGCACTGATCCTGCTTTTTCACTTCTAAGAGCAGAGTTCCTGGGTTCCTGGAAACCCCTGGAGGAATGCTGGGGTTTAAAAGGGTGGGTTCAAATATGGCCTTAACCCACCTTTGGTGGGACAATGAGGAAGAATCCATTTTTCTCAAAAAGCAGGCTTTCATTTTTGCTGTCTATAAAGGTCCCAAGTGCTTTTTTATTTGTATGCAGTTTTTCTTTTTTCTTTCTTTTTTAGAGACAGGGTCTCACTTTATCAACCTTATTGGAGTACAATGGTGGTGTGATTCTATCTCACTGTGGCCTTGAACTCCTGGGCTCCAGCCTCTGAAGTAGCTGGAACTATAAGTGCGTATCACCATGCCTGGCTAATTTTTGTGTGAGGTGAATGTGATAACTATTATACTATGGAAACCCTGGCTAATTTTTTTTTTTTTTTTTGCAGTTTTTGACCAGGGCTAAGTTTGAACCCGCCAACTCTGACATATAGGGTCAGCACCCTACTCATTTGAGCCACAGGCGCCACCCCAACCCTGGCTAATTTTGTATTTTTTTTTTTCTTTTTGAGACAGTTCTCATTAGAGTAGAGTACTCTGGCGTCACAGCTCACAGCTACCTCAAACTCTTTTTGTTTTGTTTTGTTTTGTTTTGTTGAGACAGAGTCTCACTATGTCATCCTTGGTAGAGTGCCATGTCACAGATGACAGCAACCTCAATCTCTTGGGCTAAAGTAATTCTCTTGCCTCATCCCCCCAAGTAGTTGGGGACTACAGGTGCCTGCCACAACACCCAGCTATTTTGTGGTTGCAGTTGTCATTGTTGTTTAGCAGTCCCAGGCTGAGTTCAAACCCACCTACCTTGGTGTATGTGGCTGGCGCCCTAACCACTGAGCTATAGGCACCAAGCCTAGTTTTTGTATTTTTTGTAGAGATGGGGAAGGGTGGGCTCTTGCTGTGTTGCCCAGGCTGGTCTTGAACTCTTGGCCTCAAATAACCCTCCTGCCTCTACCTCTTAAAGTGCTGGGATTATGAGCATCAGCCACTGTACCTAGCTGTGTTTAAGATTTTATTTTATTTATTTATTTTTTGAGACAGAGCCTCAAGCTGTCACCCTGGGTAGAGTGCCGTGGCATCACAGCTCAGAGCAACCCCCAACTCCTGGGTTCAAGCAATTCTCTTGCCTCAGCCTCCCAAGTAGCTGGGACTACAGGTGCCCACCACAGCCCCCAGCTATAGAATGCCATTTTTTGTATGTCTGAGTAGTATACCATAATATGCATATACCACATTGTATTAATCCATTCATGTACTGATGGGCCCTTGGGTTGTTTCTATGTCTTTGTGATTGTGAATTATGTTGCTATAAACATTGGAGTGCAGATACAGCTCTACTTCAAAAGTATTTTTAAGGTTGGGTGCTTGTAGTTCCGTGGTTAAGGTGCCAGTCATATGATCCAGGGCTGATGGGTTAGAACCTGGCCATTTTTTGGTTGCAGCCGTCATTGTTGTTTGGTGGGCCTGGGCTTTATTTGAACCCGCCAGCTCAGGTGTATGTGGCTGGTGCCTTAGCTGCTTGGCCACAGGTGCC
>NW_003852424.1:17512502-17513761 GCF_000181295.1 Otolemur garnettii | reverse complement strand
GAGCTATAGGCGCCGAGCCTATTTTTTATTTTTTTGCAACAGCGTCTCAAGCTGTCACCCTGGGTGGAGTGCTATGGCATCACAGCTCACAGCAACCAACTCTTGGGCTTAAGCGATTCTCTAGCCTCAGCCTCCTAATACCTGGGGACTACAGGTGCCCACCACAATGCCCAGCTATTTTCTGGTTGCAGTTGTCATTGTTGTTTAGCAGGCCAGGGCCCGGTTAGAACCCGCCACCCTTGGTGTATGTGGGTGGTGCCCTGCTGACTGAGCTACAAGTGCCGCCTTGTGTTCAAAATTTTAAATGTCAGCATGTGAAGATTCTTCCATGACATCCCCTTCTCTGGCAGACTATATCAGACTCTATAGTCTGAAGGCCAAATCCAGCCCACCACCTGATTGTGTAAGTGAGTTTATTGGCACACAGCCATGCCCATTTGTGTGTATAGAGTCTGGCTGCTTCCACAATATACAGCAAGTTGAGTAGTTGAGAGATAGTATAGTTTGCAAAACTGAAAGCATCTGCTATCTAGACTGTACAGAAAAAAAATTTGCCAACCCCTAGATTAGAGTGTGTTCTTCCAGAATTTTGTAATGTTTATAGAAACCACTAAGTTCCCTGAAGGAAGACTTGCCTTAACCAGAGCAGCGTGTCCACTACTGTGCTGGTGGTATTTTGTTGTTTAATTGATGCAGTTTTTGTTTCTGGATTGATGCTTGACCCAGAATGAGAGGCATAAATAAATGACTAAGATTGAGATTTCACTTAATCATGAGAACACCCCTGCTTTCCCTGCCTGGCCTGGGTGTCCCTCTCACATTATCTCGGGCATATGCTCACATTCTCTGCACTGTTTGTTTATGTGTTCGCGTTCTTCCTCCTTCCTCTTCTCTTCTCCCTTTTCTCTCTTCATCCCGTCTCTCTCTGCTTTTTTTTTTTTTTTTTTGAGACAGGGTCTTGCTATGTTTCCCAGGCTGGTCAGGAACTTCTGGGCTTAAGCAATCCTTCGACTTCAGCGTCTTAAGTACCTGTCTGTATAGGCACATGCCACCACCCTGCTTGATTTAATATCTTCTTTTTTTTCTTTTTTTTGGGGGGGGGTAGACAGAGTCTCACTATGTTGCCCTCAGTAGAGTGCCATGGTGTCAGCTCACAGCAACCTCAAATTCTTGGGCTTAGGCGATTCCCTTACCTCAGCCTCCCAAGTAGCTGAGACTATTGGCACCCACCACAATGCCTACCTATTTTTTTTTTTTTT
>NW_003852424.1:17504254-17512361 GCF_000181295.1 Otolemur garnettii | reverse complement strand
ACAATACCTGGCCATTTTTTGGTTGCAGCCATCATTGTTGTTTGGCGGGCCCGGGCTGGGGATTCGAACCTGCCACCTTAGGTGTATGTAGCTGGCGCCTTAGCCGCTTGAGCCACAGGCGCCGAGCCCCTAGCTATTTTTTATTACAGTTATCATTGTTGTATTAGCTGGCCCGGCCAGGTTCAAACCCTTCAGCCTTGATGTATGTGGCTGTAACTCCTGTGCTACAGGCAGTGAGCCAGTTTTTTCTTTATTTGTGTATTAATTAATTAATTTCTTTATTTTATTGTATTTTATTTTTGAGACAGAGCCTCAAGCTATCACCCTGGGTAGATTACTGTGGCATCACAGCTCATAGCAACCTCCAATTCCTGGGCTTAAGCGATTCTCTTTCCTCAGCCTCCCAAGTAGCTGGGACTATAGGCGCCCGCCACAATACCTGGCTATTTTTTGGTTGTAGTTGTCGTTGTTTGGCAGGCCGGGCTGGATTCGAACTCACCAGCTCTGGTGTATGTGGCTGGTGCCTTAGCTACTTGAGCTACAGGTGCCAAGAGCCTATTTTTTGTTTTTTTTGAGATAGAGTCTCACTTTGTTGCCTTTGGGTAGAGTGTTGTGGTGTCATAGTTCACAGTAATCTCAAACTCTCGGGTTTAAGCAATCTTTCTGGCTCAGCCCCTGGAGTAGCTGGGACTACAGGTATGCGCCATAACACCTGCATGTTTTTTTAGAGACAGAGTTGGGTCTTGTTCTTGCTCGGGCTGGTCTCAAACTCCTGAGCTCAAGCAATCCACTTCCTCTGCATCCCAGAGTGCTAGGATTATAGGCATCGGCCCCCACACCCAGTCAATTATCTCTAGGCTGGATGAGGTAGCTCTCACTTGTAATCCTAGCACTGTGGGAGGTTGAGGTGGGAGGATTCCTTGGGTTCAGGAGTTCAAGCAAGACTCTGTCTCTACTAAGAAAAGAAAAATTAGCCAATTAGCCAGGTGTTGTAGAGGTGCCTGTAGTCCCAGCTACTCAGGAGGCTGAAGTAGGAGGATCATTAGAACCCAGAAATTTGAGTTCCTGTGAGCTAGGCTGATGCCACAGCACTCTAGCCTGGGCAGCAGAGTGAGACTCTGTCCCCCCAAAAGAAAAAGGCCAGGTACAGTGGTTAATGCCTGTAATCCTAACATTCTTGGAGGCCGAGGTAGGTGGATTACCTGAGTTCATGAGTTTGAGACCACCCTGAGCAAGAGCATGAGGCCACGTCTAAGAAATAGCCAGACGTTGTAGTAGGCTGAGGCAAGTGGATCACTTGAGCCTAGGAGTTTGAGGTTGCTGTGAGCTATGATGCTACTGCAACAAAGTGAGACTCTGTGTCAAAGAAAAGAAAAAAAAAATGCCTGACCCAGTGGCTCAGACCTGTAATCCCAGGGCTTTGGGAGGCTAAAGTGGGAAGATCACTTTAGGCCAGGAGTTCAAGACCAGCCTGGGTAACAAACTGAGACCTTGTGTCTACACAAAATAAAGAAAGTAGCCAGGTGTGGTGGTATGTACCTATAGTCCCAGGCAGGGAGGATGTCTTGAGCCCGTGAGTTTGAGGCTGCAGTGAGTTATGATTGTACCACTGAACTGCAGCCTGGGTGACAGAGTGAGACCCGGTCTCTAACTAAACAAAGAAACAGCAGTAGAAAATAACTATATGGTCACACCTCACTTAACAACAGGGATGTGTTCTGAGAAATACATCATTGAGGGCTTGGTGCCCTTGGCTCAGTGAGTAGGGCGCTGGCCACATATACCTGGGCTGGTGAGTTTGAGCCTGGCCCGGGCCTGCTGAACAACAATGATAACTGCAACAAAGAGTGGCTGGGCCTTGTGGTGGGCACCTGTGGTCCCGGCTGCTTGGGAGGCTATGGCAAGAGAATCGCTTGAGTCTGGGAGTTTGAGGTTGCTGTGACCTGTGATTGTCATGGCACTCTACTGAGGGCGATGTACTGAAAGTCTGTCTTAAAGAAAAAGAAAAAAAAAGAAATACATCATTGAGCACTTTCATCATCTTGGGAACATTATGGATTGTCTTTACGCAGATCTTCAGGGTGTATCTACTGCAGACTTAGGCTCTGTGGAGTAGCCCATCGCTCCTGGGTACAAACCTACATAATGTGGTGTTACCGTCCTGAATGCTATAGGCAGCTGTAACACAGTGCTAAGTATTTGTGTATCTAAACATATGTAAACATGGAAAAAGTACAGGAAAAATATGGTATTATAATCTTAGGGGACTATTGTCATATATGCAGTCTGTTGCTGACCAAGACATTATTATTCACCAGTGACTGTGTAATGAGTGTGTATATTACATTACAAAACCAGGGGGGAGGCAGGCCTGGTCCACGGGCCATCGTTTGATACCCTAAAACTACTATCTAAGGCCCCCAAGCCCTGTGAGGTTTAGTTCCTTTCTTCCCAATTTGCAGATGGGAAAACCAAGGCAGGGACCTTTTGCTCCTGGGTCTTTGGGATGTGTAAGCAGAACGGAGATAGGTGAGGGCTGGGAACTGTGTGAATCAGGTGAGCCCCTTTGGCGATGGCATGCTGTGCTTTCACAGAGATTCTCTCCTGTTTCCCTGCAGCCCGCATCGCCACATCCCTGGAGGGCTTCGACATGGCGTCAGTGCAGAGGCAGCGGCAGGAGCAGAGCTACTTCCTGCGTCTGGGCTCCCTGTCGGAGCGGCTACGGCAGCATGCATATGAGCACTCGCTGAGCAAGCTACGGCTTTCCAGACAGAAGGCCCAGGAGGCCATGCTGCAGCTGTCGCAGGCCCTCAGCCTGGTGAGGCCCTTGGGGGTAGTGAGCAGCCTTCACTCTGAAGCAGGCCTCAGCGGCCTGTCTGCTGGCTGACTAATCAGTTCTTTTTGGCCCATCTTTGGCTATGCACTGGTTTGTTGGGGTGCCTTGAGAAACTGCACTGTCTTGGCAGCTTAGATAACACATATTTATTGTCTCACATTTCTGGAGACTCAAGTCCAAGGTCAAGGTGTCTTTCCAAGGCCTCTGTCCTTGGTTTATAAATGGCCGCCTTCTCCCTATGTCTTCATATTCTCTTGCCTCAGCTTCCCAAGTAGCTGGGACTATAGGTGCCTGCCACAGTGCCTGGCTATTTTTTGGTTGTAGTTGTCATTCTTTGGCAGGCCCAAGCTGGATTTGAACCCACCAGCTCTGGTGTATGTGGCTGGCACCCTAGCCGCTTGAGCTATAGGTGCTGAGCCCTTTTTGTTTTTATTTATAGTTCTTTTTTTGGTCTTACTGTGTTAGCTTGGCTGGAGTGTAGTGGTGTCATCATAGTTCACTGCAGCCTTAAACTCCTGGGCTCAGGCAGTTCTCTTGTATCAGTCTCCTAAGCAGCTTGGACTATAGGTATACTGTCAGCAACTTTTATAAAGACCCTATCTCCAAGTGGGCATAGTGGTTCATATCTAATCCTAGCCCTTTGGGAAGCTGAGGGAGGAGGAAAAAAGAAGATTGCGTGAGCTGTGATTATACCAATGCATTCCAGCCTGGACAAAAGAGCAACGTCCTATCGCCTAAAAGAAAGAAAAAGACTCAGTGCCTGTGGCTCAGCGGCTAGGGCACCAGCCACTTACACCGGAGCTGGTGGGTTCGAATCCAACTATGGGCTGCCAAACAACAGCTACAACCAAAAAATAGCCAGGTGTTGTGGAGGGCGCCTGTAATCCCAGCTACTTGGGAGGCTGAGGCAAGAGAATCGCTTGAGCCCAAGAGTTGGAGGTTGCTATGAGCTGTGACGCCATGGGACTCTACCAAGGGTGACATAGTAAAACTCTGTCTAAAAAAAAAAAGAAAGAAAGAAGTACCCTATCTTCAAACACAGTCACATCTAGGACTTTACACAAATTTGAAAAGGGGCCACAGCTAGCCTGTAGCAGCTTCGCCATGCACCCTCCTCCTCCCCAGCTGGCTGGGCTCTTTCCCAGGGCGCCAGTCTAGTGTCCCTGGTATAGCACATGCACACAAGCCATCACACAGAGAACTTCTTGTTGCTTAAAGTCAGGTTTATGGAAGTCTAATTTACATAGAGTAAATAAAGCATCCTTTTAAACATAGAAAACGTACCTTTTTTTTTTTTGGAGACAGAGTCTCACTTATGCTATCCTTGGTAGAGTGCTGTGCCATCACAACTCACAGCAACCTCAAACACGTGTGCTCAAGCAATTCTCTTGCCTCAGCCTC
Source organism: Otolemur garnettii (assembly GCF_000181295.1). Classification (NCBI taxonomy): domain Eukaryota; kingdom Metazoa; phylum Chordata; class Mammalia; order Primates; family Galagidae; genus Otolemur; species Otolemur garnettii. Next base: position 17,508,124 of record NW_003852424.1, on the reverse strand, counting down.
CCAAGTAGCTAGGACTACTGGCCCCTGTGACAACGCCCGTCTATTTATTTTTATTTTTTTTATTTATAACCCTGTGAATCTTTATTTATTTTTATTAAGTCATAGCTGTGTACAATAATGCATTTATGGGGTGCAATGTGCTGGTTTTATATGCATTTTGAAATACAACAAACTGGTTAACATAGCCTTCACTGTACTTTCTCAATTATTGTGTTAAGACATTTATACTCTACACTTAGTAGATTTGACAGGTACCCTTGTAAAATGCACCATAGGTGTGGTCCGACCAATTACCCTCCCTCCACCCATCTTCTTTCCTCCCTTCTCCTCTCCCTCCTATTTCCCCTTCATCTTGGGCTGTAGTTGGGTTATAGTTTTCATATGGAAGTGTGGGTGATTATATATTGGTTTCATAGTAGAGTACATTGGATACTCTACTATGGGTGGGTGATTATATATTGGTTTCATAATAGAGTACATTGGATACTTTTTCTTCCATTCTTGAGATACTTTACTAAGAATATGTAAACATATTCTCCATCCATGTAAACATAAAAGAGGTAAAGTCTCCATCCTTTTTTAAGGTTGCATAAGTTGTGGTATATGTAAACCATGGAATATTATGCAGCCTGTGAATCTTTATTAATTAACTCATCTACTACATAACTCATAGTGGGGAATTGAAAGCAAGAATTACATCTGTTTCATCTTTTTGTCCACAGCACATTGCTTGACATATTATTTATCCTCAAAAAATATTTGCTGGCTGAATTAAAGGATATCACTAATCCATTCAAGCCAATAAAAAATATTTGACTAATTTCATGGCTTGACTGAATTGCCTCACTGACCTGATTATTGTTTCTTTAATCAAGTCAGACAGAATGTTTGGATTTGGCATGGATGTTTAAACAAAGGTTCCAAAGATCCCAGTTAGTCTCTTGCCCAGCCAGATTATGATTAACACTGTATCTGCTTCTCTTAAATTAAAATCCCTTACCATTATTACAGAATAATGGAAATATAAAAAATCATTAAATTTATTGCAGGCATAATAAAGGTGCTTATTTTCATGCCTGAAAAGTGGTATATAATTTTTATTTTACTTCTGAGTTTGTCAAATATAACATAGACTTTATTGGTTTTTGGTTTCCTCATTATAGACAAAATGTTTTAATAGCCTGGGTAGAATAAAATTTGCTCAAGGACAAGTATTAGAAATCAGGTTCCTTGGTTTTCAATTCAGTGTTTCTTTCTACTCAAAACAAAAAGAAGAAAGAAAAATTTGGGGGGCAGCACCTAAGGCTCAAAGGAGTAGAGCTCCGGCTCCAAATACCAGAGGTGGTGGGTTCAAACCCAGACCCAGCCAAAAACTGCAAAAAAATTTTTTTAAAAAGTTATTAAAAAAAAAAGAAAGAAAAATTTTCTGATTTTTCTAGAATCAGAAGTACCTGAAGTAAAACAGTTAATGATGTCAAATTTTACTTATATAACCTGTGCTAGCCTGAGAAATTATTACATCTGGAGACTATCAAATCCTTTAAATCTCAAAATGACTTTGGGTACCTCAGTATTTCTATAGTTGAGATTATTACTATTCTCTTGCCTTTGATATTTAAAAAAAACTCATAGGCCAAAGCATCTGATTTATACCAACTATTTATCTAGTACAAAAAGATTGTCTTTATCCCTAACAGATTAATATGACCTAAGAAACAGAAATTGATAGTAATCAATTAAGGCTAAAATGTTCTTTAACTATGCATAGAGCTTTACTTTTAATAAGTAAAAGAAAATCAGGTAGCGCCTGTGGCTCACTGAGTAGGGTGCTGGCCCCATATACCTAGGGTGGTGGGTTCAAACCCAGCCCCGGTCAAACTGCAACAAAAAAATAGCTGGGCATTGTGGCGGGTGCCTGTAGTCCCAGCTACTCCGGAGGCTGAGGCAAGAGAATCACCTAAGCCCAGGAGTTGGAGGTTGCTGTGAGCTGTGACGCTGCAGCATTCTACCGGGGGCTATAAAGTGAGACTCTGTCTCTAAAAGAAATGGTGCCTATGGCTCAAGTGGCTAAGGTGCCAGCCACAGACACCTGAGCTGGTGGGTTCGAATCCAGCCAGGGCCTGCCAAACAACTATGACGGCTGCAACCAAAAAATAGCCAGGCGTTGTGGCAGGCGCCTGTGGTCCCAGCTACTTGGGGGGCTGGGGGAGGGGACTCGCTTGAGCCCAGGAGTTGGAGGTTGCTGTGAGCTGTGATGCTATAGCACTCTACCCAGGGGGACAGCTTGAGGCTCTGTCTCAAAAAGAAAGAAAAAGAAAAAGAGATGCAAACTCAGGATATCCACATGTGAGCAGCTCCCTTGCTGGCCTTGCTCACTGCTCCAGCCAAGCAGGCACCACATCACAGCCTCTAAAAAAAAAAAAAAGTAGAAGAATATTAAATATAATGGCATAGTCACCATGGTAAAGAAGATTATATACATGTAAATAAATCCCTGTGAGCAAGGCACCCCGACATATGAGGCAGACCTCCTACTTGTATAGGAGATAGGCCAAACGATTGTTTTAAGCCTTGCCTTTTTCTGACATAACCCAGATTTGAAAAATGCCTGAATTTATTCATTCTTATTATTTCAGAAAGGGAAAATAATATTTTCTTTTTTTTTTTTGTAGAGACAGAGTCTCACTTTATTGCTCTCAGTAGAATGCCATGGCATCACAGCTCACAGCAACCTCCAACTCCTGGGCTTAAGTGCTTCTCTTGCCTCAGCCTCCCGAGTAGCTGGGACTACAGGCGCCAGTCACAACACCTGACTATTTTTTGATTGCAGTTCCACTGGGGCTGGGTTTGAACCCGCCACCCTCAGTATATGGGGCCGGCGCCCTACTCAGCCACAGGCACTGCCCAGAAAATAATATTTTCAAAATGGAATATTGACAGGTTTTCCGAAATTATAGACTAAAGTGCAATTTATACATTAACAACACATTATCTTTTATATTTTATTTTATTTTTTTATTTTTGCAGTTTTTGGCTGAGGCTGTGTTTGAACCTGCCACCTCCTGCATATGTGACTGGCACCCTACCCCTTTGATCCACAGGCACCACCCAACATATTATCTTTTTTTTTTTTTTTTGAGACAGAGCCTCAATCTGTCACCCTGGGTAGAATGCTGTGGCATCACAGCTCACAGCAACCCCCAACTCCTAGGCTCAAGAATTCTCTTGCCTCCACCTCCCAAGTAGCTGGGACTACAGGCGCTTGCCACAGTGCCTGGCTATTTTTTGATTGCAGCCGTCATTGTTTAGCGGGCCCGGGCTGGATTTGAACCCAGCAGCTCAAGTGTATGTGGCTGGCGCCTTAGCCCCTTGAGCCACAGGCGCTGAGCCAACACATTATCTTTTAAAGGCTATGTTCTCCAAGAGATGGTTTACAAGCATTTGGGGGGCCTAGAATCCATCCAACAATGGCATATTTCCATCCCTAAGAACGTAACTGTTTCAGCTGTGCAGACTTGAAGGTGACTTCTTAGACTATAGGCACCTGCCACAACGCCCGGCTATTTTTTTGTTGCAGTTGTAATTGTTTAGCTGGCCCGGGCTGAGTTCAAACCTGCCAGCCTAGGTGTATGTGGCTGACACCATCGTCATTGTGCTATAGGTGCCAAGCTGAAAATGTACCATTTGAGGAGTTCTACAAATATAGTCAGACATACGGCACCTTTATCACTCTTGGGCTATGATGCATTTCCATCTCCCCAGAATATTCTCCTCTTTGCAGCCAATTCCCGACCCTTCCTCCCTAATAGGTCATCCCTCCCCTTGTCTACTCTTTCTTCCCTCTTTGCTGTCTCTACTTTTTTTTTTTTT
>NW_003852424.1:17496744-17503279 GCF_000181295.1 Otolemur garnettii | reverse complement strand
ATTGTTGTTTGGCGGGTCCGGGCTGGGGATTCGAACCCGCCACCTTAGGTGTACGTGGCTGGCGCCTTAGCCGGTTGAGCTATAGGCGCTGAGCCCAAACTTGAACTCTTGAGCTGAAGCAGTTCTCTTGCCTCAGCCTCCCAAGTAGCTGGGACTACAGACACCCACCACAATGCCTGGCTGTATTTATTTATTTATTTAATTTTTTTGGACACAGAGTCTCAAGCTGTCGCCCTGGGTAGGGTGCCATGGCATTGCAGCTCACAGCAACCTCCAACTCCTTGGCATAAGCAATTCTCTTGCCTTAGCCTCCCAAGTAGCTGGGACTACAGGCGCCTGCCACAATGCCCAGCTATTTTTGTTGTTGCTGTTGTCATTGTTTTAGCTGGCCCAGGCCGGGTTCAAACACGCCTGCCTTAGAGTATGTGGCCGGTGTCCTACCTGCTGAGCTACGGGTACTGCCCTGCCTGGCTGTTTTTAGAGATGAGGTCTTACTCTGGCTTAGGCTGGTCTCGAATCTGTGAGCTCAGGTAATCTACCTGACTCAGCCTCACAGAGGCTGGGATTACAGGCTTGAGTCCCCATGCCCGGTCCATTGAACTGTTTTTAAGTGCACAGTTCAGTGGCATTAAGCACATTCACATTACTGTGCAACCGTCTCTACCCTCTACCTCCAGAATATTCTCAACTTCCCAAACTGAAACTCTGTCCTCAAGAATACTAACTCTCTGCCTGTCCCAAGCCCCTGGCACCCACCATTCTACTTTCTGTCTCTGTGACTGTGACAGCTCTAGGGGCCTCCTATGAGTGGAATAATACAAGATGTGTCCTTTTGTGTCTGGCTTCTCTCACTGAGCATCATGTCCTCAAGGTTCATTCACCTTGTATCCTGTGTCAGTTTCCTTCCTTTTAGAGGCTGAATAATATTCTCTTCTATTGCAATCACTTTTACTTCTCTGCTGTGGTGCATCTGCTCACATCCCATTGCTCAAATGTGGTCTGTTGCCAGCCTTGGTTTTGAGGGGAGGAGAAATAGACCGAATGGCAGAAGTTGCAGAGAATGTGCATCCACTCTCTTTGCACCCACCACACCAGGCACCAGGGAGTCAATTGAGCCAAAGGACACAGCCCATTATCACCCCAGCTCTGGAAACCCTGTGTGAAAATGATACCCTCCCCCTACCCACCAGACCATCTCATGGATCAGATGACAGAAGGACATCCCAGGCTCTCCCAGGGTGTGAGTGGATGCTTCCAGAGTCTATTGACTTCAGCAGGAACCTGTTCACCTCATTTTCTCCTCTGTTCCAGATGGAGACTGTCAAGCAGGGAGTGGATCAGAAGCTGCTGGAAGGTCAGGAGAAGCTGCATCAGATGTGGCTCAGCTGGAACCAGAAGCAGCTCAAGGGCACAGAAAAGGACCAGGAAACTAAGCCAGAGGTATTTGGGGAGTGATTTGGGACCCCTGATGTCACCCTCCACACCTCTGCCTCAGAGGCCTACCTGCCTAGGATGCTTTCCCCAGCCTCTCCTCCCATTAAGGGCTTTTAGGTTGTAATGTGACCTCATCTAGGGAGCCCACCTTAATTTCTGCTTTCAGTTTGGGTGCTGCTTTTGAATTGGAGAATACTGGGTAACAATTTATCTCAGCTTGTTATAGTGCTAAGCTATGTCTCAGTAACCTACAGTCTCAAATTCTCTCCCCAATCCCAGTGTTCCCTCCAGCCCTCCATATTCAACCCTAGGTCTGCTTACTAGCATTCTCTGGCCCCCTCCACTCTCTGCTAAGCATCAGCCCCTCGTGCTGTGTGCTGACAGGTCTTACCACCTGTACCGCCATGCACTTAAGCTCTCCTAAAACCCACACCTCACACAGCTCATTCTGACACAATTCACACAGCTCATTCTGAACGATACCCTTTCAGTCTTAACGTCTGCACTAACACTAGAGCATCTCAACCTCTCTGAGTCTCAGTTTCCACATCTGTAAACAGAATATAGGACATTCTGTAGGGTGGTTAAGATTAACTGGATTAGAGTGGCGCCTGTGGCTCAAGGAGTAGGGCACTGGCCTCATATACCAGGGGTGGCAGGTTCAAGCCCAGCCCCGGCCAAAAAACTGCAAAAAAAAAAAAAGATTAACTGAGTTAAACTTGTACATGAATATTCACAGTAGCAGGATTTGCAATAGCCAGTAAGTTGAAAACAGCCCACACACATCTGTCTGCCCACAGATGAATGGATGAACAAAGTGTGGCCTAATGGCACCCTCTGGACTATTACTTAGCCAGGAAAAGAAACAAGGCTCTCACACAGGCCACAATGTAGATGGACTTTGAAAACATCATGCTCGGCTCTGCGCCTATGGCTCAACCGGCTAAGGCGCCAGCCACGTACACCTAAGGTGGCGGGTTCAAATCCCCAGCCCGGACCCGCCAAACAACAATGATGGCTGCAACCAAAAAAAATGGCCGGGCGTTGTGGCAGGCGCCTGTGGTCCCAGCTACTTGGGAGGCTGAGGCAGGAGACTCGTTTGAGCCCAGGAATTGGAGGTTGCTGTGAGCTGTAATGCCACGGCACTCTGCCCAGGGGGACAGCTTGAGGCTCTGTCTTCAAAAAAAAAAAAAAAGAAAACATCATGCTCAGTGAGAAAAGTCTCATAGCATGTGGTTTCACTTATATGAGACATTCAGGACAGACAAATCGACAGAGGCAGAAACTGTCCCCAACAGCAGTCAGTCTCTCCTCCCCCAGCCCCTGGCACCCATGAATCCACTTCCCGTCTCTGTGGATCTGCCTGTTTGGACATTTCATATAAATGGAGTCTCACACTGTTTCCTTCTGTGTCTGGCTACTCTCACTGAGCACCGTGTCCTCAAGGTCCCTCTGCCCTGTAGCCTGTGTCAGAGCCTCCTTCCTTGTCATAGCTGACTGACAATTCCATGTGTGGATGGACCGAATTCAGTTCATTCATTCAACCAAAAGATGTTCTGGTTGTTTCTACTTCGGCTGTGCCCCTATGTACATGTCTTTGTGTGGATGTGTGTTTTCATTTCTCTTGGGCATGTTCTCACAAATGAGACTGCTGAGTCATTTGGTAATCCTGTGGTTTAACATTCTGAGGAACTGCCTGACTGCCTTCCCAAGTGATTGTACCACTAGCAGTGTCATATCAGTTCCAATTCCACATCATGTCCACCACGTAGTATCATCTGACTTTTTGATTCTAGGGGATCATCCTAGTGGGAGTGAAGTACAGTCTCCTTGGGGTTTTGATTTGCATTTTCCTAGTGACTCAAATGTGGAGTCCCTTGCTCTCTCCTTCTTGGTGTTTTGTCTATACCTTTTAGAAAATTTGGCTAATATATATTTCACTTAGTTTAAAACACAAAGAGTTGGGGCATGGTGGCTCATGCCTACAATCCCAGAATTTTGGGAAGCTGAGGCAGGAGGATTGGTTGATACTAGGAATTCAAGACCCTCTTTTTTTTTTTTTTTTTTTGCAGTTTTTGACCAGGGCTAGGTTTGAACCCACCACCTCTGGCATATGGGGCCAGTGCCCTACTCCTTTGAGCCACAGGCACCGCCCTCAAGATCCTCTCTTTACAAAAAATTTTAAAAATTAGCTAGGCATGATGGTGTGTACCTGTAGTCTCAGCTATTTGGGAGGCTGAGGCAGGAGGATGGCTTGAGCCCAGGAGTTTGAGGCAGCAGTGAGCTATGATTGCGCCACTGTACTCCAGCCTAGGCAACAGAGTGAAACTCATCTGAAAAACCCAAAAACCCCCTATGAGCCAGTATTCTGTGCCTCTGTGTTTGAGTTTTGCCTATGGAGTTTTCCCCAAGACTAGTGGTTGAACACCTGCCTTCTTTTCCCCCTGGCATTGGATCTGTTTGCTCTACCTGAAACAAATGGCTCTGATCAGCTTCACCCATCTCCGTTCTTAGCAGGTTGAGTCCCGGGCACTAGCCATGTTCCGGGACATTGCCCAGCAGCTACAGGCCACCTGTGTCTCCTTTGGATCCAGCATCCAGGGTCTGCCCACCAACATCAAGGACCAGGTGCAGCACGCTCGTCACCAGGTGGAAGACCTCCAAGCCACCTTCTCTGGCATCCACTCCTTCCAGGACCTGTCCAGTAGTGTCCTGACCCAGAGCCGAGAGCAGGTTGCCAAGGCCCGAGAGGCCATTGACCATGTAGTCGAGTATGTGGCCCAGAACACACCCATCATGTGGCTCGTGGGTCCTTTTGCCCCTGGAATCACTGAGAGAACCCCAGAAGAGAAGTAGCTGGGTGAGAGGAAAGGGCTTGGGGGGCTCTGTCCCTCTCTGGGGGGCTCACAGCAGCAGTGTATAGTCCTCATTTTGAACCAACTTTTTCTTTTTTTTTTTTTTTTTGAGACAGAGCCTCAAGCTGTCCCCCTTGGGTAGAGTGCCGTGGCATTACAGCTCACAGCAACCTCCAACTCCTGGGCTCAAGCGAGTCTCCTGCCTCCGCCTCCCAAGTAGCTGGGACCACAGGCGCCCGCCGCAACGCCCGGCTATTTTTTGGTTGCAGCCCTCATTGTTGTTTTTGGTGGGTCCGGGCTGGGGATTCGAACTCGCCACCTTAGGTGTACGTGGCTGGCGCCTTAGCCAGTTGAGCTATAGGCACCGAGCCTGAACCAACTTTTTCTAACCACTCCTCTCAGCTCCTCTTAGGTGCCAACTTGGGAAACTGAGGCTCTCAGTACTGGGACGTTGCATTCGCTGTAAGAGCAGACCAATTAAGAGGTTTTTCCTACTTCTGAGCTACCTCTTTTCAGTAAGGGAGATTCTTCCAGTTGCCAGGGAGAAATTGTGGCAACTGGAGTAAGGGAGTAGGAACAGGGCAAACAAAACAAACAAACAAAAAAAACTGGAATATCACCCAACTAACCAGTCCTTCATCCTTCCACCCCTCTGAGCTTGAAGGAAGCTTGTTCTGAGCCTCACCCCCATTGGTCAGAGGAGAGAAATTTCTGGAAAAAATATTTTTTATGGATGGTTCCAGAAAGTTCTTTTACTTCCTAAAAGTCACAAATGTAGTTATATCCCACTTCCTTTTCTACACCTAGATATCAGTCTTATAGCTAATGGACTTGAACTTTGGGTCTGAAAAGTGGGCCTCCTGGAAATGGGGTGGCTGCTGAGAAAAGATTCATTCTAGTGCAGAAAGGTCCTGTCTGGTGGACCTTGTCCAAACACGCTAGTGTTCAGTATTGCCTTAATAAATTTTACCTGCAGTTACTCACAGGCTTTGTGTGTGTGTATGTGTGTGTCTTAGTCCATTCCTGCTGCTATAACCGAAAATGCCTTAGGCTGGATAATTTATAAGCAACAGAAATTTATTGCTCACAGTTCTGGAGACTGGGAAGTCTTTTTTTTTTTTTGAGACGGAGCCTCAGGCTGTCCCCCTGGGTAGAGTGCCATAGCGTTACAGCTCACAGCAACCTCTAACTCCTGGGCTTAGGCGATTCTTTTGCCTCAGCCTCCAGAGTAGCTGGGACTACAGGCGCCTGCCACAGTGCCCGGCTATTTTTGTTGCAGTTTGGCCAGGGTCGGTTTGAATCCACCACCCTTGGTATATGGGGCTGGTGCCCTACCCACTGAGCAACAGGCACTGCCCAAGACTGGGAAGTCTTAAGATCGAGGCGCTGGCAGCCTGTGGGTCTGGTGATGGCCCTTCCTCATACTTAGATGGTGCCTTCTTGTTGTGTCTTCACATGGTAGAAGGGACAAGGTAACTTCTACCTCTTTAATGAGGACATTAATCCCATTCATGAGGAAAGAGCACTGATGACTTAACCACATTCCCCAAAGGCCCCACCTCCTAATACTATCAGATTAATGGCTCATTGCCTATAGCTCAAACATCTAGAGTACCAGTCACATACACCAGAGCTGGCAGGTTCAAATCCGGCCTGGGCCTGCTGAACAACAACTATAATCGGAAAAAAAAAAAAAAGCTGGGTGTTGTGGCAGGCGCCTGTAGTCCCAGGTACTTGGGAGGCTGAGGCAAGAGGATTGCTTAAGCCCAAGAATTTGAGGTTGCTGTGAGCTGTGACGCCATAGCACTACCCAAGGTGACAGCTTGAGACTCTGTCTCAAAACAAACAAAAAATATCAGATTAAGTATTAGGTCCCAACACTCAAACTATAAGAGTGTGTGTGTTTCCCCATCAGCAGAGTGATTCTAGGGTCCAGGTAGCCCTTCTCGGTTCCTTCCTTACTTTGCTCCCAAGGATATGAATGGGACTGGACAGTTGCTGCTGCGCTTACTCAGCCTCTGGTGCCTTAGACGAGAGCCATCTTGCTTGTCACTGATGCCCTCGTGGCTCATACCCACTCTTGAGTCTTTAAATTTGGGCCTAGACGCTGCCAGTAAGAGCAGGACACAAAATCATCTACCATTACTTAAAAAAAATTTCTTTTAGGCTCGGCGCCTATAGCTCAACCGGCTAAGGCGCCAGCCACGTACACCTAAGGTGGCGGGTTCGAATCCCCAGCCCGGACC
>NW_003852424.1:17489022-17495508 GCF_000181295.1 Otolemur garnettii | reverse complement strand
AACCTCCAACTCTTGGGCTTAAGCAATTCTTTTGCCTCAGCCTCCCAGGTAGCTGGGACTACAGGCGCCCGCCACAGTGCCCTCCTATTTTTTTTTTTTTTTATTGAGACAGAGTCTCAAGCTATTGCCCTGGGTAGAGTGCCATGGCATCATAGCTTACAGCAACCTCCAAATCTTGGACTTAACTGATCCTCTTGCCTCATTTTTTCTATTTTTAGTAGAGAAAGGGTCTCGCTTTTGTTCAGGCTGATCTTGAACTTGTGAGCTCAAGCAATCCACCCACCTCAGCCTCCCAGAGTGCTAGGATTATAGGCATGAGCCACCATGCCTGGCCTAAGTAACTTTTTTTTAAAAACAATTTATTTCTCTTAATAGCTTTATTAAAGCTTAATAGCTTTTTTTGCAAAAAATTAAAGAGTTTTGGCTCGGCACCCGTAGCTCAGTAGTTAGGGTGCTGATCACATACACCAGGGCTTGCAGGCTTGAACCTGGCCCAGGGCTGCTAAACAACAATGGGAATTAGAATAACAACAAATAGCCAGCATTGTGGCTTAAGCCCAAGAATTTGAGGTTGCTGTGAGCTGTGATCTATGGCACTCTACCGAGGGTGACATAATGAAATTTTGTCTCAAAAAAAAGAAAAAGGTTTTTTTTTTTTTGTGACAGAATTTCATTTTGTCACCCTTGGATAGTGCCATGGCGTCACAAAGCTCACAGCAACCTCCAACTCCTGGGCTTAGGCAATTCTCTTGCCTCAGCCTCCAGAGTAGCTGGGACTATAGGCGCCTACCACAATGCCTGGCTATTTTTTTGTTGCAGTTTGGCCGGGGCTGGGTTTGAACCCGCCACCCTCGGCGTATGGTACTGGCACCCTACCCACTGAGTCATAGGCGCCACCCAAGAAAAAGGGTTTTAAAGCAAACATGATTATGAAACAGAGACCATACATAGCTGACAAAGCCTAAAATTTTACTCTGGCCCTTTACAGAAAAAGCTTGCAGGGGCCACTGTGCTGTATTTCATCTTACTGCTTAGGCTTAAATATTTCTGCCAGTATTTGAAAGCTGGGCTGTGTTGTGTGTGCTACTGTAACTGTAAACATGATTATTAAGTCATACTTACAATACCAGAGGTAAGGACATGGTTCCATCTCTAGCAGTGGAAAAAATAGACGCTCCACTTTCTCATTAGCAGGGGAAAGGTGATGTCCCTATCCCTTGGGGCTCCAGCTCTGATGGACAAGGATTTGCAAATCCTTATTTAAAAAACAATAAACCTAAAGTTTATAAATACAGTTAGAGGGTGGCACCTGTGGCTCAGTGAGTAGGGTGCCAGCCCCATATACTGAGGGTGGGGGGTTCAAACCCGACTGGGGCCAAACCCAGCCCCGCCAAAAATAGCCGGGCCTTGTGGCGGGTGCCTGTAGTCCCAGCTACTTGTAAGGCTGAGGCAAGAGACTTGCCTAAACCCAGGAGTTGGAGGTTGCTGTGAGCTGTGCTGTCATAGTACTCTACCCAGGGCAATAAAGTGAAACTCTGTCTCTAAAAAAACAACAAACAGGCTTGGCGCCTGTGGCTCAAGCAGCTAAGGCGCCAGCCACATACACCAGAGCTGGCGGATTTGAATCCAACCTGGGCCGCCAAACAACAATGACAACCAAAAAATGGCCAGGCGTTGTGGTGGGCACCTTTAGTTCCAGCTACTTGGAAAGCTGAAGCAAGAGAATCGCTTAAGCCCAGGAGTTGGAGGTTGCTGTGAGCTGTGATGTCATAGTACTCTACCCAAGGCAATAGCTTGAGGCTCTGTCTCAAATAAGTAAATAAATAAATAAAAATAAAAAAACAACCAACCAACAAAAAAACTCCCAATATGTCCTACTTGGGAGGCTAAGGCAGGAAGATCACTTGAGTCTAGGAGTTTGAGGCTGCAGTGAGTTATGATGATGCCACTACACTCCAGCCTGGGCAGCAGAGCAAGACCCTGTCTCCAAAAAAAAATGTCCAAGGCTGGGCACATTGGCTCCCACCTGTAATCCTAGCACTTGGGAGGCCAAGTTGGGTGGACTGCCTGAGTTCATAGGTTCAAGACTACCCTGAGCCTGAGCAAGACCTCATCTCTAAAAAAAAAATAGCCAGGCGTTGTGGCAGGTGCTTGTAGTCCCAGCTACTTGGGAGGCTAAGGGAAGAGAGTCATTTAAACCCAGGAGTTTGAGGTTGCTATGAGCTATGATGCCATAGCACTCTACCAAGAGTGACAAAGTGAGACTCTGTCTCAAAAAAAAAAAAAAAAGTCCTAGCAGTCCCACTCCTGGGTTTATACCCAAGCCAAATATAACCACACAAAGACTTGCCCCCAAATGTTGGTGATGTTTTTATTTATAATCTCAATCTGGAAAAACCCAGATGTACATCAGAAGAAAAATGGATAAATATATTGGGGCATAGTTCCATGGTAGAATATTATATAGCAATGAATAAGTCTGACCAGGGAATTAGGAGTAGGTTGTAGAGGTGGCAAGACTCCCTCTGGGCTGATCTTATGCCACTCTTGACTTTGGACCTGTTTGGTTAGGGAGGGAGAGGGATGCTGACAGGCCCAGGCGGGGCTCCTGGAAGTGGTCCAAAGGTCTCACAGCTCAGATTGTGCAAAGCTGGAACCAGCCTGTTTTCACTAGTACCTCACCTGTGACATCAAGACTTCCCCCAATTTCCAATTCCAGGTAATATCCTCCCCCATGCCATCCTATGATCAAATGCCCCTGCCAGATGTGGGCCACAGCAGCAGGTGTGTGTGAAGTGATGTGGTGCCTGGCAGACTGCAGTGTACTTACCCAGCTCACTTCTCCTCATAGCCTGAGCCTGTCTTTTGTGAATCCACCCACAGACACATTGCTTGGTGGGTCATGGTGGGGAATAAATGCAAGGAGACTCGTGGGAGTTGGAAATATCTGTATCTTGTAGGTATTGGCTACAGGGAATATGTCCATATTCACCGAGCTATCCATTTAAGATTTATATACTTCAGGGCATGTGAATTCTACTTTAATACAAACTAAGAAAGAGAAAGTAACATGCAGTGGGTGGTGGGGAAAATGAGCCCTTTCATTGACTTCAGTTAAGTGGGAGTGAAAACAGTGAAAATAATTTGGAGAACAATCTGCCAGTATTTAGTAAGACTGAGAGTGTATCTTCTCTGTGTCCTGGGAGAAGTCCCAGAAGTTCCCCTTCTCAGCGGCTGCCACAGAGAAAAACTATAGATTAACTCACTCAGTCCTTTTACCAACCTCATCAGATAGGGAGGGAAACTGAGGAACAACCCAGCGAGCTCATCCTCAGCCCCTCCTCATAGCTATTAATGGCAGAGTAAGGATTTGAACTCATGTTCAGTTTGCTTCCATGACACTCATGACCATGGTGGCAATTCCTGTTTTGGGGGAAACAGTGGAAACAACTAGAATTTCAGAGGGGCTACATTTGTTGACTTGGGAAAATGTCAAAGACAATGATGTCTAAGGAGTAAGGCTAAATATTGATACCATGTATGCTAAGAGTCAGTGAATCCTAGTCCATGAGCCATATTTGACCCACCGTCTGTTTTTATAAATAAAGTTTTTTTTTTTTTGGTAGAGAAAGAATCTCACTTTATTGCCCTCGGTAGAGTGCCGTGGTGTCACACAGCTTACAGTATCCTCCAACTCCTGGGCTTAAGTGATTCTCTTGCCTCATCCTCCAGAGTAGCTGGGACTATAGGCGCCCACCACAATACCTGGCTTTTTTTTTTTTTTTTTTTTTGAGACAGAGCCTTAAGCTGTCACCTTGGGTAGAGTGCCATGGTGTCATAGCTCACAGCAACCTCCAACTCCTGGGGTTAAGTGATTCTCTTGCCTCAGCCCAGGTGAACTACAGGTGCTTGCCACAGCACCTGGCTATTTTTTGGTTGTAGTTGTCATTGTTGTCTGGCAGGCCCAGGCTGGATTAGAACTCGCCAGCTGTGGTGTATATGGCTGGCGCCTTAGCCGCTTGAGCTATAGGCACTGAGCCCTGGCTATTTTTTTGTTGCAGTTTGGCCAGCGCTGAGTTTGACCCTGCTGCCCTTGACATATGGGGCCCTATCCACTGAGCCACAGGCACTGCTCATAAATAAAGTTTTATTGGAACATAGCCACACTTATTTATTTATTTTGAGACAGAGTATCAAACTGTCACCCTGGGTAGAGTGCTGTGGCATCACAGTTCACAGCAACTTTAAACTCTTGGGCTTAAGTGATTCTCTTGCCTCAGCCTCCTAAGTAGCTGGGACCACAGATGACCACTATAATGCCTGGCCACCTTTTCTCCTTTGTTGCAGTTGTCATAGTTGTTTTAGCTGGCCCAGGCCAGGTTCGAACCTGCTAGTCTTGGTGTATGTGGCTGGCACCCTACCTGCTGAGCTATGGGCGCTGCCCTACAGACTCATTTATTTATGTATCATCTATAGCTATAATGGCAGTGTAAAGAAGTTGGGACAGTGGTAGTTCACACCTGTAATCCTAGTATTTTGGAAGACTAAGAGGGGAGGATTGCTTGAGGCCAGGAGTTTGAGACTACCTTAAGCAACAGAGAGCAATCCTGTCTCTACAAAAATTAGAGAAATTACCAGGTGTAGTGCCTGTAGTCCCAGCAACTCAGGAGGTTGAAGCAGGGGTATCACTTGAGTGCAGGAGTTTGAGGCTGCTATGCCACCCCCACTCCAGCAGCTGGGCAACAGAGTGAGATCCTGTTTAAAAAAAAAAAAAAAAGTTGAAACACACAGAAGACTGTGTCTGACCAAAAATATTTAGTACCTGATCTTTTACAGAAGAAAGTTTGCTGACCCCTGGCTTATGGGGATGAAAAAGCAAAACCAGACTAAAAGAATACTCAATATCAGGTCTATGGGTTTTTATCATATGTGCATAAGTGGTAAACAGCCTCCCTGAGTGGAGGCTCCTGGGGAGGTGATGGGGAGAGAAATTGGATAGAAACTTGCAATATTTCTTTCATTGAAGAAGGGAGGTAGGCAATAGCACCTATCTGCAGGTGGTCACACTTATCTACCTACAGCCCTAGAAGCTTAGATGCTTCAGCTGTTACGATATCTGAGCCTCAGTCTTCTCACCTGTAAAATGGACTCTACTGAACCTATCTGAAGTGTTATTTTAAGACATTGATCAGATGACTTCCAAGACATGTGTAGGTACAAGCACCTACTGACCACTCCATCAATTGGTGATGCTGGGGGGCAGAGGCATGGGAAGATGTGTTTAATGTTCCCTCCCCACCAGCCCAGGAAGCCCAAAGGCAAGAATCATGTCTTTCTTCCACTCAAAGGAAGACATGCCTGAGAGCCTAGATATCCCTGGAACATAGTAGGTGCTCAATAGGATTTCTCCCTCACTGGAGAGAAGCCTTAAGAGGAATTGGGAGTGTTTAATATTTGCATAACTAACACTAACCCTAACTTTTCCATTTCCATCTGCCTCTCAAGAACTTTTAGGGGAACTTAAGCCTTGGGTCTGTGGGCCTCTTGAGGAACCTGATGCTAGAATTCAGGATGTCCACGAACTCTGATAGAAATGAAAATCTGTATCTTTATTTACTGACTCTAACTGATATTTATCATTTCCTCAATTATGAATGAAGGCATCAGCAGGACCGGTGACTTTGTCCCCAATAAAAGCCACAGATACTTTCAGATTGCTTTGTTGCAGAAAACTGCTAACACTTGTTACTATTGCAAAATCACTGTGCTTATTAGATCTTGTTATATAATGTGGCAATCAATATAAAGGTATATCCCTAAGTTGTTATTGCTTTGGTATAGCTTTTTTTTTAAGACTTTCTTTTTTTGCAGTTTTTGGCAGGGGCGGGGCTTGAACCCACCACCTCCAGCATATGGGGCCAGTGCCTTACTCCTTTGAGCCACGGCTGCCACCTGGTATAGCTTTTTTTTTTTAAATTTTTATTGTTTTTGAGACAGAGCCTCAAGCTGTCACCCTGGGTAGAGTGCTGTGGCATTGCAGCTCACAGCAACCTCCAGCAACCTCCAACTCCTGGGCTCAAGCAATCCTCTTGCCTCACCCTCCCAAGTAGCTGGGACTACAGGTGCCTGCCACAATGCCCAGCTATTTTTTGGTTGCAGCCATCATTGTCATTTGGTGGCCGGGGCTGGATTCGAACCCGCCACCTTAGGTGTATGTGGCTCGTGCCTTAGCTGCTTGAGCCACAGATGCCAAGCCAGCTTTATTTTTTTTTTAATCTCAGAATGTTGGGGGGGAGGTATACATGTTTTGTTTACACACTTTGTTTTTGTATAGACTGAGTCAAAGTTATACACGTGAGTGTGCCCTGCACCCAGTTTGCACTGTCTGTACCTAACAGGTGTGGCTTTACCCATCCCTCCTGCCCACTGCACCTAACTTGCTTTTCTTTTCTTTTCTTTTTTCTTTTTTTCTTTTTTTTTTTTTTT
>NW_003852424.1:17477859-17487900 GCF_000181295.1 Otolemur garnettii | reverse complement strand
AGCCATCATTGTTGTTTGGCGGGCCCGGGCTGGGGATTCGAACCCACCACCTTAGGTGTATGTGGCTGGCGCCTTAGCAGCTTGAGCCACAGGTGCCAAGCCTAGAATGCCATTTTTTGTATGTCTGAGTAGTATACCATAATATGCATATACCACATTGTATTAATCCATTCATGTACTGATGGGCCCATATAACACATTGTATTAATCCATCATGTACTGATGGTTGTTTCTACATCTTTGTGATTGTGAATTATGTTGCTATAAACATTGGAGTGCAGATATAGCTCTACTTCAAAAGTATTTTTAAGGCTGGGTGCTTGTAGTTCAGTGGTTAAGGTGCCAGTCATATGATCCAGGGCTGATGGGTTAGAACCTGGCCCAGGTCTGCTAAACAAAAGAAAACAACAACAAAAAAAATAGCCAGGTGTTGTGGCGGCCGCCTGTAATCCCAGCTACTAGTGAGGCTGAGGCAAGAGAATCACTTAAGCCCAAGAGTTAGAGGTTGCTGTGAGCTATGACACTATAGCACTCAGCACTCTACCAAGGGTGACAAAGTGAGACCCTGTCTCAATAAAATAACAAAAGTATTTTTTAAATGATTGTCCTACAGGTACTTAAAAACATTTTTTTAAATTGTGGTGAGAATATACATATCATAAAATTTACCATCTTAACCATTTTTTAAGTGCATAGGTCAGGGGTGTTAAGCACACTCACATTGCTCTGCCACCATCACCACCCTTCATCTCTAGAACTTTCTCATCCTCCCAAACTGAAACTCTGTTCTTATGAAACACTAACTCCCCACCCCATCTGTCCTCAGGTTCTGGCACCCACTATTCTACTTTCTGTTCTCTGAATCTGATAGGTCCAGGGACCTCTTGTGAGTGGAACCACACACTGTGTGTCCTTCTGTGTCTGCTTCTCTCACTGAGCATGATGTCCTTGAGCTCTATCCACATTGTAGCCTGTATCAGAATTCCCTCCCTTTTTAAAGGCTGAATCATATTCCATTGTTTGGTTGGACCAAATACTGCTTATCTATTCATCAGACAAAGATCATTAACTTGTTTTTGTTTTGTTTTGTTTTGAGACAGAGTCTCACTATGTTGCCCTCAGTAGAGTGCTGTAGCATCACAGCTCACAGCAACCTCCAACTCTTGGGCTTAAGCAATTCTCTTGCCTTAGCCTCCCAAGTAGCTGGGACTACAGGCCCCTGCCACAATGCCTGGCTATTTATTTGTTGTTGCAGTTGTTTAGCTGGCCAGAGCTGGGTTTGAACCCGCCACCTTTGGTGTATGTATGTGGCTGGCACGGTAACTATTGTGCTATGGGCGCCAAGCCCATTAACTTGTTTTTTAACATATATATATATATATATTTTTTTTTTTTTTGAGACAGAGCCTCAAGCTGTCCCCTGGGTTAGAGTGCTGTCACATCACAGCTCACAGCAACCTCCATCTCCTGGGCTCAAGGGAGTCTCCTGCCTCTGCCTCCCAAGTAGCTGGGACCACAGGGGCCCCCCACAACGCTTAGCTATTTTTGGTTGTGGTTGTCATTGTTGTTTGGTGGGCCTGGGCTGGATTCGAACCTGCCAGATCAGGTGTATGTGGCTGGTGCCTTAGCCACTTGAGCCACAGGCGCCAAGCCTAAAAAGTATTTGAATAAATGTATTTCAACATAATAAATGTCCTTATAAACTCCTGTGTTTTGATTGCATCTGCAAATGGTATTTTGAGAAAAGACTCTTAAGCCTTTCCAGTCCAGGCCATTGATGGCTTTGCCAGCCTTTTCTTCTGTAAAATAAATAAATAAAATAATTAAATAAATAAATAACTTTATTTAATTAAATAAAATAAATAAATAAATAATATGTTTATGACTGCATTGATGTAAAGACAGATACAGTCTAAGATGGATTATATTCACTGTATTTTCCCCCTGATTTCAAAACAAGTGAAAACATTTCTGTGGGCTCTTAAAAAGCATGGGAGATATGGGGTACCTTGTCTAGCTATGCCTTATGGATATGTCAACCCTGAGTCCATTAGTCCAGGACCCCCAAAATGTTAAGAGCCCTTGGAATTTAACAACAACAACAACAACAACAACTCAGTACTACTGGAGGCGCAGGTTGGGGACGGCTGAGAAGGCGGGCAGCGGCAAGACTGGTGCCCAGGCTTGGGGGTCGTGCGTACTTGAAAAAGACCGCAGCGCGGGCCATGCATGGCTGAGGGGGCTCAGTTCCTCAGGGCTGGGGGCCACTCCCCCGAAGGCAGAGCAGTGGGGCCAGGATGGTGCAGCCGGAAGTCCAAGCGGTTCAGGATGGAGGCTCGGCCCGTAGCAGTTCAGTCTAAGAAAAACAGCCCGCGCTCGGAGGCAGAGGGAAGAGGACTCAAGAAGTACACACTCTTCCATTTTGCAGGCTAGAAACAGGCAAGCGACGCCCAGCAGCTGCAGATGTTGCAGGCGCACTGGGCCAGCCCTAAGGTAGGAATAGAGAAGGTGAACCGCCAGATAAAGGGTTTCTCCTGCCAGGCCCAGGTGCTCGTGCACCTGGACCACCCAGTCTACCACTACTGCACGCATCCCCGGGGTCACAGAGCGGGGCAGGGCTCTCTGGGGCAGTGCGCAGCTCCACATGACTTCAGCAAAGATGTTCCCAGCGTACTTGCGTTCTTCCTCTAACCCCAGCGCGCTCAGTTCCTCCTCCAGCCCCGAAGGGGCGCAGGGCCCCAGGGCCTCTCTGGGTGTCCCGGGGAGACACGTGCAGCTGTGGCCGCTAGAACGCCATCAGGTCCTGGAGGTCTTGGAACCGCTGTCAGGGGAGGCAGCGGGACTCAGCATCCTTCGGGCTGGCGTCGCCTGCAAAGCCAAGCACCAACCACTTCCAGATGGAGAGAGCGGCAAGCGCTCGACCCCAGCGCTCTGGGAGGCTGAGGAGGGAAGATCACTTGAGGCCAGGTGTTGGAGACCAGCCTGGGCAATACAGTGAGACCTGGTCTGGTCGTGCAAACGCCACTGGATTCTGGGAAGCACTTATCACTCTTTGAGATGCTCTCATTTAAAAATTGTGGTTACAAAAAAAAAAAAAAAAAAAAAAAATTGTGGTTTCTTTCTCATCCGGCCCCCGCGAGACCGTGAGCTCCCCAAGGACAGAGGATTGTCCACTCTTGTCCCCTGCAGCGGTCCTCCACGCTCAGCAGATGGACACATTTAAAGAGGGAAGGGTGATGGGTGTGGGGAGCTGCGGGGACTTTCCCCGCCCCGCGTGGGCAGGGCTTGGAAACCTCAAGTCCCTCCCTCCAGCCCGAGAGCGGAAGGGGCAGTGCGGCCCTCCTGGTCTCCCCAAGGGCTGCGTGGGTGGAGCAGCCCGAGCTTCTGCGCGGTTTGGTGTCGCTGCCGTGGATAGGACGTCCGCCTGGAGCAGGGCCTGAGTGCTGGGGCTGCTCGCCTGCTACCACGGCTCCCTCCCTGGTAGGTCGAGAAGGGGCGGGGACGGGCCGAGAGGGGACTGGTGGGGAGGAGGGGGTGTCGGGGCAGCCCCGCCGGTGTGCAGGTGCCTTCTTGCCAGGGCTCGAGGCCATCTGGCTTACTTTCCGGGACTCTGGGGTCCTAGCTCCACGTGTTACAGGCCGCCTCTACCTTCAGCTCCCTTCCATGGTGGCCCAGATACTGCCTCACTCCCCGATTCCTCCCCAACACCCCAAATAACTCCCTGACACCCCAGCATTATTCTTAATGCCCTGGATCCCTCCCCAACACCCCAGATTCCTTCCTAACATCCCAGATCTTTCCCCACCACCCCAGAGTCTTCTCCAGCCCCCTATATTCTTCCCTAATGTCCCGGACAACTCTCAACTCCCCAGATCCTGCCTCTCTCACCCCAACACCCCAGATCCTGCCTCTCTTTACTCTGCTTCAGCCACACAGGCTGTTTCTCTAACATGCCAGGTACCGTCCTATCCCAGAACCGTTGCACAGCTGGTCGGTCTTCCTGAAGCTCTCTTCCCCCTGCCTTCAGGTCTCCGCTGAGTGTCACCTTTTCCCCTGAGCCCTCCCTTGATCACCCTTGCCCTCCCTGAGACTGTCTTGATGGCCTGGCCTTCCCAACACTTCTCATTCTCTGAACCAATCTTGGGTTATTTTCTCCTTTACTGTCGGTTTCTCTGAGATAGACTGGGAACTCTGTGGGGGTGATTTGCCTGTCTTGATTGGTCTGTAGTAGCACCTAAAACAGTTCTGGGACCCAGTACGTGCTTCATAAATGCACATTCAATGCATGAAGAGACTGTTCAAGAATGTAAGGGGGAGAGGAGGGAATGGGAATTTTCCAAATATGATTTAAAAATTTAAAAAAGAGGCTCGGTGCCTGTGGCTCAAGTGGCTAAGGCGCCAGCCACATACACCTAAGGTGGCGGGTTCTAATCCAGCCCGGGCCGCCAAACAACAATGCCAGCTGCAACCAAAAAATAGCCAGGCGTTGTGGTGGGCACCTGTAGTCCTAGCTACTTGGGAGGCTGAGGCAGGAGACTCACTTGAGCCTAGGAGTTGGAGGTTGCTGTGAGCTGTGATGCTACCGCACTATACCCTGGGGACAGCTTGAGGCTCTGTCTAAAAAAAAAAAAATTTAAAAAAGAAGATGGAAATGCATTCTATCAATATTTATCATTATGACATTATCATATTGAATTCTTGCTTCTTGCTGGGGGCTGTTCACCCTAAATGCCTCATTCATGTGGTTGTTACAAATAAGGAAACTGAGGCTAAGAAACAGACCACACAAGCCAAGTAGCAGAGCTGGGACCTCCCCCACCCTCATGGGTATTGTTTTGCTTTGTTTTGTTTTGTTTTAGAGACAAGGTCTTGTTCTTTTGCCCAGGCTGGAGTGCAGTGGCACCACCATAGCTCATTGCAGCCTCAAATTCCTGGATTTAAACAATCCTCCTACCTTAGCCTCCCAGGTAGCTGGGACTGTAGGTACATGCCACCATACCCAGCTAATTTTTTATTTTTTGTAGAGATAGGGTCTTGCTGTGTTGCCCAGGCTGGTCTTGAACTCCTGGCCTCAAGTGATCCTCCATTCTTGGCCTCTCAAAGTGCTAGGATAACAGATATGAGGCACTGGTCCTGGGCCCCTATAGATGTTTTTGCCCTGACATGCACACATTCTTCAGGGTGGGGTGTGGACTTTGTCCTGGAGGCTATAGACTGGAGCAGAGTAAACATCCGATCTTTCAGAGGGAGGAGGGGTGGTTCTGGGCAGGAGAGCCAGGCCAAACTGGTACAGTCACTGACTGAGGGTTGATTTGGGCTGTCTGGATGAGAGAATGAAAAGAAAGATGATGTGATTTTAGATATTTGCCAGGAATGCAGGTGGGGTGGTCCTGCCTTGATGATTCTGAATCTGGCTAGCTCTTATCTTTTTTTCCACAAAACTCTACTGAGTCTTTACTATAGGGTAATGTCTAACTCTGGTACCTGCAGGAAGCACGCAGCAGCCACACATGTTCATGCTTCGTGCTCTTTGGGCTGCCACTGTGACTTTGCCGCTGTGGCAGAGTCTGCTTTAAGATCCTGTGTGAATGAATGAAATTCAATCACCCTAAGGTGGCGGGTTCGAATCCAGCCCGGGCCCGCCAAACAACGACGGCTGCAACCAAAAAATAGCCGGGCGTTGTGGTGGGCGCCTGTGGTCCCAGCTACTTGGGAGGCTGATGCAGGAGACTCGCTTGAGCCCAGGAGTTGGAGGTTGCTGTGAGCTGTGATGCCATGGCACTCTACCCAGGGTGACAGCTTGAGGCTCTGTCTCAAAAAAAAAAAAAGATCCTGTGTGAATGAATGAAATTCAATCTCATAGCAGCCCTAGCTGGTATGGCTCATTGCCAGGCCCATTTTACAGATGAAGAGATTGAGGCCTTTAAGTGCCCATGACTTGTCAGGGTCTGCAAGTGGCAATTTCCACTCCAAGAGAAAGAGGATGCCTTGGGGTTCAAATCTTCCTTTTGACTCCTTTTGTGTCACCAGGAAGATTTGAACCCCAAGGCATCCTTTTATCTCTTTCTCTCTTTTCTTTTCTTGGAGGTAACTCATTCCAGGTGGGCAGTGGGAGCATAAAGAATAACGAGGCAGGTACACTTCTCTCATATGATAATTTATGGCTTGTGGGAACATGGGCTAGACTTGGTCCCTTTGTTGATATTCCAAGAGAATTCAGAATGCAGAGTTTTGTACAAAATGGTCTTTGTTCACTGTTAACAGCTAATTCAAAATAATTTGATTCTTGGATTGCTGCCAGCAGGGTTGTCTGGGAGTCTCGGAACTTTTTTCCTTTTAATGTTTTTATTGACATATAACCTATCAACAAAATTTCTATATACAGAAAAGGGCTCAACACCTAAGCATTGAACTTGATAAATTTACGGAGTGAATACAACGTGATGCTCAGCCTCACTCATCCCCTGTCCTGGCACTTTATACCCTTCTTCACACTTTATCAGTTATGTCCTTTTATCAATTAAAAATGCGAGGGCACATGCCAACACATTTTTTTTTCTTTGTAAGTTACATACACAGGTATTCCTAGGAGCCATCAAGAGGTGGGAAGAAAAGTTGATTCAAGGATCATTGCTGTTGAGGAGGGTATTGGGCTATATTGCAAGTAGTCATCTTGATCAATTCAAAAATTTTTGGCTGACTTGTCCTATCTGAATATAAGATCTTTTTTTTTTTTTTGCAGTTTTTGGCCGGGGCTGGGTTTGAACCCGTCACCTCTGGCATATGGGACTGGCACCCTGCTCCTTTGAGCCACAGGTGCCACCCTCATTTTTGTTTTTTATTCTACTATGTGCTGAGCTCACTTCAGAGGTAGGAGAAACTGGGCACTCTACCTTTTTCTGATTGGTCATTCGTGCCTACATTATGGAAAATCCTCTTCTCTATAGAAATATGAAGATTATTTCAATTAAAACTAAGTGAGGCCATTTCTCAGGACACAACCGGGTCCAAACGAGCTGGAGTCTGTGTTGAATCTGGAGATGTTAGAAGGAGCCCATAGGCTCAGAAGGTTTTAGAGCCAGTCAGGCTAGGTTCCAGTCCAGCTATATCCCTTTGGCGCCATGTGACTCTGGGTGACTGACTTAACCTTTCTGTGTCTCTGCTTCCTTGTGTCAAAAGTGGCAAGAGCCCCAACATTACCATTACCATTGTTGTGGAAATGTCTACACCTGTACCATTCAACAGAAATATATAAGGCACTTATACAATTAAAAATTTTCTAGTAGCCAGCTGGGCATTGAAGCGGGCACCTGTAGTCCCAGCTACTTGGGAGGCTGAGGCAAGAGAATTGCCTAAGCCCAGGAGTTGGAGGTTGCTGTGAGCTGTGTGACGCCATGGCACTGTACTGAGGGTGACAAAGTGAGACTCTGTCTGTAAAAAAAAATAAATAAAAGAAAACACTAAAAAAAAAAATGTCCAGTAGCTACATTAACAAAAGGAAAATGGGCTCAGTGTCTGTGGCTCAAGTGGCTAAGATGCCAGCCACATACACCTAAGGTGGCGGGTTTGAATCCAGCCCGGGCCTGCCAAACAACAATGACAGCTGCAACCAAAACATAGCCAGGCATTGTGGCAGGCGCCTGTGGTCCCAGCTACTTGGGAGGCTGAGGCAGGAGACTCGCTTGAGCCCAGGAGTTGGAGGTTGCTGTGAGCTATGATGCCACAGCACTCTACCCAGGGGGACAGCTTGAGGCTCTGTCTCAAAAAAAAAGGAAAATGATATGAGTGAAATTAATTTTAATAATACGTTTTATTTAACCCAATATATCCAACATATAATTAATATAAAACATTATGACGGAAGCATCTTCTGTCCCTTTTTTAGTACTAATTCTTTGGAATCTGGTATGTATTTTACTGGTTGAATTTTCAACAAAATGAAATGTGGTTCTACTGAAGAAATAGTTGTAATTAATAGGAAAAACTTTTTCTTACACTGCTTCAGGTTTCATATTTAAATTTCAGGCTGGGTACAGTGGCTTGCACCTGTAATCCTAGCTTTCTGGGAGACTGAGGCAGGATCCCTTGAGCCCAGGAGTTTGAGCTTGCTGTGAGTTAGGCTGATGCCATGGTACTCAGGGGGACCGAGGGAGACTCTTGTCTAAAAAAAAAAATTGAATGGATTGCCAATTTGGCAAAAATGAGCAGATTCCTGAGAATCTGGATCTTTGGTTTCTTCTGAATAATTAGCAGATCCAGTCCTGCTAAGCTTATTGTTGCTTCTGGCTACAACTTGCTCCAGGCGAATCACAGCCAATGCAAAGTGAGGGTGGCTCCAGTTTTTCAGGTTTTACTTTTCTCCGGGTATAGACCTGCCTTTCACCTTTCTGGCCTTCCCACCTTCTCTCCCCCTCACTGTGCTGAGCCACAGGGTTCTCCTAACATACCATGTTCAATCTTGCCCCGGGGCCTTTGCATGGGCTGTTTCTAGGAATGCTCTTCCCTTAGCTGCTCTGTGGATCCCTCTCTCAGCATTTTCATGTCTTGCTGAAACGTCTCTTCTCACTGAGACCTCAGACTCTGTTGTTTAAAATTGCAAAGACCTGTTCATACATGATATTCTTGGCCTCATGCCTGCTTTGTGTCTATGGCATTGAACTTTTATTTGGTTGTCTCTTCACTCCACTAGGAAATCTGCTGTTTTTTCTGTTTCTGCTGGTTCTCCCTCACTGTCAGCACTTCAACATGTCAGGCTGCTTCCATATTTTGAAACAGACAGATGCTGCTCTGGGAATCTGTCCCCCCGTCCCCTCAGGCCCCTATTGCCAGACACTTCTCACATTTGCTCCTTGACACTGGCTTCTTCTGACCTTCCTGAATTCTTTGACTTTGGCCCTCGGGCTGCCCGGACTTGCTGAGAAGGAACTTAAAAAAAAAAAAAAAAAACCTGAATCATTTATATAATGAGGCCTGTGGCTTATCAGCCAAGGGGGTTCATCAGTAAGTTAGCAACTCTTGGTCTACACTAGGCTATCTCAGCTTTACCACCAGCACTATTTGGGGCCCAGGTCATTTTCTGGTGTGGGGGCCATTCTGTGCATTGTAGGGTATTGAGCATTACCAAGTGTCCCCGGTATGTGGGGTGGCACAGAACTGTCCCTGGCTGAGAGCCACTGATCTAGGCTGTTGGGTGGTGTGCACTAGGCTAGGCAGGCAGTGGATTTCAGCCCAGCCAGGCTGAGGGGCAGATAAGGTGTTCTTAGCTGCCCAAATGACTTAAGACTGTGTTTTCCCCCTCACTCTGAATATGGATGTGCCCTCGGGGAAACCCCTTTCCCTGGGCTTCAGATTTCTCTTTCACAACATTGAGTACCAGCCTCCTTCATACAAGTACTTGTTAAGTATCTCCTCCTCCTCCTCCCAGTAATACCCAGGAGAGACTCAGCTTTCACTTTCTGAGGCTCACAATCTAGTGGGGAGGAAGACAGTAAATGCAAAAGACTAAATACACAAGAACTCATCTAGTGACTTATTCTGGTGGTGAGGGAAGAGGGTGACATGGAGAGAAAGACTGGATAGGTAACTAGAGTGGTTGCAGAGGTCCCCCAAGGTAGTGCCATTGTGCCTGAGCCAAGAAGGATGTGATGAGGGCCACCAGACAAAGGTATAGGGAACCCACACACATGGAGAGGGAATAGCAAATGCAAAGAGCCCAAGGTGAAATTCAGCTTGGCATTTTTTGAGAAAATAGCTTCCAAATGGCATGGCAGCCCTGTTGGCTGTAGAGCTTGCATTGGCCATGATTTGATCTTTAAATTAATAACATTAGCTGTATCAGTTAGCAATTGCTGTATGACACATTGCCCTAGGACTTTGTGGCTGAAAACAAACATTTATTATTTTATAGTTTCTGTGGATTGGGAGTTTACGAGCTGTTTTGTAGTTGGGTGGTTTTGGCTTGGGGTCTCTTTCTTTTTTTTTTTTTTTGAGACGGAGCCTCAAGCTATCCCCTTGGGTAGAGTGCCATGGCATCACGCTCAC
>NW_003852424.1:17466143-17477627 GCF_000181295.1 Otolemur garnettii | reverse complement strand
GGGGGGGTCAACCAGGGCTCATCTGAAGGCTTGACTGAGGCTGGAAGAATCTCTTTCTTCCAGCTGGTGACTCCTTTACATGGCTGTAGGCAAGAAGCCTCAGTTCTTTGCCTCATGGTTTGGCGTGGACAACATGGCTCATCTCTAACAGAGTAACAAAAAGAATAGGTTGGGTGTGGTAGCTTACTCCTTACTCCCAGCACTTTGGGAGGCTGAGGTGGGAGGATTGCTTGAGCCCAGGAGTTTGATTCTGCTATGATCACACCACTGCACTCCAGCCTAGTGACAAAGCAAGACTTACGTCTAAAAAGAAAAAAGAGGACAGCTAAGACAGAAGTCATAATGTCTTTTATAATCTAATGTCTCAACTGACACCCATTTGTCACCATATTCTCTTTTTTTTTTTTTTGAGACAGAGCCTCAAGCTATCACCCCTGGGTAGAGTACCATGGCATCACAGCTCACAGCAACCTTCAACTCCTGGGCTCAAGCGAGACTCCTGCCTCAGCCTCCCAAGTAGCTGGGACCACAGGTGCCCGCCACCACACCTGGCTATTTTTTGGTTGCAGCCGTCATTGTTGTTTTTGGTGGGCCCAGGATGGATTTGAACCCGCCACCTTAGGTATATGTGGCTGGCGCCTTAGCCACTTGAGCCATAGGCCCCGAGCCTGTCACCATATTCTTTTATCACTTAGAACTCCCTGGTATGGTGTTGGAAGGACTACCCAGGACTGTAAATACCAGGATGTGAGCCCTTGGGAACCATCTAGGAGGCTGATTACCTCCCTCATGGGCACATATGGACCACTTCTTACTAGTTTGTAGCCATCAGTCTCAGAACTCTCCATGTGTTAATGCAACTCTATTCCTTGACACAAGCCCATAAGCAGGTTCTGTTTATTATCCTCATATAGTACAGCCTGTGGTTAGGCACATGGTCTCTGCAGCCAGACTGCAGTCACTTTAATCTGAACTTAGTCACTTACTGACTGTATGATTTGGGGTAGGTGATTTCACCTCTCTATGGCTCACTTTCTTCATCTGTAAATGGAGAAAATAGTAATGTTTCTTGGGTAACACCAAGTCAGTATCGGCTGTTGTCATTTTGCAGGGGAGGAAACAGAAATTGGGGAGGTGATGTGTGTCACCCCACTAGGTGTTGATATTTGGAGGAAAGCAGGCAGGGGTGTCTGGGTTAAAGGCGTGCTGCTTTTTGTGGAGGTAACCACGTGTCTCTCTCCTGTTTCCTGTAGACCTGTTCTGGCAGCACCCACAGAACCTGGTGCTATGAATGGGTAGGGGACGCCAGACATTCAGAAGTTGGGTGGTGCAGAACATGCCTCCGCCACCCCGAAATTCTGCTGCTGCCCAAGGCCAAGCTCACCAGTGCTCATGACCCACACTGGCCCATCACTTCCTGGTGTGTTCGACATTCTGGGTGCCGCAGGCCAGGACAAGCTCTTGTATTTGAAGCACAAACTAAAGACCCTGCGCTCGGGCGGCCAGGGGGCTGACCTCCTGCATGCCATGGTGCTCCTGAAGTTAGGCAAGGACACGGAGGCCAGGATCTCTCTGGAGGCACTGAAGGCAGATGCAGTGGCTCGGCTGGTGGCCCGGCAGTGGGCTGGCATGGACAGCACTGAGGCCCCTGAAGAGCCTCCAGATGTGTCCTGGGTCGTTGCCCGCCTATACCACCTACTGGTGGAGGAGAAGCTGTGCCCAGCCTCCTTGCGGGATGCGGCCTACCAGGCAGCCCTCCATGCCCTCAGCTCCAGGGATGACCATCAGCTGGGGGACCTCCAGGATGAAGCCCAGGAACGGTGTGGATGGGATGTTATCCAGGACCCTGGGGGCTTCCGGACTCTCCACTCTGATCTGGGCTGCCTCCCACCATCTTCAACTCCGCCCTCTGGGACCCGCAGCCTTCCCTGTCCCATAGATAACCCACTGGGCTGGAGCCAAGGGCGCTCCCTGCGATCTACTGACAGCCCAGCCTCCCTGGTCAGCAACTTAGAAATCAGCCAGTCACCCACCATGCCCCTCCTCAGCCCACACCGCAGCCCCCATGGGCCCAGCAAGCTCTGTGATAGCCCCCAAGCTCGCACGGTGCCCAGGCCTGTCCCTAGCAGCTGCCAGGAGCCCGAGGAGATGACCTGGCCCACCTCAGGGGAGATTGCCGGCTCCCCAGAGCTTCCTGAGGTGGCCCTAGATCCGGTCCCTGCTGGCCTCCCTGACACTCCCCAAACTCCAGGAACCAGCACCCATTACCCAGTACAGTGCACAGAGGTGTCGGCAGCCTCTGGGTCTCTCTCCTCACCCATTCTGGAGCCTGTTGGACACCCCCGCCCTGACAAATACCAGGCACCACATCAACTTTCTAAAGAAGATACCACGACCCCAGATACCAAGTCATGCCCACCTACTCCCTCAATCCCCAAAATGTCTCCTCCCAAAACGTCCCCTCCTCTTCCTCCATCAGCCCCTTGTTCCGCTCACCTGGACAACTCATCCCCATGCCCTTCCTCTTCTGAGGTGACACCAGAGCAGAAATTCTATAACTTCGTGATCCTCCATGCCAAGGCAGATGAACACATTGCCCTGCGGGTCCGGGAGAAGCTGGAGGCCCTTGGTGTGTCTGATGGGGCCACCTTCTGTGAGGATTTCCAGGTGCCCGGGCGCGGTGAGCTACACTGCCTGCAGGATGCCATAGACCACTCAGCCTTCGTTATCCTGCTGCTCACTTCCAGCTTTGACTGCCGCCTAAGCCTGCACCAGGTGAGCCACGCCCTGATGAGCAGCTTTATGCGACTTGGGTGGCAGGACTGTGTGGTGCCCTTCCTGCCGCTGGAGAGCTCCCCCACCCAGCTCCGCTCTGATGCTGCCAGCCTGCTCACCAGCCTGGTGTGGCTGGATGAACACTCCCCGATCTTTGCCAGGAAAGTGGCCAATACCTTCAAGTCCCAGAAGCTTCTGGCTCGCAAGGCCAACTGGAGGAAGGAACAGGATGCCCGGGCCCTGCGGGAGCAGAGCCAACACCTGGAGGGTGAGCGGATGCAGGCTGCCGCCCTGAACAATGCATACACCACCTACCTCCAGAACTACTTGGCCTGGCAGGCACAGATGGAGCAGCTCCAGGCGGCTTTTGGGAGCCACATGTCATTTGGGACTAGGATGCCCTTTGGTGGGGGCCCAGTGCCCCAGGGAGCCCCACCACCCTTCCCTCAGCCACCACCACTACAGCATCCATGGCAGGCTGGCATCCCACCACCAGCCTTCCTGCAGCCACCGGCCTTCCCACAGCCACCAGCCTTCCCCATGGCCTCCCCTACATCTCCTCCAAGCCCAAGACTGCAGCCCCTCATCATCCACCATGCTCAGATGGTGCAGCTGGGGCTCAACAACCACATGTGGAACCAGCGAGGGGCCCAAGCGCCTGAGGACAAAACACAGGAGGCAGAATGACCACACGTCCAAGCTTAGGGAACACACCTGGGCTGGTGCGTGCTTTGAGTAGGGTCAGTGGGACCACAACTATCCCCCCATCTGCTCCCCTGGGGACAGTGTAAGGTTGGGTCACCTGGTGCATTTAGGACAGTGCCTGGAGCCCTTCACTTCTCAGGAAGTATAGCAAATCAGGCTGCAAGGACTTCCTGGCCTCCAGGGTGGCCAAAACAGGACACTGTTTACATTTTCAGTTTCTCTGTCTCTGGGTAGGGGGTCTTGGTGGTGGGGGATATTGGTAGGGTCTTTTAACTATAATAAATATTTATTTAATGGTCCAGGAGCACCTCTGTCCTTAGGAAACCTCTGTCTGGCTATTTGCTAAGAAACACATGGCTTATTGTTACTCCAAAAGGGGAACCAGAATGAAGAGCAGCCTTCTCTTGCTGAGTGAACCGATCTTACTGGACAGAAGGTGGTCACATGACTGCAAGGGAAGCTGGGAAATGTAGTTGTGTGAGTGGCCACATGTCTGGCCGAAATGTCCTAGCACAAATACCAGAAAAGGTAGGCAGAAAAGATACTGGGGGGCATTTAGCAGTTTTTGCTACTGCCTTTCTCCTTCCATTTCCTTTGGGGATCTGCCTTGATACCACCACCAAGGCTGGCCTCAGATCCCACTATGTGATCTTGGGCAAGTGCCTTCACCCCTCTGAGCTTCTTCTGTTCATGGTGATTGTGGAGATTGTTTGAAGACTAACATACTAAGTGCAATAATATGTAAACTCCAGGCACATTGTATATCAGGTGCAGTGCACATTAAGTATA
The DNA here is from genome assembly GCF_000181295.1 of Otolemur garnettii. NCBI lineage: Eukaryota > Metazoa > Chordata > Mammalia > Primates > Galagidae > Otolemur > Otolemur garnettii. Next base: position 17,473,358 of record NW_003852424.1, on the reverse strand, counting down.
TGCGTGGGACCTACATGGAGGGAGAGGGAGAATAAGAATAGAGTTAACTCACCTGACCTAAAGTGAGACCCCCATCTCTAAAAATAGCCGGGCGTTGTGGCAGGCACCTGTAGTCCCAGCTACTAGGGAGGCTGAGGCAAGAGAAATCACTTGAGCCCAAAAGTTTGAGGTTGCTGTGAGCTATGATACTACAGCACTCTACTGAGGGTGACAAAACTCTGTCTAAAAAAAAAAGCATAGGGTGGTGCCTGTGGCTCAGTGAGTAGGACACTGGCCCCATATGCTGAGGGTGGTGGGTTTGAATCCATCTCTGGCCAAACTGCAACAACAACAACAACAAAGTAGCTGGGCGTTGTGGCAGGCACTTGTAGTCTCAGCTACTTGGGAGACTGAGGCAAGAGAATCGCCTAAGCCCAAGAGCTGGAGGTTGCTGTGAACTGTAATGCCATGGCACTCTATCAAGGGCAACAAAGTGAGACTCTGTCTCTAAATAAATAAATAAGTAAAAAATTAATAGAGTTAACATTTGTTGAACACTTAACATTTATCAATTCCTAAGGCTTTATAAGCACGTAAACACATTTTAATACTCAAATGACCCCTAATAGTAGAAGCTTCTATTACAGACCCATTTTAGAGATGGAGAAAACTGAGGCCCAAGGGGGAATTTTGGCCCCTACAGTCACACAGATCAAAAGTAAATCACAATTGAAAAAGCTAAATTTCCAAAGAAGGGAATGAAGGAGGCAAAATTGTACCCACTGAGGCTGGACACTGTAGGCCCCTTCTCACCTGACAGCTGGTTTGAAAATTGACCTTTCTGGTTTCTTCCTGCATTGCTGGGCCGCACTAAAAAGCAGCCTGGTGTGAGTCACCCCAGCAGTCATGCACCACTTGCTATTTTAGTCGCTGACTCAGACTTTGTCAGAACTCTGGTCCTGGTGGCAGCTGTGGCAGCCATTAAGTGAAACAGGAGGGAAGAGTCTGAGATTAGATTCCAGGGTGGGATGGGGCTGTCCAAACAGAGGGTTTCTGACCATTGATTAAGCTGGGCAGAGTCACCTGCTACTAGTTAGATGGTGAACTGGCCATTTGTTCATTTGACCAACACTTACTGAGTACCTACTATGTACTAAGGTTTGTTCTAAGAACCAAGAAGCAGTAGAGCTGAAGACAGAAGTGAGCAGTCGCTTGCTGTCATTTCCATGGGGGAAATGGGGGAGGAAATAGTAAGAAAGTCATCAAAGAAGGAAGCAAGAGAACTGAAAGTGAAGAGAGTTCAGATGGAAAAAACTGGATAAAGTGATGGGGAGTGTCCCAGAAGGGAAAACTTCAGCCAGGGGCTCAGGGCTGAGACCTGGAGGAAGAGAAAGAGTTAGTCATAGGAAGAGCTTGGGGTGGGAGGAGGAATGATCCAGGCAGAGCGGATAGCCTGTGCAAAGGCCCTGGGATGGGACCATGCCTGCCATTTGGGAGGCATAGTGAGGGGGCTGGTGCAGGGTGAGAGGTGGAGAGAAGAAGAAGGGGAGGAAAGGGAGGAGTCAAGGTAAGTTGAGTAGGGCCTGGTGGGATTCAGAGAGGCGGATGGGAACCATGGAGGGCTGTGGGCAGAAGGCTGTGCCCTGACTCAGGTGTTCATAGGCACCCTCTGGTGGTTGCCACAGGGAGGACAAACTTTGGGAGTGTGAGGGCAGAGGGTGGGGCACTGGGGCAGAGCTAATTGTACTAGTCTAGGGTGAGCAATCCTGGCTGGGGTCAGAGCAGGTGAAGTAGGGGAAGAGAAATGGGCACATTCAGAATTTGCCTAGTTCAGAGACCCTTATCCTTGTCCTTGAAGTGGGTAAGAATTCTGCCTGGCAAACGCCTGCACTAGGTCAGCCATGCCAGCCTTGGTAGAAGAGCTGGATTCCAGCCATTACTTCCTGAAGTCAGAGCTCTGGGCTTCATCTTCCTCATCTGTAAATGGATCCAATGACCTCAAGTCTGAAACTTCTGTTCCTAACTTTCCCCATGCCCTCCCCCCCAAGATCTGCAAAGGACAATTATTTTGAGAGCCCCCAGAACATAAGGGCCTACTCACTGGGAGTATCCAGGCGGTGGCCTGGAAGACTACCATTGTGCTCTATTTACAGATGAAGAAACTGAGGTCCAGAGAGATGAAGTCACTTATCTAAGGTCACACAGCTGAAATAAGTAGGCTTCAGGTGCAGAAGGAGCTGGGCAATCTCTACTGGATTCTAGCCCATATGAAGGCTGTGTAGCCCATTAGCAATTCATTTTCCCAATTTAAAAATTCTTTGATATATTCTTGTTTATTTTGTTATTTATTAATTTGTGGTTTCTCCATCACAAGCTGCCTGCCTTGAGAGGCAGGGGATGGAACTGTCTTAGTTCCTAAACTGTTTTCAGAACCCAGCCCATGCTGGGCACAGCACACAGTACATGCTCAGTAGGGGAAATGTTTTGATGAGCACTTGCTGTGCGTAGGCCTCTTTTGGATGCCAGGGATACAGAGCTGTTCCCTGCCCTGGTGTTCATGAGACAGAGAGTGGGAGGATGTTGATGCATCATCCATTTATCCAGATTTACTGAGATCCTGCTGTGTGCAGGCTCTGTGCTGCCACCACTAAGTGGTGGTCACTTAGTGACCACCATCTCCCAGAGTTAGGGGCTCAGCCATGACTTTTGCTGCCGCCATGCTCCCTGGTAGCCATCATCATCCAGCCCCATGTGGCAGGGTTTCCAGGAAGTACCAGGTTCCCTCTGAGCCAAATAGCCTTAAAGAAAAATAGGAAAGGAAAAAAAAAAAACCTGAAAAATTCCCTCTTCTTTAAAAACTGTGAAATGTGGGGCAGTGCCTGTGGCTCAAAGGAGTAGGGCACCGGCCCCATATGCTGGAGGTGGCAAGTTCAAACCCAGCCCTGGCCAAAAACAAAAAAACAAACAAAAAAAATCCTGTAAAATGTGAATACATAACAGATGATTGCATTTCAGGGGTCAAAATGTCCACAGCCAGACTAGGCTGGGCTACCGTGTCGCTCTCTGCTTGGAATGATCTGTTTCTGAGACCATTGGATATTTTACAAATGTTCTCCTGCTCTTTGAGCCCAGAGAGGATAAAGTTTTGCCCAGGGTCATACAGCACATGAGTGGCTAAAGCTTGACCTGGGCAGAAGTGGGTCGGGCAGAAGTGGGTCATGCAGAATCTTCTACCTCTCCAGCATAATCTGGTTGTCCTATTGCTGAAGAGACATAAAGGAGGTGACAGCACCCACTCCTTAGCATAGTACTGCACACAGAGGTACAGTTGACAGATGTATATGGCCCAGGTATGGCTGCTTATGTCTGTAATCCTAGCACTTTAGAGGGATAAGGAAGGTGGATCTTTTGAGCTCAGGAGTCTGAGACCAGCCTGAACAAAAGCGAGATATCATCTCTACTACAAATAGAAAAACTAGCCGGACATTGTGGCAGGTTGCCTGTAGTCTCTCAGCTACTGGGGAGACAGAGTTTGCTGTTGCTGTGAACTATGATGCCACGGCACTCTACCCAAGGTGAGAGTGCAACTCTGTCTCAACAAACAAACAAAAAGAAGAGTGAGACCTTGTCTCAACAAAAAATAGATTAGCAGGGCATTGTTGTAGGTGCCTGTAGTCTCAGCTACTTGGGAGGTTGAGGCAGGAGGATCACTTGAACTCAAGAGTTGGAGTCTACAGTGAGCTATAATGACACCACTGCACTCCAGCCTGGATGATAGAGACTCTGTCTCAGAAAAAAGAGAAGGGGTTAAAATTATTTTCTGAATAGAGAACACATTCATATAGTTCAAAATTCAAAAGGCAGCAGAGAACAATGGGATAAAGTTGCCTCTTCCCTCCTGTTCCCAAACACCCAGTTCTTCCCAATGTGACAACCATTTCTCACCCCACAGCCTGTCCTCCCAGAAGCAGCCACCAGAGGGCGAATGTGAGGACCTGAAATAGGGCCCATTCCTCCTCTGCTCAAAGCCCTCCATGGTCCGACGTTCCTCAAGGTCAAAGCCCAAGCCCTCCCCACCCCTAAACCCAGCCTTGCATGACCTGCCTGGTCCCTTCTGCACCCTCTCTTCTTCCCTCTCTCCCCCTCCTCACTCTGCTTCAGCCACATGGGCCTCCTCACTGCATATCAAACATGCCAGGCATGGTCCTGCCTCAGGGCCTTTGCATGGGCTGTGCCCTCCACTGAGTTGCAAACATTCAGAACATTTGCTGCTACCCAAGAATTGTTCTACAAGCTTTACACACAAACCTTACAACATCCTTAAGAGGTGGATTTTATTCTCATTTTATAGGTGGGGAAACCAAAGCTCAGAGAGATCAAGTAACCTGGCCAAAGTCACACAGCTTGTAAGGAGCAGTCTGGAATTATATAAATATAGTATCAACATTTTTTTTTTGAGACTAAGCCTCAAGCTATCCCCCTGGGTAGAGTGCCGTGGCATCACAGCTCACAGCAACCTCCAACTCCTGGGCTCAAGCGAGTCTCCTGCCTCTGCCTCCCAAGTAGCTGGGACCACAAGCACCCACCACAACGCCCGGCTACTTTTTTTTTTTTTTTTGGTTGTAGCCGTCATTGTTGTTGTTTTGGCGGGCTCGGGCTGGATCCAAACTCGCCACCTTAGGTATATGTGGCCGGCGCCTTAGCCAGTTGAGCTACAGGCGCTAAGCCAACATTTTGTTTTGATATGAGAATTATATTTAAGTGTGCACTTCAGTGGTTTTTACTGCATTCACTATATTATGCAACAATCACCACTAATTCCAGAACACTTTTACCACCCAAAAAGGAAGGCCCATCCCCATCAGCAGTCACTCCCCATCCTCCTCCCTGAGACCCTGGCACCCAGGAATCCACCTTCCATCTCAGTGGATCTGCCTGTTCTGGGCATTTCATGTAAATGGGATCATATACATGCACTGTGTGACCTCTGTGTCTGGCTTCGCTCACTGAGCATAATGTGAATATGTATTCTGATGTCCACTCCATTCTTTGGAGCACCTGCCATCCTGTTTGGCACAAAAGTGTGCCCCCATTCTTTTTTACAGCTATGTAGTATTTCATTCTATAGGGTTCCCTCTCAACCAGTGTGAGAAAAATCCCTAGGACATTCTTTGCTACAAAGCCAGGCATTGTGGCTCACTCCTGTAATCTCAGCACTTGGGAGGCTGAGGGGGGGCCTGAGCTCACAGGTTTGAGACCAACCTGAGTCAGAATGAGACCTCATCTCTAAAAAAAATAGCCAGGTGTTGTGGTGGGTACCTGTAGTCCCAGCTACTTGGGAGGCTGAGGCAAGAGAATCACTTCAGCCCAAGAGTTTGAAGTTGCTGTGAGCTGTGATGCCAAAGCACCCTACAGAGGGTGACAAAGTAAGATTCTGTCTCAAAAAAAAAAAAATCGTTTGCTACAGAAATGGGTAACTAAGGTTTAGCCAGGCAGCTGGCTGGAGAGGGAAAGAAAATACACGAAATTCTACTTCCCTTTTTAAGTACCTTTATCTGGCTTCACCATCTATATTTAGTGGTTACAAATGGTGTGCCTGATCTCTCCGGCCAGTGGCATTTATGAATGAATGTCAGTGGAGTTGCTTGAGCCCAAGAGTTTGAGGTAGCTGTGAACTATGATTCACATGAGCTCACAGAGATGTGGATGTTTGCAGACAGCTGGTGGCAGGTAAACAAGTGTCTAAACATTCTCAGTTTCTTCTAGAAGCCTCTCTCACTCTCATGGCATTATGCTAGGCCTTTGCCACAGGTTGCCCTGACACGGAAGCAGAAGGTCAGTGTGGCCCAGGCCCTGGTCCATCCTTGTGGGCTCGCCCATGGAACTGAGTACGAAGCAGGGCTACAAAGAAGGAAGTTTCTTCAGGCCACACAGCCAGGCCCTTCCTGGCTGCTCTGCCAATGCAAATAAAAGGCTTCTGAAAGGCAGGGCCAGGCCTGAGAGGAGCCTAGTGGGATTTGACTTCCTGAATGGAATTTTCAAAAGTCCTCTGGGTTCATCCTCTTGAATCCCTCCCACTCCGTTCTTACCAATCCCCCCACATCCAGGCTCAAGGTCATTGGTGACTTGGTATTATACTAAATCCAGGGGTCACTTCTCCATCCTCCTCTTCCCCCCACTCTGCTCTAGCCATGTGGGCCTCCTTGCTGTGCCTCCAGCACGCCAGGCATGTTCTTGTCCCAAGGCCTTTGCATGAACTCTGCCCTCCTCCTGGGACAGAGGATACTTAGGTGAGTATCTGAGCTCCCTCCAGATACTTATATGGCTCCCTCCTCATTTCTTTTGGGTCTGCCCAAATGTAACCCTCTCAGTGGGGGTTTCTTTGAGCATCTCTATTTTATTTTATTTTATTTTATTTTTTTGAGACAGAGTCTCAGTTTGTCGCTCTTGGTAGAGTGCTGTAGCATCATAGCTCACAGCAACCTCCAGCTCTTGGGCTCTAGGGTGATTCTCTTGCCTCAGCCTCCAGAGTTGCTGGGAAAGCATCCCTATTTTAAATCAATTCAATTAAAGCCAGGCAAATTGTTATGAAGAAAAGAAAGAAAGGAAGGGAGAGAAAGAGAGAGGAGGGAGGGAAGAAAGAAAAGAAAGGAAAGAAAAAAAGAAAAGAAAAAATTAAACAAAATACAAGTCATTCAAATAGCATCCACTGGCTCGGCGCCTGTGGCTCAAGCGGCTAAGGTGTCAGCCATGTACACCTGAGCTGGTGGGTTCGAATCCAGCCCGGGCCCGCCAAACAACAATGACAGCTGCAACCAAAAAATAGCTGGGCGTTGTGGTGGGCGCCTGTAGTTCCAGCTACTTGGGAGGTGGAGGCAGGAGACTCACTTGAGCCCAGGAGTTGGAGGTTGCTGTGAGAGGTGATGCCATAGCACTCTACCCAGGGCGACAGCTTGAGGCTCTGTCTCAAAAAATTAAACAAACAAACAAACAAACAAAAAACCCCCAAACAAATAGCATCCACCAAATCTCCCAAATCTGGTCTATTTTGCCACAGGGGTTAGTAGTTTTGGACAAAGATACTGTAATTCACTTATTCATTGTCCACTTTAATCTATCCTCTACTTCTCCATGAGGACAGGGTTTTGTCTGTCTATCTCATGTCTGGGTCCCATTGCAGGGTTTATAGCAGGCACTGTTTGAAAATTCTTTTTACAGGCTCGGCGCCTATAGCTC
>NW_003852424.1:17448918-17465604 GCF_000181295.1 Otolemur garnettii | reverse complement strand
GCCGGTTGAGCTACAGGCGCCGAGCCAAATTTTCCTTCTTTTCATTTGTATTTTTCTGTTTCTTGAAGCAAAATAGCTTTAGAAATGTTTGAATTTGAATTGCTGTCTGCCTTTGTTTTTCTGTTAAAACAACTTCTTGATTCCATGTTCCCTTCTCGCTAGCTGGGCAATGTTCCATTCCTTTGTTCCATCATCTGTATTGAGGACCTAACTGTATCCCAGGGGTGGCTGCTGACTGGGTGGATGGGGACTTGTCCTCACAGGGCTCACAGCTTAGAAGTGGGGTTATCCTAAGTGTGGTGGGGACCAGAGGGCACTGCGGGCCTTAGGGGCATCTGAACTCTCTGGGGGTGAGAGGTGGTATCCTGGGGACCCTCAAGAGAGAAAAGGGAACAGTCTGGGCAAAAGGAGCCAAAGGGGGCCCTCCCAGGGCCACCTGTGTAGTAAGCTTGAGCTAGGGCTTATGTCTTCAGCCTGGAGAGCAGGATGCTATGCAAATGGTGCCACCAGGGGCGCTGTCAGACAGCAGCAGCAGCCTCTCCACTGGCAGGGCTGAGCAGGGGCCTGTCTGTCTTTCTGAGCACAGAGAGCTGGGGACCTCTAGAAGTGCCCAATTGTGGCCACACCAATAGCTGCCCCTTTCCCCACCTATAGCCTCAGCCCATGTTAATAACAACAACAATGCTGGCCACAGAAATAGCCCCCCTGGCAGGTCACCTGGACTCTCTTGGTCCTATTTTGCAGACAGGGAAACTGAGGCACAGACAGGAGGTATTGCTTTCCAAGTTCACACAGTGAGGTCAGAGAGGCAGAGAGGCACTGAGGGACAGACTGAAGGCATACCTCACCCTTGGGGTTGTGCAAGTGCTGGGTCTTCATTTATTTATTTATTTATTATTTTTTGAGACAGCTTCAAGCTGTCCCCCTGGGTAGAGTGCTGTGGCATCACAGCTCACAGCAACCTCCAACTCCTGGGCTCAAGTGAGTCTCCTGCCTCAGCCTCCTAAGTAGCTGGTACCACAGGCGCCTGCCACAATGCCCAGCTATGTTTTGGTTGCAGCCGTCATTGTTTGGCGGGCCTGGGCTGGATTTGAACCCACCACCTTAGGTGTATGTGGCTGGTGCCTTAGCCACTTGAGCCACAGGCGCTGAGCCAAGTGCTGGGTCTTCAAAAATTGTTGCCTATGGCTGATGTTTCCAGCCTGGAACTGCAGCCCAGAGAGGGCAAACACCTGCCTCATGTCACACAGCAGGTCCTACTCCAGCCCCACAGTCTCCCCCAACCTTGGGGGATCACCTGGGCTCATAAATGCCATTCCTGATTGTTCCTGGGTGGAGATCTCTTATTTTTAACCTGTTCAGCGTTTGTGGCCTTATCATAGCCCTGGGAGGTGGCCACAGTTTCTAATTTCCAAGGGAAATTAAAAAACCTTTTCTCAGGCGGTGCCTGTGGTTCAAAGTAGTAGGGCTCCAGCCCCATATATTGGAGGTGGTGGATTTAAACCCGGCCCCAGCCAAAATTGCAAGAAAACAAAAACCCTTTCTCTTCCTAAGAAAAGGAGCTGCCTGACACCTCTCAGTTGAGTCTGGTCCAATCTCCTTTCTTTCCTGTGGATCCCTTTGGGTCCCACAAATCTCTCATCAGAGTCTGCACTGGCTCCCACCTGGGAGATGCCTTGCTCATCTCCGTCCAGTGCCTGGGCCCTGGCCCCTTCCTGTATGGTCTTGGTGGATCCTTTAGATCCCTTTAGAGTCCCCATTAGTCAAATGAGACTATGATGGTCTCTGCTGTCCTCTGCTGATCTCTAAACTTTGATTACATGTGTACTATCTGCATGATGTTTGCTGGCAATCTGCACTTTTTTTTTTTGGTAGAGACAGAATCTCACTTTATCTCCCTCGGTAGAGTGCTGTGGCGTCACATAGCTTACAGCAACCTCCAAATCCTGGGCCTAGGTAATTCCCTTGTCTCAGCCTCCTGAGTAGCTGGGACTATAGGCACCCACCACAACACCTGGCTATTTTCTTGTTGCAGTTTGGCTGGGGCCGGGTTTGACCCTGCCACCCTCGGTATATGAGGCCAGTGCCCTACCCACTGAGCCACAGGCGCCGCCCCAATCTGCACTTTTTATTTGCTGAACCTAATTTCTTTTTAGAGGTGGTGTCTCACCATGTTGCCCAGCCTGTCTCAAATTCCTGGCCTCAAATGGTCCTCCCGCCTCAGCCTCTCAAGCTGCTCGGGTTACAGGCATGAGCTACCATGCCTCTTAATCACAACTTCCCACCACTGTGAGCACGCACCCTCTCTTCACAAGTTCTCTGGAGAAGCAAACTGGACTAAATCACAGGATGGGTGACAATCTGGTGGCATGAGGGCTGAGTTCAGATTGTGATCCCAGGTGTTACGTTCAATTTTATTAAACTTTGTAAAGAACTAGGTTTTGTTTTCATTTATTTTTTCCCCCATCATCTTCCCATTTCTTTTTTTTTAGAGACAGAGTCTCACTTTGTCGCCCTTGGTAGAGTGCTATGGCATCATAGCTCACAGCAACCTCCAGCTCTTGGGCTTAGGCGATTCTCTTACCTCAGCCTCCTGAGTAAAAGTGACAACAGGCACTCGCCACAACACTGGGCTATATTTTTTGTTGCAGTTTGGCCTGGGGCCAGGTTCGAACCTGCCACCCTTTGTATATGGGGCTGGTGCCCTACTCACTGAGTCACAGGTGTCACCCCCATTTCTATTTCATTGAACTCTGTTCTTTTTTATTTATTTATTTATTGATTGATTGATTGTAGTTTTTTGGCTGGGGCCGGGTTTGAACCTACCACCTCCGGTATATGGGGCTGGTGCCCTAGTCCTTTGAGCCACAGGCGCCACCCGAACTCTGTTCTTTATTCTTTCCTTGATCCCACTTACTTTGGGTTTATTTTGCGCTTACAGTATTTTTCTAGCTCTTTTTTTTTTTTTTTTTTTTTGAGACAGAGTCTCAAGCTGTTCCCCTGGGTAGAGTGCAGTGGCATCACAGCTCACAGCAACCTCCAACTCCTGGGCTCAAGCGAGTCTCCTGCTTCAGCCTCCCAAGTAGCTGGGACCACAGGCGCCCGCTACAATGCCTGGCTATTTTTTTGGTTGCAGCTGTCATTGTTGTTTGGTGGGCCTGGGCTGGATTTGAACCCGCCACCTTAGGTGCATGTGGCCGGCCACTTGAGCCACTTAGCCACTTGAGCCACAGGCGCTGAGCCTATTTTTCTAGCTCTTAAGGTGAAACTTTATGTGAAACTTCTTTGCATGAGTCCTGTGACCAAGTTCCTTTAGTCATTCACTAAATGCCTAGTGAGCTCATACTGGGCTCTCTTCTGAGTGCCCAGGACCCAGCAGCGAATAAGCTTCTGTAGATGATAATCTGAGAAATAGACAACACAACAGACGAGTAAGGAAGCAAAAAAAAATTTTTTTTTGAGACAGAATCTCAGTCACCCTGGGTAGAGTGGTGTCATGGTGTCACAGCATGCTTCAAACTCTTGGGCTTAAGCAATCCTTTTGCCTCAGCCTCTGAAGGAGCTGGGACTACAGGTGCCCACCACAATGCCCAGCTAGATTTGTTTTTTTTTCAGTAGAGAAAGGGTCTCACTCTTGTTCAGGCTGCTTTCAAACTCCTAAGCTCAAGGGATCCTCTTGCTTTGGCCTCCCTGAGTGCTAGGATTATAGGCGGGAGCCACTGTGCCCAACCACTGTTTTTCTTTATTTTTTATTTTATTTTATTTTAGTTGTTGCAGTTTTTGGCCAGGGCCGGTTTGAAACCATCACCTCCAGTATATGGGGCCGGTGCCCTACTCCTGGAGCCACAGGTGCCGCCCCTCTTTCTTTCTTTCGATAAAGTGTCTTGCTCTGTTGCCTAGGCTCGAGTGTAGTGGTGTCATCACAGCTCACTGTAACCTTAAGCTCCCAGGCTCAAGTGAACCTCCTGCTTTAGCCTCCTGAGTGACTGGACTACAGGTGTGCCTCATCATGCCCAGCTATAAATGGGGTCTTGATATGTTGTTCAGGCTGGTCTTCAACTTTTTCTTTTTATTTATTTTTCTATTCTTTGTTGTATTTTTTTGAGACAGAGTCTCAAGCTGTTGCCCTGGGTAGAGTTCTATGGTGTAATAGCTCACAGTAATCTCTAAGTCTTGGGCTCAAGCGATCCTCTTGCCTCAGTTTTTTAATTTTTAGTAGAGATGGGGGTCTTACTCTTGCTTAGGCTGGTTCAAATTTGCGGGCTCAAGCAATCCATCTGCCTGGGCCTCCCAGAGTGATAGGATTACAAGCGTGAGCCACCGTGCCCAGCATTGAACTTTTTCTTTTCTTTTTTTGCCAGGGCCAGGTTTGAACCCACCACCTCTGGTATATGGGACCGGTGCTGCCCCTTTTTCTTTCCTTTTTGAGATAGAGTTTCACTGTCAACCTGGGTAGAGTGTCATGGCATGACCCTAGATCACAGCAACCTCAAACTCCTGGGCTTAAGGGAGCTTCCTGCCTTGGCCTCCCCAGTAGCTGGAACTATAGGTGTCTGCCATGATGCCCAATTAATTTTTCTATTTTTAGTAGACAGGGTCTCACTCTTGCTCAGGCTGGTCTTGAACTCCTGAGCTCAAGAGATCCTCCTCCAGAGGCCTTCCAGAGTGCTAGGATTACAGAAGTGAGCCTTAACCTCAAGCAATCCACCTGCCTGGGATTTCCAAAGTGCTAGTATTACTGGAGTGAGCCAGCTTGCTGGCTAAGGTATCACATCTCAAAAAGAAGACAATGGCTTGCCACAGTGGCAATCACCGGTAATCTCAGCACTTTGGGAAGCTGAGGTGGGAGGAGCACTTGAAGCCAGGAGTTTGACACAGCACTTTAAGCCAAGAGTTTGAGGCAGCAGTGAGCTGTGATTGTGCCATGGCACACCAACCTGGGCGATACACCAAGACCCTGTCTCTAAAACAAAGGAGGAGGGGTAGTTTAAGAAAAGGCTGTGGCTCAAGCGGCTAAGGCACCAGCCACATACACCTGAGCTGGTGGGTTCAGATCCAGCCTGGGCCTGCAAAACAATGACGGCTGCAACCAAAAAGTAGCTGGGCATTGTGACAGGCACCTGTAGTCTCAGCTACTTGGGAAGCAGAGGCAGGAGAATCACTGAAGCCCATGAGTTGGAGGTTGCTGTGACCTGTGATGCCACAACATTCTACCCAGGGCAACAGCTTGAGGCTCTGTCTAAAAAAAAAAAAAAAAAAAAGAGGTGGTGCCTGTGGCTCAAAGGAGTAGGGCGCCGGCCCCATATGCCTGAGGTGGCGGGTTCAAACCCAGCCCTGGTCAAAAAAACTGCAAAAAAAAAAGGGGGGGGGGCTGTGTGGAGGGTTCCTATGACTGCATTTTGGATAATCCAGGAAGGCCTCATGGGGGAGGTGATATTTGATCAAGACAATTGCTTTCATAGATATTAATAAACACAATTGATAAATCAATATTCAGTACTATTATTACTAATTCATTATTTATTTGTGAGACAGAGCCTCAAATTGTTGTCCTGGATAGAGTGCTGTGACATCACAGCTCACAGCAACCTTCAACTCCTGGGCTCAAGCGATTCTCTTGCCTCAGCCTCCCAAGTAGCTGGGACTATAGGTGCCTGTCACAATGCCCAGCTACTTTTTGGTTGCAGCCGTCATTGTTTTGCAGGCCCAGGCTGGATCTGAACCCACCAGCTCAGGTGTATGTGGCTGGTGCCTTAGCCGCTTGAGCCACAGCCTTTTCTTAAACTACCCCTCCTCCTTTGTTTTAGAGACAGGGTCTTGGTGTATCGCCCAGGTTGGTGTGCCATGGCACAATCACAGCTCACTGCTGCCTCAAACTCCTGGCTATTTTTTGGTTGTAGTTGTCATTGTTTGGCAGCCCCAGGCTGGATTCGAACCTGCCAGCTCTGGTGTATGTGGCTGGCACCTTAGCCCCTTGAGCTATAGGCACTGAGCCACTGATTCATATTTAAATGTCTATTAAATTGACAGATTCTCAAAGGCAGCCTTTAATAAAGGACATAAGGGCACAGGATAGGGGGCATTTTGATGTCCTGCCCAGTTCTGAAGTTCGTCCTCTATAACTCACCGGAACATAGGAGCCAGGGCCAGCAGGGAACATTCTCCCTGCCCTTCACTGGGGTGCCGCCCACATTTGGGCTGGGTCTTGCCCAATAGGTTTCACGGATTGCTTGGTGGGAACACCCTTTCCCAATTAGGTCTCCCCACAGGAATCCACACCCCCACGCAACCTCTCTCTCGGGACACGGATTTAATGTCCCTGGGCTGGTCATCTTGCCTTTTTGGCCTGTGATGTGACTCCGAGCAGTGCTATCTTTAACCTCGGGCAGGGACGTTCCCTCCCTGTCAACGCTGCTCGGATAACGGTCCTGGAATTTTGTGGGGGTGGTGGCCCAGGTCTGGCAAAGCCATCAGGGCCTGCTTATGTCTCTGGCTGTTACACCAAGTAGTCAGAGGTGAAGGGCATCCACTCATTCATTCACACCCTGAACATGTATTTATGGAGCACCTGGTGTGGGCTGGGTTCTGGCCTGGCTACTAAGGACACAGCAGTAGCCAAGACCCTCATAAGGCTCCTGAGGGTCTGGGTAATGCATTGCCTAAGTAGATGAACAAATGAATGGAAGAACTTTAGGCTCCAACTTCATTCTGTGGAAACAGATGAACAGCAGGCTGAGAGGGGCAGCAAGTTGAGAGAGTGGCTTCTGTGCTGGTGAGTGTGGGCTGCTACCTCTGACACCCTTTGGCTTGAGTTTAAGCTCTGATTTTTATGCTTCCGGCCAGGTAAGCCTGGCAAACCCATTCCCCTCCCTAGACCTGCTTGCTCACCTATAAATGACACAGGCCATTTGTTATATGGCCTTGAGCAGGCCACTTGACCTCTCAAGTTTCTCTCTTCTTTGATAAATTGAAGGTAGTAACCTCATTATTGGAGACATTTTTTTTACTATCCTCTATAGCATTAATTCCATTTTACAGCAACCTCCATTTCACTTGAACTTCTTACCCTCTACGGTGGTGGGCACCTCCCCCAATCCACCCACAGTGACTTGGCGCAGGCCAATCTGCAGTTCTACCTCTGGGCTCTGCTATTGTTTCCAGGAAGGACATGTGACTCACGCCAGTCCAGTCAAGAGTGAGCCCTGGGATTCCGCCTGGGAGAAAGATGCTCTTTCCTCCCATTGTAGCTGATTCTGTGGGCTACTATCTTGGGATACCCCATCAGTCTGAGGGAAGCTAATCAACCAGGTCATGAGTAACAATTTTGATCTACTGGATCAATCCTGACCTGAAACTTGCTAGAGCTTTAAGATGGCCTTCATTAGAAGGAAGGAGGCTATAGTCACAATTCTCAAGCTTTTTTTTTCTTTTTTCTTGAGACAGTCTCACTATATCGCCCTCAGTAGAGTGCTGTAGCGTCACAGCTCACAGCAATCTCCAACTCTTGGGCTTAAGCGATTCACTTGCCTCAGGCCTCCCAAGTAGCTGGGACTATAGGCAGCGGCCACAATGCCCAGCTATTTTTTGTTGTTGTTGCAGTTGTTGTCATTGTTGTTTGAGCAGGCCTAGGCCAAGTTTGAGCCTGCCAGCCTCAGGGTATGTGGTGGGTGCCCTACCCACTGAGCTTCGGGGGGCCGCCCTCAAGTCTTAGCTTTTAAAGAAAGCATTCAGTGCAGATAATTATTCCTCATGGAGAGATTTGCTTGGGTTCATGGAGCAGTAATTCTAACAGACTTCATAAGGGCTGCTGAAGCAGGATGAGCACCTGCCCCATGGATGGGAGAGCCAAGGCAATACCAAAAAGCAGGACAAAGGGGACCCAGGTTCCATCTTCTCAGATGTGCGTCCATTTCATGTTTCCCCTCAAGATGGACAGTTAGAACGACAGGTGGAGTCTGACAGCCCTGAGTTCAGATCTCAGCTCTTCTTGCACATCTTTTATGTCATCCTTAGCCAAGTACTTTAACCTCTCCTAATAGCCCTGGCTCTCCACAACTTTCCAAAGAGGAATAATAATATCAACTACTATGGAGGGCTTGTACAGACAAGACAGCACATTTAAGCATGGAGAACAGTGCCCAGCATACGGCAAGAGCTCAAAAAATCATCACTAGCATTCTATGTGCCTAGGAGATTGCTTTGAGAGCATCTTCCAATGCGGAAGCCACTCCCTCAACTTGCTGCCCTTCTCAGCCTGGTGTTCATCTGTCTCCACAGAACTGAAATTGGGGCCTAAAATCCATTCCTTCAATGCAATACTGACAGTCACTCCCCCAAAGGAACAGGCACCACCTGCAAGTCGTCCATCCTCAAAAGAAACCAGATGGCAGATGCACGAAACCAGGAGATGGAGAACAAGCTCCCCCAACCCCAATGACACCAGAAGGGGAATGTCCCTACACCAGGGCCTTTCCCTACTGTGACACAAGGTAAAAACTCTGGGAGATGTTCACATCTCAGGTATCACCAACTCAATCATTATCCTTAAGGGGGCTCAGAAGAAATCTGCCAAACCAAGTAATGGGGTGATGCTTTTTGGAGAAAAGCAGAATTTTCAAATGTGAAAAGTTTACATAGGGAGGTAAGCAAGCAGACAAAGGAAAAGGAGGGAAGACTTTCTTCCTTAGTCTGAAGTGGCTCTAAGAAACTCATGAAGTTCATGAGAAGACACTGGCTCCACCAACAGGTCTCATTGGATTCCAGGTGCCCTTTGACCAACACACCAGACCCTTGCCCCCACATCCCTATCTTGCCTCCTTGGGCTCCAGCCTCTTGTGAGGGAGCTTTCCAGGTAATTTCACTCTCCTCTGCCTTAAAGGAGGGTCACACCATCTTTTTCTTCCTGTGGCAATCCTACCCCAAAGCAGGAGTTCACACTTTTTTTTTCTTTTAAAGCAATAATACACCATCTGCTAAAGTAAATCTTACACAAAGCTCTAATATACAAGACAAACTCCTCTAAGTAGACAGGGTGGCTCTACAGCTCATTTTTCACCCAGGCCATTACCATGGACTTTCCCACACACCTGTATTCCCACCCTCAACCCCCCAATCTACCCACAGCAAGGACCCAGTAGGCCAGGCCATTCTCTTCAAATATCTTCTTTTTAATGACTTAAATATCAGCACAGAGACTCACAATTTACATGGTCTCATTTCTTTGTTCTGTGCTTCAAAAGGGACAGGAACTGCCTTTCCTGCCTTGGTTGAATTAACTTGAAACCTTGTCTTGTAAATAAATAATTTCCTAACAAACACCGCAAATCCAAACAAGGCCTAGTTTCCTTCAAGGAGTAGGATGTTGGGGTGCCCACTGACACTGCTCCTGAGGGCCTGTCTGTGGCTGCCACATGAGAGGGAGGCAGAGAGACAGGATTCTCCTCTCCTGAACGAGACTCAGGAGACTACTCCTGAGCCAAAAGGCGCAGTTGCTCTGCTTCTGTTATTTGCTGCTCTCCACACAGATGAAGAACCTGCTCCTGCCTACCAGGGCTCGTGTGATCTTGTTCCTGAGAAAAATCTTGCCGGGGCAGATTCTCTAGCACCACCCTGAGTTATGAGACAATGAGACTTTATACAAACCTCAATTGGCAGGTTGTTCTTGACACTCAGCATCTTAGCTATCAGATGTACTGAGTTAGTGCTGTGCTTGGGCCTTTCTTAGGAAGACTTAGATTCAGGTCCTTGGTGGAACAGCCTATAAACCCCCGCCCCCACAAAAAAAAAAAATGGGTCAGGCCACTTGTGGATATGCCCACAACGAAATGAGAGAAACTGTGTGAGATCTGTTAGGCTGAGTGGCCTTTAGTTGGAACTCAGAAACGGTTGCAATCCAGACTCAAACCAACCATGCTAGTGCTTGCTGGGTGGCAAACTGTTGTGAAGCTTTGTTGTCACTCTTTTGGCACTTACCCTGATCTTTGTTCTGAAGAACAGTTCTTGAAAGAGAACAGTCCTCTAAAAGAAGTTAGGGGGCCTGTAAAAGGCAGAACAGTGAAGTTTTACAAAAACCTAAGACCACCCACATTATAGGGATCCCTACTATGGACTTTTCCCTCACTCACCAAATTCTCTGCAGAATAAAGCTCACTCCCTGTGCCCTTAGCCATCTCAGGCACTACAAAACTCTCATTGCTTGAAATTAACTTATATTGGAGTCAGACAAATAAAATTCTTAAAAAAAAAACACAATAAAATCTCAGAACTTCTGTGCAATGCTTGTAACCCTGCTTATTAAATAAACAGAACACCAAACCAAATGAATGCTATGCAAAAGGCAGGCTGCCCTGGGCAAAGCCCTGCCTGCACACCCATGACTGTGGTGATGCAAGAGCAGGGCATTAACGTGCTGTAAGAAATAAGAGGTGGTCTTGCATTTTGATTTTCAAACTCTTGACCTTGGGAGCTCCCAGTGCTAATACTGTATTTGGCAGCTGGATTTATCCAGCCACATAAGAGGCAAGGGAGGGCAGATCAATTCTCAACTTCTTCTTGCATTTCTATCAGGGAAGGAAGGCAATGGCTTTTGTCCTTCTGCCTCTAGGTAAGAAGGCAAAGGCTGCTAAAACCCAGGTAGACAGGATACAGGGAAGGTCTTGCATCTTTTCCCAATTCAGGATGGAAGGGTGGGCCTCTGGAGAAAGTCCTCCTAGCACGTGATCATGAAGGCTTCTAGCACCAACAGCTCACTAAGTCCTCCCCCTCTGCCTGCAGGCAAAGGGGACAAGAGGGGGAAGAGCCCTTATCCTGATTTGCTGCCTGTTTAGAGAAGGCAAAAACAAGAATCTGCCACACACCATTGAGACTCCTCCAAGGAAGCAAACTCTGGGCAGGTCAGTGCAGTTCAATGAAAGCCTCCAGTTCTTCTGGGATAAAGCCCTTGTAGGGGATCTTATTCTTGTCTAAGGCTCGGGCTGCAAGGCACTGCAGGGTGACGTAGTTGAAGGGCTGCATGGTGCTCCTGGCCAGCAGCTTTTCATCCAGCAGCTCATAGGCCATCTTCTTGAAGGCATTGGTGGCATCCATGTGGGCCCCTGCTTCGATCAGGGCGTTCATGATTGCGGGGCAGTTGTTCTGGGCTGCTATGTGCAGTGGGGTGTTGTTGTCAAAGTCCCTGCTGTCTGGGTCAGCACCACAGTCAAGCAACACTTTGACCACGTGGAGGGAGGGGAATCTTCCCACTGGGTAGCGGCCCACATTTGTAGTCTCCTTGTCCACAGCCATGTGCAAAGGAGTGAAGCCATTCTTGCCACGGGGAGCACACTTGAGTAGGCGGTAGATGGTCTGGTGCTTCATGTGTTCCTGGCTGGGTGTGCATTCCACTTTCTCCAACAAGTAGAGCAGGTGGAGGATAATGGCCAGAGCCTTGGTAAACTGGGCTGAGTCCCCAGGTTCTTTAGGCATCTGTAGGGCCCGTTCCACTTCCCGGACACCTTTGCTGAGCACTCCCATGAGATCTGCAAAGCCGATCTGTGTGCCCAGGCCTCCCTTGGCAGACCGGTCCTGTAGCACGTAAGAGAAGAGTTCCGCAAAGGAGAGAAAACTGCTGGCGGTCATGGGGCTCAGAGGCTCCAGGTTGTTCTGCTGCATATCCAGGGCATACTTCCACAAGCGGATGCAGCGCTCAAAATTGCCAGAGTCAGCGTATACCGCACCCCTGTAACGGATGTAATAGGAAGTATCTGGGTGAGAGGGGCCTAGGATACGCTCCCGGATCAACAGGGCCTGCATGCGCATTTCATCCGGGTCGGTTATCAGGGCTTCCAATTCCTCAGTAGTGTTCACCTCCCTGGAATAGTCATAGGCCAGGACTAGCTGCTGGGGTTCTGGTTTGGGCAGGTACTCGCCCCCCTGATGACGCAGCTCCATGGCCCGTCTCCAGTGTTTGAGGGCCCCAAGCAGATCTCGCTTTTTATCCACATATGTGGCTCCCAGCAATTCCAAGGCTTCCACGGCAGCTTCTCTGCTGGTGGGGCAGCAGCTTTCATAAGATTCACCGTTTGGTGGTTCATCCGGGGAGGAACTGTGACATTGAGCCCCCTGAGACTGCACACACCCCTGGCTGCGGGAAGGGCCTTCTCCCCCGGCAGCCTGCTCCTGGCCAGGTTGCTCCTGGATGAGGTACTCCACGATGTTGGTGTGTCCTGTCACGCTGGCAGCAAGCAGCGGGGTCATGCCATAGCCATCGCGTTCCATGCGGGCGTTGCAGCCCAGCAGCAGCTGCAAGATCTCCAGGCTGCCAGACTCGGCGCAGTCGTGCAGGGCGGTGTTGCCCTTGGCGCTGCGCCGGTTCACCTGAGCTCCCTGCTCCAGCAGGTAACGGGCGATCTCACGGTGGCCCTTGTAGCAGGAAATCATAAGGCAGGTGTGCCCGTGCCGGTTGGCCACCTCCAAGTCGGCCTGGTGCTCGCCCACCAGGTAACGCACCACCTCGAGGTGCCCGTCAAAGCAGGCTGCACGAAGGGGCGTGGAGTTAGTGCGCGTGGTGCGGTTCACCGAGGCCCCGCGGCTCAGCAGGCTCCGGACCACGTCCAGGTGGCCGGCGGCGGAGGCAGCCCACAACGGCGGCGCGCCCTCGATGGTCTCCCCGTCAAAATGTACCGAGCCACCAGCCTCCACACTAACGCCGCAGCGGTCCACCAGGTACTCCACCACGTCCAGGTGGCCGTAGCGGGCGGCGATGAGCAGCGGCGTACCCCCGCCAGCCGCCTCGCCGGTTAGCTCGTCCAGCTCCTCCCGGCTCCGGCCGCTAAGCAGCTTCTGGAGCAGCTGCAGCTTGCCGTCGCGCGCGGCATTGTACACGGCGGTGCGGAGGTCCATGGTTTGGGCCTCCGCCAGGCCATGGACCGGCTGTCGGGAGACAGGGAGAGACAGCTGATCACAGACCTGCCGGGTGGATGGCAACCTTCACCCTCTCCCTCGCCGCCATCTTAGGGCCTCTCGGCGGAGCAAAATGGCGCCAGAAGCCGGCGCCGTCGGCAGATGGAAGCACGCCGGGAAATGGGTTCCTCTACGGAGGCGCAGCCCTTAGGACGGAGAAGGAATGATGAAGCCTAAAGACTACATTTCCCAGAGGGCCGCAGGACGGCCAAAGCGACTTGCGAGCGCGCTGCATGGTGGGAATTGCCGTTCCAATAGCAGCGGATGACAGCGTAAGCTAGCATCCGAGGACTACAATGCCCTTCATTCAACACTGCACTCTTTAGTTTGTGGGACATGGGGGAAATTTGTTGACGTACTTCCTGTAGCTGACCGGAGCGGAAAGGGAAAGGAGGCACGGGCCTCTCACCACAACGGACTACATTTCCCAAAAGGCTTTGCGAACAAAGCGGAGTCAATCAGAAGCGAGAATAGAGGCTAGGCCGGCCCAGGCTGTGATTCTTTCTGGGCCTGAGCGAGCCGTGCACCGGCAGGGGGCGCGCGGGTGAGGCGAAACAGCCAGGCAGGGCAAGGACGTTATTGGAGCTGGGAAGATGGGTGGCGATAAGGGTTAATATTTGTCACTCGTAGCCCGAACAAGAACTAGGTCCCATCTGTGCTAAAAATGGAAAAATTAGCCAGACCAGGTGGCGTGCGTCTGTGGTCCCAGCTACTCGGGAGGCTGAGGCAGGAGGATGCTTGAGCCCAGAAATTGGAGACTGGAGTGAGCTATAATGACGCTACTGCACTGCAGCCTGCGTGACTGAGTGGGACCGTTTCAAATAAATAAATAAATAAAAGAACGAATCACTCGCTCACTTTTTATTTACTTATTCACTCATTCATTGACATTATTTATGCCCTAGCACATGTCAAACTTTCCTTTAAGGCTGAATAATATTCCTATTATGGATGTATTACCTTTTCTCTATTCATTCATTCCCCAGTGGCCTTTGGAGGTGCTCCCACTCTTTGTTTATTGGGAATGATGTGTCAGTGGACTTGGGTGTCCCGTGTATTTTCTTAATTAGTTTTAATTGGTGAGTTAAAACCTACTCACTTTTGGGCGGTGCCTGTGGTTCAAAGAAATACGGCCCTGGCCCCATAGGCCGGAGGTGGCAGGTTCCAACCCAGCCCCGGCCAAAAACTGCAAAAAACAAACAAACAAAAAAAATTCACCTTTTTTTTTTTTTCTATGAGATAGTTTTACTCTGTTGCTCCAGGCTAGAGTGCTGTGGTGTCAGCCCAGCTCACCGCAACCTCAAACTCCTAGGTTCAGGTGATCCTCCTATCTTGGCCTCCTGAATAGCTGGGACTTCAGGCAACCACCACGATGCCCTGAATTTGTTTTTATTTTTAGTAGAGATGGGGCCTAAGTCTTGCTCAGGCTGGTCCCCAACTCCTGCGCTCAAGTAATCCTCACGCCTAGGCCTCCCAGAGTGCTAGGATTACAGGTGTTAGCCACCATGCCTGGCCTATCCTCTTAGCTTTTTTTTTTTTTTTTTGCAGTTTTTTTTTTGCCGGGGCTGGGTTTGAACCCGCCACCTCCAGCATGCTGAGCCCTACTCCTTTGAGCCACAGGCGCAGCCCCTCTCTTAGCTATTTTGAAATATATGCAACAGTATTATTAACTGCAGTCACCTGGCTGTGCAATAAATCTCAGAAACTCAATTCTTCTTGTCCAACTGAAACTTCGTATACTTTGACCAACACCACCATATCTACTTGCCTTCCTCCATCAACACCCTAGTCCCTGGTAACCCCCTACTATCTGCTTCTATAAGTTTTTTTCAGATTCCACATGAGATCATGCAGTTATTTGTTTGTCTTATGTGTGCCTGGCATAATGTCCTCCAGGTTCATGCATATTGCCACAAATGATAGAATCTCCTTTTTTTTTAAAGGCTGAATACTATTCCATTGTGAATATGGACCACATTGTATGTATTTATTCATTGATGGATCAACTTATGTTGATTTCATATCTTGGCTATGGTGAATAATGCTGCAATGAATATGGGAGTGAAGTTAGTGAAGATAGCTCTTTGACATGCAAATTTCTATTCCTTTGGATATATACCCAGCAGTGGGATGGCTGGATTGCATAGTAGTTCTATTTTTAGTTTTTTGAGGAGCTTCCACACCATGTTCTTTCTTTTTTGTTTTAATTATTTTTTATTAAATCATGACTTTGTACATTGATGCATTTATGTGTACCACCATTTTCCACAGTGATTGTAACAATTTAAATTCCCACCAATAGTGTGTAAGAGGTCCCTTGTTTCCACATCTTCACCGATATTTGTTATCTTTCAACTTTTTGGTAGTAGCTATTCTGACTGCTGTGAGGTGACCCATTTCTCAGCATTTTGACAAAAATGAGTTATCTTATGAAAAAGAAATCCTTTTTTTTTCTTTTTTGAGACAGAGTCTCACTTTGTCGCCCTCAGTAGAGTGCCATGGCATCAGTCATAGCTCACAGTAACCTCAAACTCTTGGGCTTAAGCGATTCTCTTGCCTTAGCCTCCCAAGTAGCTGGGACTACAGGCACCCACCACAGTGCCTGGCTATTTTTTGGTTGTAGTTGTCATTGTTGTTTGGCAGGCCCAGGCTGGGTTCAAACCCACCAGCTCCAGTGTATGTGGCTGGTGCCCTAGCTGCTGAGCTACCGGTGCTAAGCTGAAAAAGAAATCTTTGATGGCTTCAATTCTTTTTTTTTTCTCATTTTCCCCAAATTATTCATTTTTAAAATGAGATTTGCAATATAATGTATGTGCACTAAAATTAAATCTTTTAAAGAGAACAAACATATGCAGCACCACAACCAAGATCTATAACAGTTTATTTATTTATTTATTTATTTGAGACAGAGTCTCAAGCTGTCACCCTGGGTAGAGTGCCGTGGCATCATAGCTCATAGCAACCTCCAACTCAGGCTCAAGTGATCCTCTTGCCTCATTGTTTCCTATTTTTGGTAGAGATGGGGGTCTCACTTTTGCTCAGGCTGGTCTTGAACTTGTGAGCTCAAGCTATCCACCGGCCTCGGCCTCCCAGAGTGCTAGGATTACAGGCGTGACCCACTGTGCCCGCTGATCTGCAACAGTTTTATCATCCAGAAGATTCTTTCATGCCCTTTTGATCATTCCCTTCCTCAACCCCTCAGCCACTGGTAACCACTGATCTCTTTTCTGTCCCTATAAGGTGTTACGTTTTCAATAATATATAGATGGAATCATATAGTACGTAGCATTTTGGGTTTGCTTCTTTCATTCGGCACAATGCATTTGAGATTCATCTGTGTTGCTGCACGTGTTAGCAACGTGTTCCCTTTTATTGTGGAGTCCCATTCCATTGTGTGGATGACTTACAGTTTATTTATTCATTCCTTGATGGTTGTTTCCAGTTTTTGGTGAGTACCAATACAGTGGCTATAAACTTTTGCATATAAGCCTTTGTATGGAAATATGCTTTCATTTCTCTTGGGTGGAGTGGAATTATTCTTAATCCTTGAGATGTTGTTGAATTTTTCTCCTTTCCTCCTTTGAGACTGGGAAGTTCTTGAAGATTTAGTTCAAGACCATCATGACTGAAAAAGCCCAAGTCACTGATTTTTCTTTTTTATTTTTTTTCAAGATGGAGTCTAACTACGTCGCCCTGGGTAGAGTGCTATGGCATCACAGTTCACAGCAACCTCAAACTCTTGGGCTT
>NW_003852424.1:17433186-17448519 GCF_000181295.1 Otolemur garnettii | reverse complement strand
CACATGGCATCATGGCTCATAGCAACCTCGAACTCCTGGGCTCAAGCGATTCTCCTGCCTCCACCTCCCAAGTAGCTGGAACTACAACGCCCGCCACAACACCGGCTATCTTTTGGGGGGGGGCCCAGGGGTCAGGTTTAACCTGCCACCTCCGGTATGTGGGGCTGGCGCCCTACCCTCTGAGTCACAGGTGCCGACTGGTTGCAGTCGTCATTATTGTTTGGCAGGCCCAGGCTGGATTCCAACCCACCACCTCAGGTATATGTGGCTGGTGCCTTAGCTGCTTGAGCTGCAGACGCTGAGCCATTCATGGCATATTTTAAATGTTTGTAATGAACAGATTCAACCATTTAAAATATATATATACACCCCCCAAAAGAATTTATTTCTTTGCATGCAAAAAACATTAGATCAAAGTCTTATATGATGGAGTAGAAAAGTCAGAATTTTCTGTAGTGAAATCTTAAAATTTCCAGCACAGAATCCTAAACCCAACTATGATTTGAAGGTTGCTTGGGCATCTGTCAACCCAAAAGCTTTGTTATGTTTTAATATCCTTCCACAGATGGCAACATCCTGCAATATAATTGTCCTTTCCACAAGGTAATTACAGGATTTATTTAACAAATTAATTCACTAGAGGAAGCAAGGCTGGTAATGGGACAACTGCTTAAAGTTGCATGTTAAATATCTTCTTTAGAGGCTGCCAGGGCATGCCTGGAATAGGACATAAGACAATTTAGGGTTGTGGGTGGCTACAGCCAGTGAACTGTAGTCAACCCTTGGGACATTTGTTGTCCTTCTTCATAGTGTTTTGCACAGCTGGGAGGTTAAGTGTTTTGAGTGTAAATACTTTATTAGCCATTTGCCTTTCAACATAGCCATGAGGTTAATTCTGAAACAATTGCATGGCTTTGTGGAATTTGCTCAACCTCTCTGAACTTAGCTTTCTCATCCGTAAAATGGGGATAAAGGGAAAGTGTAAGGCATGAGAGGAAAATACACCTAAAAGTGCTTTGTAAACTCAAACGTGCAAGTTGTTGGGGTAGGTAGGTGTCACTTTGTGAAAGGGGCTTCCTCATTTATCCCCTCCAGCTACCATCATCGCCATCACCATGATGGTATTAGGGTTACCATAAAAAAGTGCCTTAAATAACAGAAATAACAGAAATTTATATTCTCAGTTCTGAAGGATGGAAGTTCAAGATCAAGGTGTTGGCAGGTTTGGTTTTTCCTAAGACCTCTCTCCTTGACTTGCAGATGACGGCCTTTTCCCTGTGTCCTCAACATGGCCTTTTTTCTGCCCCCCACCTATCCCCGGTGTTTCTTATTCTTCTTATAATTGTACTAGTCTTATTGGCTTAGGACTCAACTCTAATGAGTTGATTCTAACTTAATTACCCACCACAGACACCATCTCCAAATGCAGTCATATTGGGGATTAGGACTTCTACATATGAATTTGGAAGGGGACACAATTCAGTCCATAAAAGTCATCATTACTATCATCATCATCCAAATCATTGATTTAGTCACCATAATCATCATCAATGATACCATCATCATCAATATCATCGTTATGTGACATCACATATCACCCCATCATGATCATAACTACATCAGCCTCTTCATCACCACTATCACCATCATCATCACTATTTTCTTTTGTTGAGACAGAATCTCACTATGTCGCCCTTGGTAGAGTGCTGTGGCATCACAGCTCACAGCAACTTCAAACTCTTGGGCTTAAGCGATTCTCTTGGTTCAGCCTCCCAAGTAGTTGGGACTACAGGTGCCCGCCACAACACCCGGCTATTTTTTGTTGCAGTTGTCATTGTTGTTTACGCAGGCCAGGTTCAAACCTGCCAGCCTTGGTGTATGTGGCTGGTGCTGTAACCACTGTGCTATGGGCACTGAGCCCACTACTTTCTTTTTTAAGACAGAGTCTTATTCTGTCACCCCCGGTAGAGTGCAATGACATCATCATACCTTGGTGCAACCTTAAACTCCTGGGCTCAAACCATCCTTCTGCCTCAGCCTCCTCAGTAGCTGGTACTCCATGTGTGTATCACCATGCATGACTAATTTTTCTATGTTTAGTAGAGATGGGGTCTTGCTGTTGCTCAGGCTGGTCTCAAACACCTGAGTTCAAGTGCTCTTCCCACATCCCATCCCAGAGCACCAGGATTATAGGCATGAGCCACTGTGCCCAGCTCATTATCACGATTATAATCACCACTATTGCCATCACCAACATAACCATCATCATCATGAGAACCATCGTCATCATCACGATTACCATCACCTTCATCACATCACCATCATCATCACCATCAGCAGCACTATCATCATTACCACCACCATCACTGTCATCACTATCATCACCACCACCATCTTTTTTTTTGAGACAGAGTCTCAAGCTGTCCCCCTGGGTAGAGTGCTGTGGCATCACAGCTCACAGCAACCTCCCACTCCTGGGCTCAAGCGAGTCTCCTGCCTCTGCCTCCCAAGTAGCTGGGACCACAGGCGCCTGCCACAACGCCCGGCTATATTTTGGTTGCAGCCGTCATTGTTGTTTGGCGGGTCCGGGCTGGATTCAAACCTGCCACCTTAGGTGTATGTGGCTGGCGCCTTACCATTGCTATCATCACTATCACTCTTACCATCATCTTCATCATCATGTATTATACTTTTGGAGTGGGACAGATCTGAGTTCTAATCCTGGCTTCACCAATTCTCAGCTATGAGGCCCTAGATAAATCCCTTAACATCTTAGAGCCTCAATTTCTTTACCTGTAAAATAGGCATAATATCTTCATGACTCCATAGGACTATTGTCAATAATCAGTGAGATTAGACACCTAGCAGATGCTTGAGGAGCACTATCCTTTCTCTTAGTGTTAGCAGTATCACAAAATCAATGGAGTGCAGTGGTTAAACACACAGGTGCTAAAGGCAGACTTCCTAGGTTCAAGTCTTTTTTTTTGAGACAGAGCCTCAAGCTGTCACCTTGGGTAGAGTGCCATGGCCTCACTGCTCACAGCAACTTTCAACTCCTGGGCTCAAGCGAGTCTCCTGCCTCAGCCTCCCAAGTAACTGGGACCACAGGCCCCCGCCACAACGCCCGGCTATTTTTTGGTTGCAGCCATTATTGTTGTTTGGCGGGTCTGGTCTGGATTTGAACCCGCCACCTTAGGTGTATGTGGCTGGCGCCTTAGCCGCTTGAGCCATAGGCGCCGAGCCTCAAGTCTTTTTTTTTTTTTGAGACAGAATCTCACTATGT
Source organism: Otolemur garnettii (assembly GCF_000181295.1). NCBI lineage: Eukaryota > Metazoa > Chordata > Mammalia > Primates > Galagidae > Otolemur > Otolemur garnettii. The sequence continues at coordinate 17,445,236 of NW_003852424.1, read as the reverse complement.
CACCCTCGGTAGAGTGCTATGGCATCACAGCTCACAGCAACCTCTAACTCTTGGGCTTAAGCGATTCTCTTGCCTCAGCCTCCCAAGTAGCTGGGACTACAGGTGCCCGCCACAACACCTGGCTATTTTTTGGTTGTAGTTGCTATTGTTGTTTGGCAGGCCCAGGTTGGGTTCAAACCTACCAGCTCCAGAGTATGTGTCTGGCGCCCTAGCTGCTGAGCTATAGGCACTGAGCCCCAGGTTAAAGTCTTTTTTTTTTTTTGAGACAGAGCCTCAAGCTGTCGCCGTGGGTAGAGTGCTGTGTGTGGCATATAGCTCGCAGCAACCTCCAACTCCTGGGCTCAAGCAATTCTCCTGCCTCTGCCTCCCAAGTAGCTGGGACTACAGGCGTCTGCCACAATGGCTGGCTATTTTTCGGTTGCAGCTGTCATCGTTGTTTGGTGGACCCAGGCTGGATTCGAACCCGCCACCTCAGGTGTATGTGGCTGGCGCCTTAGCCGCTTGAACCACAGGTGCTGAACTCAGCTTTAAGTCTTATCTCTACCACTAATCAGTTGTGTGAGCTTAAGCAGGTGGCCAGCCCTCTGTGCCTCAGTATCCCCACATGTAAAATGAGGACTGGATGAATGTTGAATGGGTTAATTCATGAAAGCATTTAACAAGATTATTTCCTTGTATAAGGAAAACTGCAGTAAATATGAGCTATTGTTATTATAATTAAAGTCTTCATTTTCCCATTTCACTCCATGAGAGCATATCCTGGCACTGGCTATGGTTGCATTGGCTTGAGGTCAAAGGCTCTGAATGCATGTTTGACATTCAGGAAGGGGACAATCAGGAGATTCAGAAAAAGAGCTGGGCACTAGGACAAAATTCGGCTGTGATAACTGTGCACTGAAGAAAGGTAATTAAAAATCTCATGGCTTGGTGCCTGTAACTCAGGGGCCAGGGTGCCAGCCACATACACTGGGGCTGGTGGTTGGAACCTGACACTGGCCTGACAAACAACAATGACAACTGCAACAATAACAACAAAAAAATAGCCAGGCGTTGTAGCAGGTGCCTGTAGTCCCAGCTACGTGGGAGGCTGAGGCAAGAGAATCACTTAAGCCCAAGAGTTTGAGGTTGCTGTGACTCCATGGCACTCTACTGAGGGTGACACAGTGAGATTCTGTCTCAAAAATAAAATAAAATAAATAAATAAATGATCTCACAGTTTTATTCAATAAATAATGAAGTCTCAAACTCAAAGTCTGAAGTTGGCTGAGAAGCAGAAAGAAATAAGGGAACTACCAAAATTGAGATCACAGAGTTTAGGCGTTTCCTTTGGGGGAGAGAAAGAACACAGCAGCTGTGGTTGGACTATAGATTCCTCCTCCAGGAAGCCCTCCTATGCTGCTCTTTCTGCTCTGATATCTGGGAGGGCTCAGAAGTCAGAGTCCACTTCCTTGCTTCCAGCTCCTCTTTGCCTCGGTCTTGTAGGATTCAGGTGTGTGTATGTCACATTGGCTGTGTGACCTCTTTGAACCTCAGTTTCTTCATCTACAAAATGATTCTTAAAATATTATCTCCCTCTTGGACAATTTGAAGGGAAGGAACTAAGGGGAGGAAGGAGGTAGAGTTGACATGGAATTGGGCGATAATTAATAGGGAAAAATGCAAAAGGAATTTTGGGGAGATCCAGAAGATAAAAAGACTTAGTCTTGGACTTAACTACTTTCCAGAGAAAAGACTGGGAGAAGGATGTGAGGGTAGGAATAGAGAGAGATTTTTTAGGAATACAAAACAGTTTCCCTAGTAAGGACATGTACATCTCGACAGTTTTAATTCACAATATATGCTCCCAACCTCATATATTCTTGGTTAGAGGTCTTATCTCCAGACTGTTGGAACGGGCACACCCTGGCCCACAAGAGCTGATTGTTAAATTTTCAGGGTCTTTTCTTTTCTTTCTCCCCTTTTTTCTTTTCTTTCTTTCTTTTTTTTTTTTTTTTTTGTTTTTTGCCAAATAGTTGTTAATTACAGCCAATATTGAAAATTAAATTACAGGTCAGGCTTGGTGGCTCAAGCCTAAAATCCTAGCACTTTGGGAGGCCAAAGTGGAAGGATCACTTGAGGTTAGGAGTTTGAGACCAGCCTGAGCAAAAGTAAAAAGACCCTGTCTCTTAAAAAAATAAGAAAAAAAAGTTGGGCCGCGCCTGTGGCTCAAAAGGGTAGGGCGCCAGTCCCATATGCCGGAGGTGGCGGGTTCAAACCCAACCCCAGCCAAAAATAAAAATAAAGTAAAATAAGAAAAAAATTAGTTGGGCATGGTAGTGCATGGCCTGTAGTCCTAGCTATTGGGAGGATGGCTGAGCATAAGATTTCAAGGCTGCCATGAGCTATGATAACACCACTGCACTTTATCCTGGGCAACAAAGCAAGACCCTAGTTCAAGAAAAAAAATTTACATAGGCCAGGTGTGGCAGCTCACGTTGTAATCCTAACACTATAGGAGGCCAAGGAGGGTGGATGGCTTTAGCTCAGGATTTCAATATCAGCCTCAGCAAGAGTGAGACCCTGTCTCTACTAAAAAATAGAAAAATTAGCAGGCGTTGTGGTGGACACCTATAGTCCCAGCTACTCAGAGACTGAGGCAGGAGGATCACTTGAGCCCAGGAGCTTGAGGTTGCTGTGAGCTATGATGCTGTGGCACTCTATCCAGGGCAATGGAATGAGACTCTGTCTCAAAAAAAAAATTACATAGATTTCAAATTAATGCATCTATAAAAACAAAGGTGAGGCTTGGCGCCTGTGGCAAGCTGCTAAGTCGCTAGCCACATACACCGGGCCTGCCAAACAACAACAGCTGCAACCAAAATATAGCCAGGCATTGTGGCAGGTGCCTGTGGTCCCAGCTACTTGGGAGGCAGAGGCAGGAGACTCGCTTGAGCCCAGGAGTTGGAGGTTGCTGTGAGCTGAGATGGCACGGCACTCTACCCAGGGTGACAGCTTGAGGCTCTGTCTCAAAAAATAATAATAATAATAATAATAAAATAAAAAAATAAAAACAAAGGTGATAAGTGCTTAAAAACTTACCACCTCCTAATTATTCTTGCTACATATTATTATTGTCTATACTTTCTGGGTTATTTATGTCTATTGTATCTGGTGTACCCCTGAGTATTTCTTCCCTATTCCCTGTTCTGTGTCTCCTTGGTGGTAGCTGGGCATCAATGTTGGTGTCAGTATTTACACCAGGGAAATGGGCCAAGGCTGTGGATCAGCAACAGCACACACCCTGAGTCCCTGAGAGCTTGCTCTATTTTTTCCTCATGGCATACATCAATTTCCAATCTAACCTACTACATAATTTATACATTTAGGGTGTTTGTGGTTCATTGGTTTGGGGGTTTTGTTTGTTTATTTGTTTTGTTTGTTTGAGGTCTCATTTTGTTGCCCAAGCTAGAGTGCTGTAGCCTCAGTCTCGATCACAATATCAAACTCCTGGGTTCAAGCAACCCTCCTGCCTCAAACTCCTAAGTAGCTGGGATGACAGAAGCCCACCACAATGCCCAGCAAATTTTCCTATTTTTAGTAAAGATGGGATCTCGTTCTTGCTCAGGCTGATCTCAAGCTCCTGAGATCAAGCAATCCTCCTGCGTCAGCCTTCCAGAGTGCTAGGATTATAGACATGAGCCACCTCGCCCAGTCTTAGGAAGTTTATTTATTTATTTATTTTTGCAGTTTGTGGCTGGGGCCAGGTTTGAACCCACCACCTTTAGTATATGGGGCCAACACCCTACTCCTTTGAACCACAGGCGCTGCCCGATATTTATGTTTTTTAAAAAAATTGTGGGGCCAGGTGTGGTAGCTCACACCTATAATCCTAGCACTAGGGGAGGCCAAGCTCACAAGTTTGAGAACAGCTTGAGCCAGAGTGAGACCCTGCCTCTAAAAATAGCCGAGCATCGTGGCCAGCGCCTATAGTCTCAGCTACTTGGGAGGCTGAAGCAAGAGAATCACTTGAGCCCAAGAGTTTGAGGTTGCTGTGAGCTATGACACTGTGGCACTCTATTCAGGGCAATGGAGTCAGCTATGACACCACAACATTCTACCAAGGACGACAAAGTGAGACTTTGTCTCAGAAAAAAAAAATAGTAGAAGGAGGAAACAAAATCACGTTCTTTTTTTTTTTTTTTTTTTTGAGACAGAGCCTCAAGCTGTCCCCCTGGGCAGAGTGCCATGGCATTATAGCTCATAGCAACCTCCAACTCCTGGGCTCAAGCGAGTCTCCTGCCTCTGCCTCCCAAGTAGCTGGGACCACAGGCGCCCGCCACAGCGCCTGGCTATTTTTTGGTTGCAGCCGTCATTGTTGTTTGGTGTGTCCGGGCTGGGGATTCGAACCCGCCACCTTAGGTGTACGTGGCTGGCGCCTTAGCCGGTTGAGCTATAGGCGCCGAGCCACAAAATCACATTCTAACCACAGTATCACCCTGGCTAAGATTCTCCAGCTATGGTACATTTGGGGGTCTCTGCTACTTTCTTTTCTTTCATTCTGATTTTTCTAACATATTCTAACCACAGCATCACCCTGGCTAAGAGTCTCCAGCTGTGGTACATTTGGGGGTCTCTGCTACTTTCTTTTCTTTCATTCTGATTTTTCTCCCTATGGCTTGCAGGGACCCAATGGGGGGGCCACGGTGGGGGATACAATTTGATCATGACTGTGGTCCGTATTAGGTGACTGTCCCCGCCCAGCCCGTCTGCCATATAGGTGCCTGTTCTCTCACTAACTGTCCCTGCCCTAGACTCCAGGCCCGTCAGGCACACACCACAGGGTGTCTTTAGCTCCAGCGCTGCCTAAACGCTGCCCCTCATGCAGAACCATGGCCAGGCCACCTGCAAGGACCAGGGAGGCTAAGGGACAGTTAGGGACATACCAAACCCCACAGTGTGGGGGCTTTCATCCTAGGGGGGCGGTTAAATTTCTTTAATAGAAAAATATGCTAAACATTCAGATAAATGAAGGCAACAATAACAGACTCTGAGATAGCAATGCCAAAGATGAGGCAGCGTCTTTAGTCCATAAATGTTTACTGAGAGACTACTATGACTACTGTGCGTGTCCACATTGTTTCAGGAGCTGGGATACAGCAGGAAGAAAGATAAACAAAAGAGACCTTTTCACTTGAGGATCTGACATATAAGTGGAGAAGCTGGGGGAGGAGGGAAGGGAATGTATTAGTCTGCTCAGGTTGCAACAGCAGAAACTCCACAGCCTGGGGATGCGGGGCGGGGGGTGTAAGCACAGAATTATTTTCTCACAGTTCTCGAGACTGAATGTCCAAGGGCAAGATATGGGTAGGACTGGTTTCTTTTGAGGCCTCTCTCCTTAGTTTGCAAATGGCCGCCTTCCCAGAGGGGCCCTGCCCAAACTCCTGATGCGCAGAATGAGTGAGGTAGAAGGAAATGAGGACCGTTTAAGCCCGAATATTTTGGGGTCATCGTGGTGCGGCAGTTGTAACTGGAACCGTTCATGCTACCTGCTGGCTTGTGGCTTTAATGTGTGTGTCTGTATTTACTAACCAAATTACACTGTTCCCCCAAGAGTTTGTTTATGATGACTGTTTCCTCTGTGGGGAACTGCCTGTTCATTGGAAAAATATGTCATGGTTTAGTTTCTAAGAAACAGTCTCAATGTGTCTCTCTTTCCCCTGAAGTGACTAGATAGCTTTATATCATTTGCCACAGCCTGAGGTATTGGGGGATGTGTGTGTGTCTGTGTGTGTGTGTGTGCAATTGCTTCATTCATTCAGCCACGTTTGATTTACACTCTTAGGACTATGTTCTGGCTGTGTGCTAGATGCTGGAGCTATAGCTATAAACAAACATTCACTGTTCTCAAGAGTCCAGCATGTGCCAAGTCAAGCTGTGTGGTCAGGAATCCAGAGGCCTGGGGGTGGATGGGTTGTACCAGGCTGGGCAGGGAAGAAGGAAGCTGAGAAACACTTCACAGATGAGGCTAGGTCTTAAATACCGGCAGAGATATTTTAGGTAGAGTTGTTGAAGAACAAAGTGTTCTGGATTGCTCCAGATACCTATTTTGGCTTAACAAATAACCTCAAGTATAGAGACACAGACAACAATCTATTCTTACTAATTGTCATGGTTTGAAGGGTGGACTACACCAGGCCGTTCTCATGGTTTTTCATGTGGCACAAGACAGCTGGAGGTCAGAGTTAGTCGTTTTGAAGGACTTCAATTGGGACTGCTGCCTGGAGCACTTCTGTGTGGCTTGAGCATCCTCAGAGCATGGTGGCTGGGTTCCGGGAGTGAGCATCCTGAGAGAGAACCACGTGGCAGCTGTGTCACCTCTCCTCTTACCACACAGTCTCAGAAGTCACACAGTGTCATTTTCACAACATTATATTTGCTAGAAGAGTTGCTAAGTCTAGCCCACTTTTTTTTTTTTTATGAGACAGTCTCAAGCTGTCGCCTGGGTAGAGTGCCGTGGTGTCAGCTCACAGCAACCTCCAACTCCTGGGCTTAAGAGATTCTCCTGCTTCTGCCTCCCAAGTAGCTGGGACTACAGGTGCCTGCCACAATGCCTGGCTATTTTTTGGGTTGTCATTGTTGTTTGGCGGGCCTGGGCTGGATTCAAACCCGCCAGCTCAGGTGTGTGTGGCTGGTGCCTTACCCGCTTGAGCCACAGGTGCCAAGCCAGTCTAGCACGCTTTTAAAGGGAGAGAATCAGATGTCAGTCAGACTCCTTCTGAAGGAAAGGGAGTTTGTGGATACGTTTTAAAATCATCACACAGATGGGAGGAAGATGTAGGAGCAAAGACCCAGAGGACAAACAACCTGGAGGCAGGTGTGGTACATTCCTTGAATCACCTATTCTTAGCAACCTCAAACTAAGCGATTCTCTTGTCTCAGCCTCCCAAGTAGCTGGGACTACAGGCACCCCCCACAACATCCAGCTATTTTTCTGTTGCAGTTGTCATTGTGCTTTAGCTGGCCTGGGCCAGGTTTGAATCAGCCAGAATCAGCCAGCCTTGGTATATGTGGCTGGTGCCCTATCCATTGAGTTACAGGTGCCCCCATCCCTATTCTTATAAGACACTGTTCCGGGGAATTCCCCCTCAAACTAATCACACAATTGGTTTTCTCAATAACTCAATGAATGAAAGATTCAGAGCTAAATACACGAATCAGAAGTACATTACAGGCCGGGCAAAATGACTCACGCCTATAGGCTCGGCACTCTGGAAGGTTGAGGAAGGAGAATCACTTGAGGTCAGGAGTTCAAGACCAAGATAGACCTGAGCAAGACTGAGGCCCTGTTTTTACAAAAACCAGAAAAATTAGCCAGGTGTAGTGGTATACATCTGTAGTCTGAGCTACTCAGGAGGCTGAGACAAGAGGATCACTTGAGCCCAGGAGACTGAGGTTGCTGTGAGCTAGACTGACACCATAGCACTTTAACCTGGGAGACAGATCGAAACTCTGTCACACAAAAAAGTTCATTTTAACAAAGTCTTCTTGGCAGCACCCATAGCTCAGTGTGTAGGGTGCCAGCCACATACATCAAGGCTGGCAGGTTCAAAGCCAGCCCAGTCCAGCTAAAAAACAATGACAACGACGACAACAACAAAAAAAATAGCCGGGCGTTGTGGTGGGCACCTGTAGTCCCAGCTATTTGGGAGGCTGACGCAAAAGAATTGCTTAAACTCAAGAGTTTGAGGTAGCTGTTAGCTGGGACTCCACAGCACTCTACCCAGGGCGACAGCTTGAGACTCTGCCTCAAAAACAAAAAACAAAAAACAAAAACCCAAAGTCTTCTTAATTTTTCCTTCAAGGTAAGACACTGCTAAGTGAAAAACAGACAATGTCCACACTACTTTCTCGGCAGTCTGCAAGGATGGACAAGTAAGTTCACAAACTTATCCTAGAAAAAGTGCTTCGAAGGGTGGACTAGGCCTGCGTGTCAGTGCATACCTTCCCTGGGGGAGTACTTTGAAGGTGACAGTAATGATATTCAGCAATGAGGTATGCAACACTTTTTCTAGCATTAGTTCATGAACTTATCTGTCTAACCTCATGTGATGAAGTGTCTTTGGCATTTATTACAGAAGTCTAAACTATGAAGACACCCTCCTTGAAAGCTGGAGAAAGAGTTCAGTTAGAGCTATGTGAAGACATTTTAGTTCCTGCTTCTCCAAGCAGAGAAGGTTGACTAGGGTGTCATTCAATGATATTAATACATTGTTTTTCTTTCTTGTTAAGGGCCTTAAGAGACCATCCTTCTCTAGTCTCTAACAGAAAGGTTATAAAATAGCAGGCATAACTTCGTCTTTTTTTTTTTTTTTCAGTTTTTAGCCGGGGCTGGGTTTGAACCCACCACCTCTGGTATATGGGGCTGGCACCCCACTCCTTGAGCCACAGGCACCGCCAACTGCTTTGTCATAATGAGTAAGAGAAGCTTATATTTATGTCTATAATTATATATATATATTATATGTATACATATATATTTTAGAGAGAGAGTCTCACTATATCGCCCTCAGAAGAGTGCTGTGGTGGCATAGCTCACAGCAATCTCCAATTCTTGGGCTTAGGCAATTCTCCTGCCTTAACCTTCCTGAGTAGCTGGGACTACAGGCGCTGGCCACAATGCCTGGCTATTTTTTTTATTGCACTTGTCATTGTTTTTTAGCTGGCTCGGGCTGGGTTTGAACCCGCCACTCTTGATGTATCTGGCTGGTGCCATAACCACGGTACTAGGGGTGCCGAGCCTGATGTTTTTTAGGTAAAATGGATTTTATTTGTTTGCACTTAGATTGTGAAAACTGCTACTGATACATGATGTAGCCAAACGACACATCTTCCTACAAAATAGTAGAGTAATGAACAAATCAGGGGTTGTAGTAAAAAAGAGCAAAAAAGCACAGAGGAAATCCATGAAGTGCATTCTAGCTAACACTTCATCTGAACAGTTGAGGAGTTTTTAAATTTTTATTGTTTTTTAATTTTTTTTTGAGACAGAGCCTCAAGCTGTTGCCCTGGGTAGAGTGCTGTGGCATCATAGCTCACAGCAATCTCCAACTCCTGGGCTCAAGCGATTCTCCTTGCCTCAGCCTCCTAAGTAGCTGGGACTACAGGCACCTGCCACAACGCCCAATTATTTTTTGGTTGCAGCCGTCATTGTTGTTTGGCAGGCCCAGGCTGGATTCAAACCTGCCAGCTCAGGTGTATGTGGCTGGCGCCTTAGCCGCTTGAGCCACAGGCGCCAAGCCACAGTTAAGGATTTAAATAGGAAATTCCTCTATTCCTCAAAGTAAAAGTAGGCCTCTTTGCCCACTTCCTTGGCAGTAGAGGCCAATTCGGTGTCCGTGGCAAACAAATCTTATTCTGTAAACCTGTATCTTGCTCTTACTCTATAAACCTACCTTTCTCTTCCTCAATAAAATTTGTTTCATGCTTGCCAAAAAAAAAAAAAAGAAAGGAAAAGGAAACCTATCATTTGAACCTGCAATCCCACTACCAGCTATCTACCCAAAAGAAAGACTTTTTACCCTAAGGAAGGACATTTGTACTCAAATGTTTATAGCAGCACAATTCACAAAGCAAAGATATAGAAATAAAACAATCCACATGCCCTTCAACACATGGATTAGTAAATTGTGGCTTATGTATACCATGGAATACTATTCAGCCACAAAAATAGATGGAGATTTTGCATCGTTTTCAACAATGTGGATGGATTTGGAGAACATTTTCCTAAGCATCACAAGAATGGAAAAGTAATCCTCTCAAGTACTCAATACCAATTTGAAACAAGAAGATTAAGAATCATAGACCCACATGAGAGAAAATGTCAAATTCAAAAAGGGAGGGAGAAAGGATTCAGTAGCTTCCCAGCCAGCAGGTACAATGTGTGGGATATATGGCACATTCCAAGTGTAGGACACAGCTACAACTCTGCCTTTAACCTTTCATATGTAAATGTATAACCTAATGGTTACATAATTTGCCTTTTGGCTTTGTCCATCCCTGAAGCATTCAACTCTAACCACAGACAATTACAATTAATCGGAAATAAAATAAAAAATATCCTCACTTGTGAGAAAAAAAATCCCAGAAAGTGGGAATAATCCTTTACACATCTTCATTTTTTTTTACTTACTTTCTAAAGTTATCCAAACTAGTTACTATAACTACTTTATCTATAACCAGAGGCATCTTCTATCATGTTGTCCGTAGCAACCCAGGTTATTGAAACCTCTGATTAGACTCCAATCTTGCAATAGGTATACTGAGAGCCAGAACAGGGCAGAATAGTTTCTCTGAAAAAAAAAAAAAATTAGCCAGGTGCAGGGGCTCAAGCCTGCCTGTAATTCTAGCACTTTTGGAGGCCGAGGTGCATTAGTAGATTGCTTGAGCTTAGGAGTTTGAGAAAAGCCTGAGCAAAATCGAGACCCCATCTCTACTAAAAATCGAAAAACTCACCAGGCATTGTGGTGATCGCCAGTAGTCCCAGCTACTTGGGAGGCTGAGGTAAAAGGATTGCTTGAGCCCAAGAGTTTGAGGTTATTGTTAACTATGACACCATGGCACCCTAGCCAAGGTGACACAGTAAAATTGTCTAAAAAAAAAAAAAAAAAGACAGAAAATAAGAAAGAAAAATCATGAGAGGAAAGGATTTAGGCACTGCTCACACTAAGACTGAGTAATACACCCATCTTCACACATCCTCAGGCTGCATATTCATTGAGTAATTTAGGAATGAATCCATGGTTTGTGGGGAGCTAAAATACTTAGTGGCTTGATGGATTCCATTATGGCTTTCTCCAGCAGCTTCCAAGGCAATTTTCAAATCACTGGCAAGAAAATTTTGCTGGAACTGCAGGCAGGGCTGTAAAGGCTCCTCCCCACAGTTAAAGAAGGGATTGTTCCAGGCCTGACTATTCCAGGCTTGGGTGCACCAGGTCTGACTGTTCCAGGAATGGTTATTCCAAGACTGGCTGCTCCATGTTTGGTTACCCCAGGTTGGGTTGCTCCAGGTCTGGTTGCTCCACACTGGAAGGTTTCCGGATGTGTTCATCAGGCACCCCTTCCTTCTTCACTACACTCTTCTCTACAGAAGGGGGTTGTTTTACTTTGGGACTAGTGGAAGAGTCAGGGCTGTCCTGAGCCAGCAGATCTATAGAAGTAGGAAGAGGAGAGGCAGACTCTGGGAGGGGCACCTCTGTAGAAGACATTTGCAAGGATGCAAGGATGGATAATTTTCTTTAGGCCCACAAATCACAGGCATTGAAGAAGAGTCACTAGAATCAGATGCTTCAGGGTGAGGCAGCCTTTGGGGACACGCAGGATCCACACTCATGTCATTAAGGGGAAAAATTAAAGAGCTGAACTGTTACAAAAAAGATAAGGCTAACACTTAAAATACCTAAATAGAATCTACAGAAAAAGATCCAAAAGCCAGGAGGAAGAGCATCCCCTCCACAACAGCAGGAGGCAACCAGCTCAATCCAGCAAAAAATCCTGACTTTTTTTTTTTTAAGAAAGAGTCTCACTCTATTGCTTAGGCTAGAGTGCCATGGTAACAGCCTAGCTGACAGCAACCTCAAATTCCTGAGCTCAAGCCATCCTCTTGCCTCAGCCTCCCCAGCAGCGGGGACTACAGGCGCCTGCCATAACTCCCAGCTAGTCTTTCTATTTTCAGTAGAGATGGGGGTCTTGTTCTTGCTCATGCTGGTCTGCAACTCCTGAGCTCAAGGGATTCTCCCTCCTTAGCTTTCAGAGTGCTGCGATCACAGGCCTGAGTCACCGTGCCTGGCCTTCAGTGACATTTTGTGTGTTCACCGTGTTGTGCAACCACCAACTCTGTCTAGTTCCAAGATATTCTCCTCAACCCAAATACCCATTAAGCACTCATTCCCCATTCCCTTCCCTGGGAATAATGCATAATGGTGCATTTGTTACAATTGATGAACCTCCATATCCAAATCATCATCACCCAGAATCCAGAATTCACATCTTTTTTTTTTTTTTTTTTTTTTTTT
>NW_003852424.1:17424854-17430900 GCF_000181295.1 Otolemur garnettii | reverse complement strand
CCCCTGGGTAGAGTGCTGTGGCATCATAACTCACACATCATAGCTCACAGCAACCTCCAACTCCTGGGCTTAAGCGATTCTCTTGCCTCAGCCTCCCAAGTAGCTGGGACTACAGGCACTTGCCACAATGTCTGGCTATATTTGGTTGCAGCCGACCTTGTTGTTTGGCAGGCCTGGGCTGGATTCGAACCTGCCACATTAGGTGTATGTGGCTGGTGCCTTAGCCACTTGAGCCACAGGCACCGAGCCTGTAGTTGTCATTGTTGTTTGGCAGGCCCAGACTGTATTCGAAGCTGCCAGTTCTGGTATATGTGGCTGGCGTCTTAGCTGCTTGAGCTACAGGCACCAAGCCATATATAATTTCAATCTTACAGAAAAGTTGCCAAAACAGTGAAAAGTATTTTTGTATATTTTTACCCAGATTTCTCAATCGTTTGCCTTTTTTCCTATTTGCATCATAGTTCTCTATGTATATTTGTGTGTGTATATACACACACAGAGAAAACATGGTATTGTTAGTATATTTATATACAGAATATTATAATATACAAATACAATGTTATATTTATGTTGTGTGTAACATTTAGACATGTATATAATAGAAAATATAATGTATTATGAGCAATATGTTACCTGATATGTAATATATTAAAAATATTATATAATGTATAAACATAGTATAAGTTCATAATTCTATAAAATGTAATATAGTAAATATATATAAACATTCTATGTATAATTTTCTTCTGGACAATTTGAGAGTGTAAATTGGATTTCTGACAATTTTTACTCCTAAATCCCTCAGTGGGCATTTTCTCAGAACATGGACATTCTCTTAAGAACTACACTTTAGGCATCAGAATCAGGAATCTTTGCTCTGATAAACAATGTCATCTAATCCACCATCCAGATTTCAATTTTTTCCATTGTTCTAATAGTATCTCTTATAGCTACTTTCCCTGGAAGACAAACATTTGTAAGTTTCTCTTGCTCTCCTCTTGGCAACTGGTTTATCACTGAGTCTAAGCCAGGTGGGATAAAATAAGGAATTATTGTCTTCCAACTGCTGCTTCTTTACCTGGTTATCAAATCTCACTTTTCTGCCCTGAGGACCAGACTTTTTTTTTAGAGATAGAGTCTCACTTTATCCCCTTTGGTAGAGTGCTGTGGTGTCACAGCTCACAGCAACCTCCAACTCCTGGGCTTAGGTAATTCTCTTGCCTTGGCCTTTCAAGTAGCTGGGACTCCAGGTGCCTGCCACAACACCCAGCTATTTTTTTCATTTTTAATTATTATTTTTTATTAAATCATAACTTTGTACATTGATGTATTTATGGGGTTCAGGGTACTGCTTTGATATACAATGTGAAATGCTTACATTGAACTAAGTAACACATCCATCACAATTATACTCATTTCTTAATACTTTTGAAATGTACCATTGCATCATGCACATTAGGTGAGGTCCCCTCAAATACCCTCCATCCTCCCATATCCCCTTTCCCCTCCCCTCTCTGTCCTCTTCCCTTCTACTTTCTGGACTATAGTTATGTTTTGCCATTCATATGAGTACATAGGTGATTATATATTGATTTCATAGTAGTGAGTACATTGGATACTTTTTTTCCATTCTTGAGATACTTTACTAAGAAGAATATGTTCCAGCTCCATCCAGGTAAACATAAAAGATGTGAAGTCTCATATTTTTTATGGCTGCATAGTATTCCATGGTGTACATATATCAAAATTTGTTAATCCATTCATGGATCAGTGGGCACTTGGGCTGTTTCCATGTCTTGGCTATTATAATTGGGCTGCAATAAACATTCTGGTGCAAATGTCTTTCTTGTTAAATAATTTTTGATCATCTGGGTATATACCTAGTAGAGGAATTGCAGGATTGACTAGTAGGTCTATTTTTAGCTCCTTGAGTGTTCTCCAAACTTCTTTCCAAAAAGGTCGTATTAACTTGCATTCCCACGAGTAGTGTAGAAGCGTTCCCTTCTCTCTACATCCACACCAACATCTGTAGTTTTGGGATTTTGTAATGTGGGCTAATCTTACTGGAGTTAGATGATATCTCAAAGTGGTTTTGATTTGTATTTCTCTGATGATTAAGGATAATGAGCACTTTTTCATGTGTTTGTAGGCCATGTGCCTGTCTTCATTAGAGAAGTTTCTGTTCAAGTCTCTTGCCCACATAGAAATGGGGTTATTTGTTCTTTTCTTATTGATTAGTTTGAGTTCTCTGTACATTCTAGTTATCAGACCTTTGTTGGAAACATAACCTGCAAAAATCTTCTTCCATTCTGAAGGTTGTCTGTTTGCTTTACTTACTGTGCTCTTGGCTGTGCAAAAGCTTTTTAGTTTGATGAGATCCCAGTAATGTATTTTTGGTGTTGCTTCAATTGCCATGGGGGGGTCTTCCTCATAAAATATTCTCCCAGGCCAATTTCTTCAAGTGTTTTCCCTGCACTCTCTTCCATTATTTTTATAGTTTCGTGTCTTAAGCTTAAATCTTTTATCCAGTGAGAATTGATTTTTGTTAATGGTGAAAGGTGGGGGTCCAGTTTCAGTCTTCTAGGTCACCAGCCAGTTCACCCAGCACCATTTGTTAAATACGGAGTCTTTCCCCCACTGAATATTTTTGATAGGCTTGTTGAAGATCAAATGATGATAAGTAGCTGGGTTCATCTCTTGGTTCTCTATTCTGTTCCATAAATCTACCACTCTGTTTTTGTGCCAGTACCATGCTGTTTTGATCACTATAGATTTATAGTATAGCCTGAAGTCTGATAACATGATACCTCCTGATTTGTTCTTATTTCTGAGTAATGTATTTGCTATTTGAGTAATGTATTTGCTATTCGAGATTTTTTCTGATTCCATATAAAACAAGTACTATTTTTTTAAAGTTCTTTAAAGTATAACAATGGTGCTTTAATAGGGATTGCATTAAATCTGTAGATTGCTTTGGGTAGTATGGACATTTTAACAATGTTGATTCTTCCCAGCCATGAGCATGGTATGTTTTTCCATTTGTTAACATTGTCAGCTATTTCTTTTCTCAGAGTTTCATAGTTCTCTTTATAGAGATCTCTCATGCCCTTTGTTAGGTAAATTCCCAGATATTTCATCTTCTTTGGCACTATTGTAAAAGGAATAGAGTCCTTGATTATTTTTTCAGCTTGACTATTGTTGGCATACATAAAAGTTACTGACCTGTAAGTATTTTGTATCCTGAGATGCTGCTGTATTTCTTGATCACTTCTAAGAGTTTTGCAATAGAGTCCCTGGGATTTTCCAGGTATAGGATCATATCGTCAGTGAAGAATGAGAGTTTGATCTCCTCTGGCCCTATTTGGATACCCTTGATCTCCTTCTCTTGCCTGATTGTGATGGCTAAGACTTCCATTATTATGTTGAATAGCAGTGGAGACAGTTGATCATCCTTGCCTCATTCCTGATCTGAATGGAAATGTTTTCAATTTTACACCATTTGATATGATATTGGCTGTGGGTTTGCTATAGATGGTCTCTATCAGTTTAAGAAATGTCCTTTCTATGCCTGTTTTCTTAAGTGTTCTGATCATGAAAGGATGCTGGGTATTATCAAAGGCTTTTTCTGCATCAATTGAGAGAATCATATGGTCTTTGTTTTCTATTTCATTGATGTGATGTATTATATTTATAGATTTACATACGTTGAACCAACCCTGTAACTCTGGAATAAAAGCAACTTGATCATGGTGTATAATTTTTTTTGATGTGTTGTTGAATTCTATTTGCTAAGATCTTATTGCATATTTTTGCATTGATATTAATTGATGATATTGGTCTATAACTTTCTTTCTTTGTTGGATCCTTTCCTGGTTTGGGTATCAGGGTGATATTTACTTCATAGAATGTGTTGGGAGGTATTCCTTCTTTTTCTATGCTTTGGAAAAGCTTGTATAATATAGGTACTAGTTCCTCTTGAAAGGTTTGATAGAATTTGGTTGTGAAGCCATCTGGTCCTGGACTTTTCTTTTTTGGGAGATTTTGATTGTTGATGCTATTTTAGTGATTGATATAGGTCTATTCAAGATTTCTAATTCTGGTTGAGTCTGGGAAGGTGGCGTGCTTCCAGGTATTGGTCCATGTCCTTCATATCTTCATATTTCTGGAAATAGAGATTTTTGTAGTAATCATTGAGGATTTTTTGAATTTCTGAAGTGTATGTTGTTATTTTTCCTTTATTATTCATGATAGATATTAGAGATTTTACTTTTCTATTTCTGGTTGGGTTGGCCAAAGTTTATCAATTTTGTTAATTTTTTCAAAAAGCCAACTTTTTGTTTTGTTGATCTTCTGAATGATTCTTTTGTTTTCAAGTTCATTTAATTCTGCCCTAATTTTGGTTATTTCTTTTCTTCTGCTGGGTTTGAGGTTGGAATGTTCTTCCTTTCCAGTTGCTTGAGATGATCCATTAAGGTTGGCTTCCTCTCTTTCTGTTTTCTTAATGAAGGCTTCCAATGCTATAAACTTCCCTTTTAGGATTGCCTTTGCAGTATCCCATAGGTTTTGATAATTTGTGTCTTCATTATCATTTAGTTCCAAAAATTTGGTGACTTCCTTCTTAATCTCATCTTTGACCTAGCTGTCATTCAGTCTGAGATTATTTAGTTTCCATGACTTTGTTTGAATATAGGTATTCTTTTTGGAATATGGGTCAACTTTTTTTTTCAGAGACAGTCTCACTTTGTTGCCCTTGGTAGAGTGCCATGGTGTCACAGCTCACAGCAACCCCCAGCTCTTGGGCTTAGGTGATTCTCTTGCCTCAGCCTTCCAAGTAGCTGGGACTACAGGTGCCCGCCATAATGCCCGGCTGTTTTTTTGTTGCAGTTTGGCTGGGGCTGGTTTTGAACCCACCACCCTTGGTATATGGGGCCAGCGCCCTACTTACTAAGCCACATGTGCTGCTGAGTTCAACTTTTATTCCATGGTGGTCCAAGAAGATACAAAGAATAATTTCTATACTTTTAAATTTTCTGAGGTTAGACTTGTGTCCTAGGATATGATCTATTTTGGAGGATGACCCCTGTGCTGATGAGAAGAATGTATATTCAGTTTTATTTTTTCTCCTGATTTCTTTTCTTTCTTTCTTTCTTTCTTTTTTTTGTGAAACAAAGCCTCAAGCTGTCACCCTGGGTAGAGTGCTATGGCATCACAGCTCACTGCAACCTCCAACTCCTGGGCTCAAGCAAGTCTCCTGCCTCCACCTCCCAAGTAGCTGGGACTACAGGCACCCACCACAGCACCTGGCTATTTTTTGGTTGCAGCTGTCATTGTTGTTTGGTGGGCCTGGGCTGGATTTGAACCCGCCAGCTCAGGTGTATGTGGCTGGCACCTTAGCCGCTTGAGCCACAGGCGCTGAGCCATAAAAGTGATTTCTTCATCACAAATGAAACTCAGTTTAGCTGGATACAGGATCCTGGGCTGAAATTTGTTTTGTTTTAGGAGACTGAAGGTCGATGACCATCTTCTTCTGGCTTGAAACATTTCAGAAGAGAGATCTACAGTCATTCTGATATTCTCCCTTTGTAAGTGATGCTTTTCTTACATCTGACTGCATGCAGAATTCTCTCCTTTGTCTTAACTTAGGCAAAGTTAATCACAATGTGTCTAGGAGATGCCTTATTTGGATTGAGTCTTGCTTGGGTTCTGAAACTGTCTGCTATCTGAGGTTCCATATATCTTTCAATGCTTGGGAAATTCTCCTCCAAAATCTCTTGGAGTAGAGCATCTATACCTTTAGGGCCATCCTTTTCTCTTTTGGGAATTTCTATAAGGCAAATGTTTGATCTTTTGGAGTAATCCCACAACTCTCTCAGGGAATGATAAGTTTTTGCTCTCCATTTGTTTGCCTCTTTGAGTGTTTGGGAACATTCAAAGGGATCCTTTCTTCTGCCTGGTCAACTCTATTACTGAGGGATTCTACTGTATTTTGGAGTTTCTCAACTAACTTTTTCATTTCCTTGAGCTCTGCTATCTCTTTTCTCATTAT
>NW_003852424.1:17417279-17424649 GCF_000181295.1 Otolemur garnettii | reverse complement strand
TCTCCTGCCTCTGCCTCCCAAGTAGCAGGGACCACAGGCACCCGCCACAACGCCTGGCTATTTTTTGGTTGCAGCCATATTGTTGTTTGGCGGGCCCAGGCTGGATTTGAACCCGCCACCTTAGGTGTATGTGGCTGGCGCCTTAGCCACTTAAGCCACAGGTGCTGAGCCTGAATTCATTAATTTCTTGAGACAACTTTAGAACTCCTCTTTGGAATTCAATTTCTATCTTTTCTTCCATTCTATTTATCTTATTTGCCATCCATATTCTGTATTCAACTTCCGACATTGCTGTCATTTGTCTATGCATGGCATCTTCAGTTGTATCTCCTTTGATATTTCTTAGAGGGGGTTGATATACTCTGGTTATTCATGTTCCCAGAGTTCTTCTGTTGGGGCCGCACCATGTTTATTTTCCACCGTTTACTTATTAGAACTGATAGAGTGAGATTGAACTGGAGTTCCCAGTTAGTAGACATAGCCACTTACCAAAGCACTGGGCTTTATAATTGTGGCTTATTTCCTATAATCTTACAAAGGCCCCTTTCAGAGTTTTGGCCAGAGTGTCTGAGTGGTGCAAGTTAGGTCTGTTTTGATATCAGCCAACCTCTACCCTATCCTAAGAAGCTACAGTATTAGGTTTAAATCTTGACTGTGAAGAGATACAGCTGCAGCACCCAGTCCCCACCCTTCAGTTCTTATCTGCTACAGAACTCTGAAGGTCAACCTCAGAATGTTGCCGAGTGGACGTCCCCAGACACAGGTTCCAATTAAATTGTCTCAGGCAGTACAAACCCTGCTCAAAAGAGAGGGGTTCAAGGGTCTCCAACAGCACAATTGGAGCCAGGGATCCACACTCCTGCCCACCAAACTCAGTCCATGCTGTTGTCCACTTCTCTGCTCACCAGCCCAGTTGGAGCCAGGGGCCATGCCCCCACCCACTGGTCTGAGTCCACACCCAGCTAGCCTCTGCTTGCCAGAGTCAGGGAACCACACCTCCACCTGCCAGTCTCAGTCCACTGCCTGGCAAGCCTCTGTTTGAGTCAGGGCACTGCCCCACCCTCCAGTCTCAGTCCACTGCCTGGCAAGCCTCTGTACACAGGCTCTATTAGAGTGGGGCACCACACCCCACCTGCAGGTCTCAGTCCTCACCTGGTAAGCCTCTGCTCATCAGCCTCACTGGAGACAGGGGACCATGCTCTGGCCCTCAGGTCATGGTTCACACCCAGCAAGCCACTGCTCAAGAGTTCTGTTGGAAACAGGGGACTACACCCTTGCTCTCAGGTCTCAGTCCACATCTAGAAAGCCTCTACTCACAGGTGCAGCAGGGGCTGGGGACCAGCCCTGTCTGCCGAACTCATTCCACATAGGGCAACTGCTGTGGGTGCCTTCAGAGCCAGGGGTTCTGCACCCCATCTCACCAGACACAGCCCAAACCGAGGTCAACACCACCACTGGCTGGGCATAGTCATAAACAGGGGACTGCTCCTCCTCCTGCCAAGCCCTTTCTTCCCACACCCTCTTTCTTCCCTGTTAGTCACAGATTCTGTCCTGATGTTTGGTGGTCCACACTATGTCCAGCTCTCTCAGGACAAGACCAAACACTCTGTGCTCTGCAGGGGGAAGACCTTCAGACCACCATACAAGGGGAAAGTGTGGACTGGGAGTTTGGACTTGTGGGGGAAAATTTCTGTTCAATTTTATGCCTGGTGGGGTGGTATCTAGGTTCATAATTGGGACCTCCCTGGAGAAAGAGACCTGGGGTTTAGTGGCTCTCTCCAGTGATGTAAAGTGAGAAGTCTTTTGTTTCCTGCTCTTTCGCAGGTAGCCTGTGGCAGGCCTCCTGCTTGGGGGAGGGGGTCTTCCATCCTCAGTTGATTGATAGACTTTGTATCTGAAATTTTTTTTCTTTCTTTTTTTTTTTTTTTTTTTTGAGACAGAGCCTCAAGCTGTCCCCCTGGGTAGAGTGCCGTGGCATTACAGCTCACAGCAACCTCCAACTCCTGGGCTCAAGCGAGTCTCTTGCCTCTGCCTCCCAAGTAGCTGGGACTACAGGCACCCGCTACAATGCCTGGTCATTTTTTTGGTTGCAGCCATCATTGTTGTTTGGCGGGCCTGGGCTGGGGATTTGAACCCACCACCTTAGGTGTATGTGGCTGGCGCCTTAGCTGCTTGAGCCACAGGCGCCGAGCCTGAAATTTTTTTTCTTGAATGCTCTTCCTTGGAGTTACAGCTTGACGGACTTCTTTCTTGGCTTAGCTCCCCACCTTTGACTTCATAGAGTCTGATTCCGTCCAGTTTTTCTTCCTCTGCTCAGGAGCCTCTGCCAAGGGTTGCTACCAGTCAGCCACCTTCCCAGAATTCCCACCAGCTATTTTTTTGTTGCAGTTTGGATGGGGCCGGGTTCAAACCCGCCACCCTCCGTATATGGGGCTGGCACCCTACCCACTGAGCCATAGGCACTGCCTGAGGACCAGACTCTTTAACCAATCGTCTTACCCTGTCCAGTCTTGTTAACTATTTCCATCTCTGACTTTTCTCTTCCCTCTCTACTAACTAAATGTAGGACTAGGAGAACTAGGGGTAAGGCAATGGCTTCAGTGACTTCCTTCCTATGCCCTGTCCCTTATCCCTTATTTACACATGTGCCTGACATATGCTGTTTCTATCTATCCTTCCCTCACTGGAGAGGGACAGGGCCAGGGGTCCTCCTGTCTGAAAGGCCATGGAGAAGGAGCAATGGTCCCTACACAGCTGCGCACTCTGGCCTGGACTAGGCACCCCCACAACTCATCTGGAATGGCAGGGACTAAGGGGAAAAGATTCCAGAGCCAGATGTGGATCGGGGGTGGAAACTCAGCCATCTCCTTCTGATGCTGCCTGCTTGTTGCCATGGAAACCCAAGCCACTCTCTTTTGAAGGACCCATTAAGGTGCAGAAAATAATCAAGGCTCTCTCTAGTGGACCCACCCCCCTCTCCAACCTCCCTGGTGGGAGACAACCACTACTGGGGCTGAGAGGAACAGCAGACCTTGCATGATGCAGCATTTAAGTTCTGTCTTCCTCCCTCATCACCCCCCCCACCCAGTGAAATTCTCTGAACCATATACAGGGAGCCAAGCAGGTGACATAGAGGATTCTCAAGGTTTTGAAACTGAACTTATATTGCTGCTCTCCCTACCCACCTCCCCCTGCCCTGAGGCTTCCATTCAGCCCTGGCTGCAGATGACTCATTGAGTCACCACCACAAGCCCCTCCTCCTGTTTGCATCTTGGCATCCTCCCCTGGGAAAATGGCAGAGGGACGACACATCATAATTGCTACCTTGTAGCAATACCAGACTATCAGAGAGGTGGAAGGCAATGATTTAATTAGCAGACACTGGTACAAACTGCCTGGATTTGAATCCTGGCTCTGTCACTTGCCAGTTGTACAATCTTGAGAACTTGCTTGACTTCTCTGGGCTTCAGTATCTTCTTCTGTAAAATGGTTACAATAAGTGTACCTACACCATAGGAGGTGATGCATCCCAAGCTATCAAAACAGTTTCTGGAGCCAGGTGCGGTGGCTCACACCTGTAATCCTAGCATTCTGCGAGGCTGAGGAGGGTGGATTGCCTGAGTTCATGGGTTTGAGACCAGCCTGAGCCAGAGTGAGACCCTGTCTCTAAATATATATATATCAGTTTCTGGATAAAGAAAATGTGATCCATTCACACAATGGAATGTCACTCAGCCATGAAAAGGAAGGAGGCTCTGACACAAGCTATAATGTGGGCACACCTTGAGGACGTCAGCTTAGTGAGAGAAGCCAGACACAGGACACAGGATACTCCCATTTATATGAAATGTCCAGAGCAGACAGATTCACAGAGATAGGAAGTAGATTCATGCTTGCCTGGGGCTGTGGACAATGGGATAGGGAGTGACTGCTAATAGGGACAGTGTTCCTTTTTTTTTTTTTTTTTATTGAGACAGTCTCAAGCTGTCATCCTGGGTAGCTCACATCAACCTCACAGCAACCTCAAACTCTTGGGCTTTAGCAATTCTCTTGCCTCAGCCTCCCAAGGAGCTGGGACTACAGGTGCCCACCGCAATGCCCAGCTATTTTGTTGTTGTTGTTGTTGTTGTTGTTGCAGTTGTCATTGTTGTTTTATCTGGTCCAGGATGGGTTTCAACCCACCAGCCTTGGTGTATGTGGCTAGAGCCATACCCACTGAGCTACTGGTGCTGCCTGGGACAGTGTTCCTCTTGGGGTGATAGAATGTTCTGGAACTATATAGATGTCATGTTAGGAGAACACTGTGAATGTACTAAGTACCATGGAATTGTCACTTTATCATGGCTAAAATGGCAAATTTTATGTTCTATGCATTTGTTTCATAAGATTTAAAGACTTTTTTTTTTTTTGATGGCAGGACCCAATGCAATGACACTTGACATGAAAGCTGAAGCTCTTATAGCTTGAAATCAGAGAACACTGCCAGGGAAGGCTATGCAGATGGTCAGGAGGAAGCTTAGGGATGACAGACAAGGGTGGGGAAAGTTAAGTCCCTGGCTCTAGAGCTTAGGGGCTATCCTTATCTGCCTTGTTCCTGAACCCAGGGCAATTCAAGCCTGTAGACATTGGCTGAGAGTGTGAGAACACCATAAAGGAAGTGTTTAGGGTGTGAACTTAATTGTCTGTTCAGGTGGAATTGATCAACCTCTACCCAGGGCCTTAAAACTGGGTCAAGACAGCACTTAAAAAAAAACTATATTACAAAATGAGAGGCTCAGCGCCTATAGCTCAACCGGCTAAGGCGCCAGCCACGTACACCTAAGGTGGCGGGTTCGAATCCCCAGCCCGGACCCGCCAAACAACAATGACGGCTGCAACCAAAAAATAGCCGGGCGTTGTGGCGGGCGCCTGTGGTCCCAGCTACTTGGGAGGCGGAGGCAGGAGACTCGCTTGAGCCCAGGAGTTGGAGGTTGCTGTGAGGTGTAATGCCACAGCACTCTACCCAGGGGGACAGCTTGAGGCTCTGTCTCAAAAAAAAAAAAAAAATGAGAGAGAGAAGGAGGAGGAGGAGGAGAGAAGAATAAGAAGACAAAGAAACAAAACTAATACAAGCAAAAAGCAAAGTACCCAGTGTCTGACATACAGTGAGCATTCAGCAAGCATTAGCTAGCAAAATAATACTGCAACGTGCAGTGTTCCCAGCTTTCAATTCTTAACATTCATTCAACAGTTTTTTGACCCTAAGTGTGTGAGAAGAATAGGCATTTACCTTTGTTCCAACAGGACATGGATAGAGTTGGACTGTCCATCTTTGAGGAGTCACAGGAGCAAAGTTCTGGCAACACGAGGTAGGTGTTTTCTCTCTCTCTCTCTCTCTCTCTCTCTCATTTGGTTGCTCAGGAGGATGTTGCAGGGCTATCATTTTGCAATGTCTGTTCGTGCACTGTCTTTATGACTCCAGGGCCAAGCTGCCTGCTGGGAGCTCTGTCCTCACACTTGAAACTTGTATGGCCTTAAGAAAGGATTTTATTCTTAGTGTGCTCATCCATAAAACGTGGGAAATAATGCCAGCCTTACAGGGTAGGATGTGAGAACACAATGAACATTAGTGTGGGAATATTTAGGACTTGTCATCAAATATTTCAGGTTCCTCACCCTTCTGGGCACATGGCAGGATCCTACTTCCCACCCCCGTGTGTGGGAGGTGCAGGGGACTAGCTTTAGCTGATGAGTCATGAGAGAAGACATATGACAGTTCTTGGTGGAGGCTCTTAATTGTTGGCATAAGACCTCTTTCAGGCTCTTCTCTCTGGCACAGAGACTAGCAGTGCTCGACAGAGCAGTGGCATCATCCCTGCATCCCTGAGTGACACAGCTGAGTGGTGTTCCCCTGGTAATCCTCAATTGTTGTACAGCAAGATCACAAAGTAAATTCTGTGATAATTTTAAGCCATTGACATTTTGGGGATTTTTTTTTTTTTTTTTACTGTTAATGCAGTAAATCCTAGCCTATCCTGATTGATACAGCCTTCCTGCCTGCCTGCCTGCCTGCCTGCCTGCCTTCATACCTTCTTCTCTTTTCCTTCCACTTATCTATCAATCCTACCAATCCACTATTTATCCATATTTATACTTTTCTTCCTATCCAACTATTTATTGTCATCCTCCTCCTCCGTACCATTTATTGAGCACTCACTATGCACTGAGAGTGGAGTCATGCATTACATACATCTCCTTGATCTTTACAACAACTGGAAGAGAGAAGCCATAATTGGCTTCATTTTATAGATGAGGAAGCTGAGGCTGAGAGAGAGGAAGCACTTGCCTAAATTCCCTGCTCAGCATCCTTCACCTCCCTGCTCCACTGTTGCTTTAAAGGTCTCTAATATTATCAAAGAACCTGAAATGATTTTTTTGCATCTGGTTTGCCTGGTGCTAAGGACATTGATATGTGGGTCACTGGCCCTTGCCAACCCTGAGTAGCTTATTATGATGCAAAGCATCCGTCAGGCACTAAGGCTAGCTAATTTTAACTTTCACCCCAAATCATGCCTTAAGGACAAGAAGTCATATGCTCTCTGGGGCATTTCATTCTTGTAACATTTCCTAAATGGATAACTCCATGTTTTAAACTCCTTATCTCGCCAGAAGTACTTTTAACTTTTGGAACTGTGTTGTATCTATTGTAAGTTGTATTGCCTTTTTTATTTATCCTGTCCTTTTCTATCTCTCCAGGGTGTTGAATCAGCACCCAGGACAGTGGTGTCCCTGATAGATAATTCTTTTCAGGAACTAATGTCTCCATTCTGAAATACTGAACCTAGGGATACAGGCTTCCAGGGGGTTCTCCTCTGGAAACTGGCTTGGAAAATGTGAACAACATATTTCCAGCTATCTGAGGTATCTGTGGTAGAGATCTAACAGTTGTCCTCAACCACTGTTCTCTCTCCCAGCATTAGAACCCCTAATTTCTAGCTGAGCACATCTGAACTCCCAAAGTAACAGCAATATTCCAGGACCTTACCTAACAAACACAAACATTGTAACCTAATAATTTGTACCCTGATATTAATTTGAAATTTAAAAAGGACTGTATTCCAAGAAATGGAATAGGTGATTCTCTTGCCTCAGCCTTCCGAGTAGCTGGGACTACACTGGACCATGTAGATGATGGTTTTATAGAACAATGATCTGGAGTGTTTGGACTTTCTCTCTCTCTCTCTCCTCTCTCTCTCTCCTTTGTGAGACAGAGTCCCACTATGTCACCCTTCGTAGAGTGCTGTGGTGTCACAGCTCACAGCAACCTCAAACTCTTGGGCTTAAGTGATTCTCTTGCCTCAGCCTCCCAAGCAGCTGGGAATACAGAGGCC
>NW_003852424.1:17407669-17417018 GCF_000181295.1 Otolemur garnettii | reverse complement strand
AGACAGAGTCTCACTTTGTTGCCCTTAGTAGAGTGCTGTGGTATTGTGGTGTTGTGGTGTCATAGCTCACAGAAACCTCAAACTCTTGGGCTCAAGCAATTTTCTTGCCTCAGCTCCCAAGTAGCTGGGACTACAGGCACCCACCACAACACCTGGTTATTTTTATTTTTTGTAGAGACAAGAGTCTCAATTTATTGCCCTTGGTAGAGTGCCGTGGCGTCACACAGCTCACATCAACCTCCAACTCCCTGGCTTAGGCGATTCTCTTGCCTCAGCCTCCCGAGTAGCCGGGACTACAGGCACCCACCACAATGCCTGGCTATTTTTTGTTGTTGTTGTTGTTGCTGGTTAGCTGGGGCAGGGTTTGAACCCGCCACGCTCTGTATATGGGGCCAGTGCCCTACTCATTGAGCCACAGGCGCCACCCTGGTTATTTTCAGAGATGAGGTCTTGCTCTTGCTTAGGCTGGTCTGGAACTGGAGTTGAGACAACCCACCTGCTTCAGGCTCCCAGAGGGGTAGAACTACAGGTGTGAGCCACTGCACCTGGCCTGATCCTAATTTTTTATATAGTAAAAATGTGTAGACTTTAAGGGTACAGATTAAGAGTTTTGACCATTACAGACATCCACACAGCCATCACCCTAATCAAGAGAGAAAAAACTTCAGCACCCCGGACAGTTTCTCTCAGTTTCTTTCCAGTTCGTTCCTAGCCAGCCCATAGCTATCCAATGTTCTGATTTCTATCAACATAGATTAGTTTTGATGTCACATAAATGGAATCATGTTCTACATACTCTTTTGTGTCCAACTTCTTTTGCTCAGCATGAATTTTTGAGTTGTCTGTGTCACTGTACACATCATCACCTTTCCCCTTCTTTCCCCTGAATAGTAGTTCGTAGTGTGCATGTGCCATGATTCTTTTATCTACCTCCCATTTAGTTTCTGGCTATTCTGAATGAAGCTATTATGAATTGTTTTGAGCAATTCTTTCTGTAGGAAATAGATATTAATTTCTCTTTTATGTAAATCTGGTCATGGAATTACTGGGTTGAAGGGAAGGAAATAAACGTCCATGTTATTTAAGCTACTGTTATTTTGAATCTCTGTTAGAGCAACTTGACCATGCCCATGTATATAGGCATTCCCTTCATCTTTGCCTCATTTTTCTGGTTCCCTTGCTCCTATTTTCTGGTATGATCTCCCAGATAAGCCACACACTAGGTCCTTGTCTCAGACTCTGCTTTTGTTAAATCACAAATTAAGGTAACTGGACACTGACCAAATACAATAGGATCCTCAATAGCTTTTGCCTTCAGAAGAAATATCTAGTACATCTCTTGGGGTTGGGGAGAAAACATGTTTCGGGAGTTGAATTTAAGTGGTGAGCTGTGTCAGATACTGCTGGCCTACAAGCCTAAGGCAAAGATGGTGCCTATTTACCTATGAGAGTATAGGCAGGTGCAGTCAGTTTCAAAAAGATAATTCTGACCAGAAAACCAGAAGTGGCATGCATTGGTTTATGGTTTTTACAAATGAATTGATGTCACCTCAGCTACATACTTAAGGAATAGACTTTCCCTGCCTCCTCTCCTTCCTTGTTCTTTGTTTTACCATTATTGTACAAACTTGAAAGCAGAAAGCCACCACCATGAATGTGACATTATGGAGAAATGCTTCTGGTTTTATGGGTTTCCCCTTAGGTTCACTTTGGTCAAACTGGAGGCCATGTTTGATCCTGCTGTATTGTTATTGTGAGCTCCATCTTTTGAAAACAAACACCTGTTAATTCTCATGGACTATGTAGATTTTATCTGATTAAGATAAAGATTAATTAATTAAGATAAAGATTAAGATTTTACCTGATTCATCTTGGGTTTCCAAAAGGGAGTTCCTAAACCATTAGAATTTACTGAGTGATAAAAATGTCTCTGTTAGGTATGAGTGGGGCTTGGACCACACCTGATTTACCTGACTTCGTGCTAGATGACTCAGGCTAGGGGTCAATCATGCTACAATGTGACTAATTGCATTTGTGTTTGGGCTTTGAGCCACATAATATCAGCCCAACCTCACTGGGGGTTGAGTTTAATCATGTGGCCAATGATTCGCTCAAACATGCATATGTAATAAAAATCTAATAAAAACTCTGGACTTTGAGGTTCAGTGGAGTTTCCCGGTTGGTGAACACATTGATATTTCAGGAAGGTGGCATGTCTTGATTCCATGGGAGGTCTGTGTTTGAGATCTTCCTAACCCTTATCTTTTGGGTCCCTTTGTCTGGTCCTTATTTGTATCATTTATAAGGAAGGACAGCACTTTTCTGAGATTTTTGTAGTCATTTCTAGTTAATTACCAAACCTGGGGAAGTTGTGAGAAGCCCTTAATTTGTAGCCAGTTGGCCAGAAATGTAGATGTCCTGAGGACTCCTGAACTCATGACTGATGTCTCGTATCTGAAGGGAGGGCAGTCTTATTGAGAGCTGTGACTTTAACCTGTGGATTCTTTTTTAGAGGAGGAGTCTCACTCTGTCATCCAGGCTGGAGTAGAGTGGTGTCATCATAGCTCACTGCAACCTCAAATTCCTAGGCTCACCCCATCATCCTTCTTCAGACCCCAGAGCAGCTGAGACTACAAGTGCATACCACCATGCCAGCTAATTTAAAATTTTTTTAGAAATGGGGTTCTGATATGTTTCC
The DNA here is from genome assembly GCF_000181295.1 of Otolemur garnettii. NCBI lineage: Eukaryota > Metazoa > Chordata > Mammalia > Primates > Galagidae > Otolemur > Otolemur garnettii. The sequence goes on along the minus strand of NW_003852424.1, from coordinate 17,414,320 downwards.
CAGGCTGGTCTCAAATTCCTGACTTGAAGTGATTCTCCTGCCCCAGCCTCCAAAATGCTGAGATTACAGGCAGGATCCACCACACCTGGCCAACCTGTGAATTCTGATGCTAACTCTGGGTGTTTAGCATTGGACTTGAACTGCTCTGTGAGCAGGGTAGAAGGGGGTATATGTCTCCCCTTTTTTCCCCATCAAGACAGCAGAGCATAAGGCATAATGTATTCCTCTGCTAAGTCCAAAAGGACAGGGATGTTATCTCATTCACCTTTTTAGTTTCTGTAGCTCCTGAGAATTTAGCAGCAAGCTGGGTTCTTGGGATGTCCAAGGAGGAGTGGTAAATTTGTTGGACCTTCTATGAATGATGGTCCATCTCCATCAGGAGGGTGTCCTCCATGATTTTCTACCTGATGAAGGTGACATGGCTCAGACATGAGCATTTATTCCCCAAGTGAATACTTTTTGGGTTCCAGCTCTAAGTTGGGCATGGAGAAGGGGTACACAGATGAAATTGATGAGATGAATGAGGACCCTCCCAGGGGTCTTTGGGAGAAATAAAAGGTTGACATGGCTTTAACAAGAATCAGTGCGGGGCGGGGGCGGCGCCTGTGGCTCAAGAAGTAGGGGGCTGGCCCCATATACTGGGGGTGGTGGGTTCAAGCTTGGCCCTGGCCAAGACTGCAAAAAAGAATCAGTGGGGAAGCTGTTCTAATGCAGATTCTTGGGCCCACCCAACTATATTTGGGTGGTTTTATTTCAACCTTATTGAAACTTGGAGGGTCCTGGAAATCTACATTCTCTATGAGCTTCTCAGGGCATCATCCTCACATTAAAGTTAGAGAATCAAAGCAAGAGGCAACAGGTAGTCCTGGCTGGGCCAGTGATTGAGTGTAACTGCTAGGAACGTAATAGGCAAATACTCTCATTAGGTAGGGGCCAGATCGTGTAAATATTTGAGGATATTTAAATTTTATCCTGCAGTCTTTGGAAGTCTTGGAAGGGTTAAAGGCAGGAATGGGATTTGATCAGACTTGGGTTTTAGAAAGTCCTCTCCCTGCTTGTGGAGAAGGACTGTGTGTGTTTATGCTGAGGGTGGAGTGGGAAGAGGCCACAGGAGATCAGGGCATGCAGACTATGGAGGCAGAGGCCGGAGGAGAGAGGATAGATCTAAGCAGAGTGACTTGCTTTGGAGAATATGGGGAGTGTTTGAGGGGAGTAGGGGGTCTTTGGGGTGTTGAGAGGCTGCCATATTTAAAAGTAAAACAATATTTTTAGAGACAGGGTCTTGCTATATCTCCCATGCTGGTCTTGAACACTGGGCTCAAATGATCCCCTTGCCTTGGCCTCTTGAATAGCTGGGTCTATAGGTGTGTGGCTCCATGCCTGACTAAGGTGCTGCCACATTGGTGGGGACATGGGGAGCGAGGAGCACACTTGTGACTGGGTGGATTGGATGTTTACTTTGAAATGATTAATTTGGGAGTGACGGTGAGACACCCAAGGCAGAATCTCTTCTTACACTGGGGCCCCCGAAGTAATATCTTTGTGCCTTTTCCTTTCTGAGAGCTCTCCCATTCCAAGAGGGCAATTCTAAATATACCAGACAATTTCCCACTATTAGACTTAACCCAGACATTGAACCTCCTTCTGCCCACCCCATTCATGAAGCGCCTCTGGCATTTAGGTGTCTTATAATCCTATTTTCTCTGCTTGTTAATGGACCCACTGAGGCGGTACTCCTGGGAGAGAGAAAGATTTCATTTGTCTGGAGCTGAGGAGGGAGACGGGGGTTGCCAGAGCTAATGAGGAATCAATGCCTCGTAATTGCTAATTAAATGAGCCTGGCTCTCTCCTGGGGCTATTAGTTGGCTGGCTGGCCCTTGAGTGTCCACAAATTTAATTATACTCTCCCAATAAACACCTGCAGCAACCATCACTCTATAGTATCTCTGTGGGGGAGACCTAAATGGATCTTCCTGTGTGTGTTGAAGCCATCAATTCATTTATTGATTGATGTATTGGTTTATTCTTTGAGGCATTTATTGATTCATCATATGTTTATTGAATGCCTGCTGTGTACCCAGCCCTGGACCGGGTGCTGGGGACATGACAGTGAAAATACAAACTGCCCTCCCAGAGCTCACAGTGTAACAGAGAGACAGACATGTAAACAGATAACATGAAAATTAATGGACTTGTGCTGCAGGCACAATATCCCAGGTCTATGAGAATGTATCTATAAATGTCACATAGCGAGTAGGCAGCCAACAAGTAATGTTTCCCTTGATGAAATGAAGCTTTCATTAGAAAGCGGGGTCAGCCCTTGGGAGCTCTGGGTGGGAGAGTGTATTCCAATCTGAATGAACAGCAAAGGTGGAAGTCCTGAGGCTGAGTTCCACGTGGAGTCTGTGACTTGATTAGGAGGCTGCATTGAATTGGGGGTGAGTTTTGATGATGCTATGAATCACCACCAGGCACAAGTTCATACTTGTCCTGTGATTGATCCTTGGAACTGATGGGTGGGGGAGAGAAAAACCATCATTTCTGAAGTTTTTATTGAAAAGTACCCTCAAAGCACTGATCTAGGGAGGGCCATAAATGCCATTCCCTTCAATTCCCTCCAGGAAGAGACATGAGGTGGTTAAGGGCCTTGAGTTTAGAGTTAGATATTTTGTATCTCCAGGCCTGTGGAGGCAGATGGCTGTATGTTCATGGGGTGCATGCCCTTGTTTGATTCCCTCCACTGGCCCTGCCTGTATCCCACAGACTTATCCAGCCCACCCCCTTGGTGGAAGTGATTCTTTCCTGACTCCTCCCCCAACCCCACCCTGTCGCTTGTCCAGTTCAGGTGAAGGTCGACAGGAGTCTGCGCTATGAGGCCGGCTGTGACTTGTTGTCATAGTACATCAGAACAACAAAATCACTAGTCTTCCACACAGCACTAGACCACAGCCACTCTAGTGTTCTTCAACATTCTCAGCCCCATATCTGAGACCCTAGCCCAGCCCTTTCTGCTCACCTGAGCCAGGCTGTAGCATCTGGGCTTCTTGCTTCTATACTACCTCCTGTCTTCCGTTCCCGGTTCACCTGGAGAGAGGCAGGATCTGATCTCCAAGGCCCCAACTCCCACCCAGACATGTTGGAGACATGGGACTTGGAGTTGGACTGATGTGGGGTTGACTCATAGCTTCACCCTTCAGCTGAGAGCACTTGAGATAGTTATTTCTCTGCCCTTCTCAAGGCCTCAGTTTCTTCAAATGTCCTAAGGTTGAAAATGCATGATTCTTGCATTCTTGCATTCTTGGCAGAATGTTTCTCAAGAAGTCTGGAAAGAGCACAGTAATGTCATCTTGACAGGCACCTGTTTCCCTAATTGGCCATCTTACCTGTTGGGAATGGCAGACTTTTGGTGAGCTTTTATCTCACCTGCTTATCTTGAAAACAACTCCTTGAAATTTTCATTAAATGAGGGGCAAGTCTCTAGAAACTCCAAGCACCTCAAACCACCCTTTCCCTTGCCCTCTTCCCCCAAACTCAGGGTAAAAGAGCTCTTGGGTTACCGAAGGAGCTATACGGAGTTCTGGCGCCCAAACGGAACCCGCTAGGAGCTGTCTGGAGCTCGGGTGCTGAAACAGGTCGCGGATTCCTTCTCAGAGACGCAAGTAAAGAGGTGCTGTCCGGAGACTCGGTGCTGAAATAAATGGCATTGGCCTTCCGTTGTCAGCGGAGAGCTGTCCGCGGTGCTGAGGAAAACTTGCACCTCTCTTTTCCCGAGTCCCCCCCACCCCCATCCAGTTTTTTTCCCTTCGGATCCTCTTCCCAGGGGAGCTTCAGAATGGGGAGAGGGGCGATACAGAGAGATCGCAACTAGGATCCATACCTGCTCCCCATCCCATGGCATATGCTCGGATCTTACCTACCAAGTAGCCAGGCTGGCTGGTATCTGCTTTTCAGACCATCAAATTCCTTGTTTTGTGTCCTTTTCTGTAAAAATATTCATGCGCCGCCTTGGAAAGTAGCCCCATCCCGGGGTCCCAGGTCCCTCGGGACACCCCTCCTCCAACGCAGGTGGTCCTTCCCCGGTGTGCCTCACCTGCTCTCAGTCTTCTTGGCAGATGCATGTGTCCGGTGACTGCCAAGGCCGGGATGTGTGTTTTTATGGGATTCAGGGAAGGCGGGGCGCCAGGAACCATGGGAGGGGCTTCGCTAGCCTGCCAATGGGATTCTGCCTCAGAATGAAGCTCCAAAGATTACCTCATAGGTTGTGGCCTCAGCTTCAGAATAAAAGTCTGGCATCTGCTCAAAAACTGGGCTAGGGTTTTGTTGTTTGTTTGTTTATTTGTTTTGATGGGGAGTGGACACTCACTGTTGTCCCCTGATTCTCCCCACTGGGCCCAACCCCCTCCTGGGTTCCTGATCTCCCTGTTGGTTCAGGAGTCCTGATTGGCATATGCTTCTTCCCACTCCCAATTTGTGCTATTTCTGGGTCAGGAAAGAGAAGGCTGGCAAACTATTGAGAGAAAGTCGGGGGTGGTGAGAACATTCAAGTCCTATTCCATATAGGGAAACTGAGTCTAAGAAAACAGGTCAGAAAAGCCTGGCGCAGAGGTGGAACCTACAAATACTTGATTCAAAACCTAAGTCATAATTAAGTTTACTGTAGTGCTTTACTGGAAAGCCTCTGAACCAAAAACTAACAAACCAGAGTTCAAGTCTAGATTTTTCTCGTACTTGCTTTGACACATTGGGCACAAACCTTGAACCTATCTGTGCCTCAGTTTCCTCAACTCTGAGGTGGTGATGATAGTGATACCTTCTTAAAGTATTATGATGAGGAATTAATGATATGGTGTGGATTCCATTTTGGAAAGGATCAGAGCAGAGATTAGGATTAGAGTAAATCAAGTGCGGCACCCCCCTCAGGTGCAAAATTTAAAAGGGCACCAAAAAACTCAGTAATCAAAATAAATAAATAATATATATATATATATAGAGAGAGAGAGAGAGAGACAAAACCTCGCTATGTCACCCTTGGTAGAGTGGCCATGGTATCACAGCTCACAGCAACCTCAAACTCTTGGGCTTAAGCCATTCTCTTGCCTCAGCCTCCCAAGTAGCTGAGACTAAAGGCACCTGCCACAATGCCTGGCTATTTTTGTTGTTGTTGTTGCAGTTGTCATTGTTTTTAACAGGCCCAGGCTGGGTTCTAACTTGCTACCCTCAGTGCATGTGGTTAATGCCGTAACCACTGTGCTACAGGTGCCAAGCCAAAATAAATAATATCTTAAAACAATGTTTTAGGAGGTCAAAACTTATGGAAAAATTCATAATGAACAGAATATCAAAATTTTAAATAAAGAAAAAATCAGCCTTCCTCCTTTTTCCTTTTAACTTGGGGACCAATGTTGCTTGGCATGGCACTAGAAATAATGTCTGTGGTAAGTTTTCCAGCAATGTAGTTATTATGTAGTTATGCTTCTTTCTGAGATATTCCACCTTTTTTTTTTTTTTTTGAGACAGAGTCTCACTACGTTGCCCTCAGTAGAGTGCTGTGGCATCACAACTCACAGTAACTTCAAACTCCTGGGCTTAAGCGAGTCTCTTGCCTCAGCCTCCCAAGTAGATGGGACTACAGGCACCTGCCACAGCACCTGGCTATCTTTTAATTGTAGTTGTCATTGCTGTTTGGCAGTCCTGGGCTGGATTCAACCTGCCAGTTCTGGTGTATGTGGCTGCTGGCACCCCAGCCACTGAGCTACAGGCACCGAGCCTAGTATTCCACCTTTTTTTTAGGTCAACAAACTTTTGTTGTATTAGGGCACTAGAGGCATATACATGAATGGAGCCGCCAACCAGTTCTGGCTTCACAGATCCAGAGCAGAGGAGCAGAGGAAAGATGAGCAGAGAGCTTGTTATAAAAGGGGGGGAAGAAATGACTGGTTTATTTGGTTCCTTCCTTTCTCTTTTTCTAACCTTTCAAATTTGAACAACAACAACAACAAAATTCAACCCCATAAGAAAGTTGCACAAATACTGCAAATGAATAATGAACTCCACTACCATCTATCTCTACCTAGATTCACCCACCCACTGTTAACATTTTGCTGCATTGCTTTAAATTCATTTTTCTCTCTACATAGATCTCGTGTCTCTTTCTTTCTCCCAAATATGTAAGTTGCAGACATTCTCCCTTCATTCCTAAATACTTCAGCATGCATCCCCTGCTAAGATCAAGGATATTTTCCTATGAAGCCATAATATAGTGATTATACCCACAAAGTTAAAACTTTTTTTATTCTTTTTTTTTTTTTACAAAGTTAAAATTGCTGCAATACTGCTGTCTGATTTCACCAGTAGTCTCAATACTGTCCTTTAAGGCACTTTCCCCCCAAGCTGGGATCCAATTCAAAATTATGCATTGTGTTTATCTAGCGTGTGTTTCCCGTATCTTTTGCAAAGAACTGGGCTTTGTAGTAAGAAGATGACTCTTAGGCCCAGCACCCATAGCTTAGCGGTTAGGGTGATGGCCACATGCACTAGGGCCGGTGGGTTCAAACCTGGCCTGAGGCTCAGCGCCTATAGCTCAACCGGCTAAGGCACCAGCCACGTACACCTAAGGTGGCGGGTTCGAATCCCCAGCCCGGACCCGCCAAA
>NW_003852424.1:17405595-17407388 GCF_000181295.1 Otolemur garnettii | reverse complement strand
CCTAGCTATGAGGGAGGCTGAGGCAAAAGAAGTGCTTGAGCCCAAGAGTTTGAGGTTGTTGTGAGCTGCGATGCCACAGTACTCTACCAAGGTCAACACAGTGAGACTCTATCTCAAAAAAAAAAGGATGACTCTTAGACTCCAGGATTGTCCTCTGAACCCTGACAGACTCACTCACTGTCTGCTATAATGATGTGCATGGCACAGTGTCTTGGCCCCATTTTTTAAAATTTCGGATTAATGAAGGTACAATTAGGTTACAAAATTTGTGTTTGTTATTGTTAAACACAATATTGTTATTTGTGTTGTGTATGTTAAAATTCCTGTTGTAGTTGTGTCCTGCACCCAGGAGGTATGTTCTATACCCTTACATTGTGCCCATTAGGTGGCAGCACACCAAGCTCCCTCCTTCCTCTCTCCTCCCCCTAATGTTAATTACATTGAAATTTTCTCTTGTGTGGACTTGTATAAGTTTGTCTACTTGCTACATATTAGTATTGAGTACATTGGATTCATGATTTTCCATTCTTGTACTTTACTAAAGAGGATATTCTCCAATTCTACCTAGGTTAATACAAAAATATAAAGTCTCCATCTTTTTATGGCTGAATAGCATTCCATGGTATACATATACTACACTTTATTAATCCATTCATGGGTTGATGAGTGCTTTGGTTGTTTCCACATCTTGGTGATTGTATATTGAGCTGTGTTAACAATCTAGTGAAAATGTCCTTATGATAAAATGATTTTTTTTTTCTTCTGGGTAGATGTCTAGTAATGGGATTGCAGGATCAAAAGGAAGGTCTATTTTGAATTTTGGGGAAATCCTCCACACTTCTTTCCAAAGAGGCTGCATTAGTTTGCAATCTCACCAATAGCTGTATGAGTGTGCTCTTCTCTCCACATCCATGCCAGCATCTGCAGCTTTGAGACTTTATGATGTGGGCCATTCTTACTGGGGTTAGGTGATATCTTAGGGTGGCTTTGATATGCATTTCTCTGATGATTAGGGACAATGAGCATTTTTTCTAATGTTTGTTAGCCATTAATCTATCTTCTTTAGAGAAGTTTTTATTCATGTCTCCTGCCCAGTAATATATGGGATTGTCGGCTCTCTTTTTGTTGATTAATTTGAGTTCTCTGTAGATCCTAGTTATCAAGCTTTTGTCCAATATGCAAATATCTTTTCCCATTCTGAAGGTTGTCTATTTGCTTTGGTTGTTGTCTCTTTAGCTGTACAGAAGCTCTTTGGTTTAATTAAGTCCCATTTGTTTATTTTTGTTGTTTTTGCAATTGCCACAGAAGTCTTCACCATAAAATCTTTCCCCAGCCTGATATCTTCAAGTGTTTTCCCCACATTTTCTTAGAGGATTTTTATTGTTTCATGCATTAGATTTAAATCTTTTATCTGTCTTGAATCAATTTTTGTAATTGGTGAAAGGTGTGGGTCCAGTTTCAGTCTTTTACATGTGGTTATCCAGTTCTCTCAGCACCATTTATTGAATAGAGATTCTTTTCCGCAGTATATGTTCTTGTTTGGTTTATCAAAGATCAGGTGGCTATAAGATATTAGTTTCATTTCATAGTTTTCTGTTTGGTTCCAAATGCCAGTACCATGCTGTTTTGATCACTATAGGTTTGTAGTATAGCCTAAAGTCTGGTAGGGTGATGCCCCCAGTTTTGTGTTTGTTACTAAGAATTGCCTTGGGTATATGAGTTTTTTTTCTGGTTCCATTTTTTTTTTTTTTTTTTTTTGGAGACAGAGCCTCAAGCTGTCCCCCTGGGTAGAG
>NW_003852424.1:17404153-17405482 GCF_000181295.1 Otolemur garnettii | reverse complement strand
CCCGCCATTTCCTGGTTGCAGCCGTCATTGTTGCTTGGCGGGTCCAGGCTGGGGATTCGAACCCGCCACCCTAGGTGCACATGGCTGGCACCCCAGCCGGTCGAGCCACAGGAGCCAAGCCTCTGGTTCCATTATTTATGTATTTTGAGACAGAGTCTCACTCCATTACCCTGGGGTTGAGTGCTGTGGCATCATAGCTCACAAAACCCCCAAATTCTTGGGCTCAAATGATTCTCTTTTCTCAGTCTCATAAGTAGCTGGGACTACAGGTGCTACAATGCCTGGCTAGTTTGTCTATTTTTCAGTAGAGATGGGGTCTCACTTTGTTCAGGCTGGTCTCAAACTTTTGAGCTCAGAGGATCCTCCTGCCTTGGCCTCCCAGAGTTCTAGGATTACAGACATCAGCCACAGTCCAAGGCCTACAGAAGCTTTCCAGCTTTAATTAAGTCCCATTTGTTTATTTTGGTTGCTGTTGCAATTGTCAATGAAGTCTTCTACATAAAATCTTTCCCCAGGCCGATGTCATCAAGAGGTTTTCCCCACACCTTTTAGGATTTTTATAATTTCATGTCTTAGATTTAAATCTTTCATCCATTGTGAGTCGATTTTTGTAAGTGGTAAAAAATTCAGGTCCAGTTTCAGTTTTTAACGCATGGTTATCCACTTTCCCCAGCACCATTTATTTTTACTGAGACAAAGTCTCACTTTGTTGCCCTCAGCAGAGGGCTCACAGCAACCTTAAACTCTTGGGCTCAAGCGATTCTCTTGTCTCAGCCTCCGGAGTAGCCGGGACTACAGGCACCTGCCACAATGCCCAGCTATTTTTTGATTGTTTGTTTATTTGTTTTAGCAGGCCCGGGCTGGGTTCAAACCCACCAACCCTAGTGCATGTGGCCAGTGCCCTACCTGCTGAGCTATGGGCATTGCCCCCATGCACATTTTATTAAATATTCTTTTCTCCAGTGTATGCATTTGGTTTATTGAAGATCAGATGGGGATGAGGGGTTGGTTTCATCTCTAGGTTTTCTATTGTATCCAATAGGTCTATATCTCTATTTTCATGCCAATACCATGCTGTTTTGATCACTGTAGACTTGTAATATAACCTGAAGTCTGGCACAATGATGCCTCTGTATTTGTTTTCTTGCTAAGAATTGCCTTGGCTATACAGGTTTTTTCCTGATTTCACACAAAATGAAGAACATTTTTTTGAGTTCTTCCAGGCATGATGGTGGTGTCTTTTTTTTTTTTTTTGAGACGGAGCCTCAAGTTATCTATCCCCCTGGGTAGAGTGCCATGGCATCACGCTCACAGCAACCTCCAACTCCT
>NW_003852424.1:17385432-17402804 GCF_000181295.1 Otolemur garnettii | reverse complement strand
AAAAAAAAAAAAAAAAAAAAAAAAAAGAAATGGGCCATCTATACCCATCTTCTTGAATGTTCTTGTTAGAAAAGGATGCTGAATTTTGTTAATTTGGCCCCCTTTTGTACAATAAGACTTTGTTTAGAGAATGTCTTTTTTTAGACACAGAGTCTCACTGTTTTGCCCTCGGTAGAGTGCTGTGGCATCACAGCTCACAGCAACCTTCAACTCAATGGGCTTAGGGAATTCTCTTGCCTCAGCCTCCTGAGTAGCTGCGACTACAGGCACCCGCCAGAACGCCTGGCTATTTTTTTTGTTGCAGTTTGGCTGGGGCTGGGTTCAAACCTGCCATCCTCAGTATATGGGGCCGGTGCCCTACTCACTGAGCCACAGGTGCTGCCCACTAGAGGATTTCTTAAATCCCTTCCTCCTAAACATTCTAGAAAAACATGGCTAGGTATGGGCACCCCATACCTATATTTATGTAGTGATTCACCCCGCATGAAATATTTTTTGAATGCCTGCTATGTACCAGGCATTGGGATACAGCAGGGAACCAAGCTGATGTGATTTTTATCTTCCATTTAGTGAAGTACAGACAACAAACAAGTAAAAAATAAAAGAACAAAATAATTTCGTTGTGAAGTTATTCACTACAATCAGGAGAGGTAGGTGGTGATTTCATCATTCAGGTCAGGATCAAGGAACAGTTCTTCAGGTCATGCAGGAAAATCTGTCATCTTTTTTCTCCCTTGTTGAGCTTTGAGCTTGTGTCAAGCTCTATGACAAACATTCCACCTGCTGAGTATTCCTAAGGCTTCAGTGCAACCCCATAAGATAGCTATCATTGTTGTTCCATTTTGCAGATGAGAAAACTGGGGCAGAGAGAGGGTAAGCATCTAGCCAAGGCTGCCTGGAAAGCAAGCTACAGAGCTGGGATTGGAACATTGCTCTGTGACCTGGTTCTTTGCAAAGCTCATGCTCTTCTCATCCCACGCACATTGCTTCCTTTGGGGTCTCCCTTGCTCCTCCAGGAGAGAGAGCCAAAAACCCCTTTACACCAAGGATCCTGGGATTCTCCTGCCAACTCTTCTAGGCTGCAGAGCTGAGATGATATACCCTATTTTACAGACAGCTAAAGAGGGAGCACTTGCCCAAAGATTGCAATGAGTGGTGTTGGATGAGGGTCCCAACCTGCCAACCCCAAGGTCTAAGCTCTTGTCAGTTGTCCATTCTCTTTCCTGTACCCTTCTAGAAGTATTTCATGTGTACATAAGCCTATGTATTCTCTCCTGGCATGCACCTTTGCCACCTTTCCAAGAATGATTTTCCATTATTGTTTTTAACTTTTATTATTATTTTTTAGAGATGGAGTCTTGCTCTGTCACCCAGGCTGGAGTGCAGTGTGGTGATCATAGCCCACTGTAACCCCTAATGTCTGGCCTCAAGCCATCCTCCCACCTCAGCCTCTTAAGGAGCTATAGGCATGTGCCACTGAGTACAGCAAGAGTTCTTTTTTCGGGTGGTGCCTGTGGCTCAAAGGGGTATTGCGCCAGCCCCATATGCCGGAGGTGGCGGGTTCAAACCCAGCCCCAGCCTAAAATAAAAGAAAAACAAAGAAATAAAACCAGCACTTTGTACCCCATGATTGCATTAATGTACACAACTATGATTTAATAAAAAAAAGTTTTAAAAAAAGAAAAAAAAGAATTCTTTTTTCAAGTCAGATATATTGAGACATAATTTATATACAGCCATTTTCACATTTTTAGATGTATACTTCTATAAATTTTAGGTATACAGTTACATAAAGTTTGACATATGTATGTACATGTACAGTCACGTATCCATCTCTTTAATCAAGATACAGACAGGTCTATCACCCCAAAAAGTTCTCTTGTCCCCCTTTGTTGTCCTTCCTCCCACATCTTGAATTCCTGGAAATTCTGATCCAATCTCCATCCATATAATTTTGCCTTTTCCAGAATGTCATCTAAGTGAAACCAAACAGTTTGGAGCCTTTTATGTCTGGCTGCTTTCCTGCAGCATAATACACTGGAGATTCATCCATATTATTGTGTGAATCTGGAGTTAGTTCCTTTTTATTATTAAGTAGTATTCCATTATGTGTTTGTTTAGCTACTCACCAGCTTGGGGACATTGGGTTCTAGGACATCTTCAGGGTTGGGAGATTACAAATAAAGCTACTATAAATATTCCCAAACAGGTTTCTGAGTGGGCAATAAGTTGTCACATCTTTAGGGTAAATATCTGCAAGTAGGATGCGGGGTCATGTGGTAAATGTATGCTTAACTTTGTAAGAAACTATCAAACATATTTTCCAGAGTGGTTGCTATTTTGCATTCCCATGAGCAGTAGATGAGAGTTCCAGTTGCTCTGTGTCCTTATCAGCAGGTATTGTGTGTGTGGTTTTTCAGCCATCTAATAAATGTGTATTGTCTTCTGCCTCTTTTTAATACATAAGGTAGCATTCTATATACCTTCTGGGAAACACGTTCTTTTTTTTTGACTTAATAGTAGATCTAGGAGAAAAAGTCAAAATCCTCGACAATGAAGTCTAGCTGGCAAGACATACTCCCAGGCAATTACCGTTTAGAATGAACAAAGTTGTGATGTAGGAGACAGAGGGTATTGTGGAAACCCAGAATAGTCCCCTGACCAGGTCCAGGTAGAGGAAGAGAGGGGTAAATCAAGGCAGAATACCTGGAGGAGGGGCCACAATCTAAAACTGAGATCTGGCCTGCCTCAGTCTCCTGAGTAGCTGGGAGTACAGGTGTGCACTATTGCACCTGTCTAATTTTTCTGTCTTTTTTTTGAGGCAGAGTCTCACTTTGTCACCCCTGTAGAGAGTTGTAGTGTCATAGCTCACAGTAACCTCCAACTCTTGGGTTCAAGCAATTCTCTTGCCTCAGCCTTCCAAGTAGATGGGACTATGAGCACTTGCCATTAACACCTAGCTATTTTTAGAGACAGGGTCTCACTTTTACTCAGGCGGGTCTTGAAGCCTGAGCTCAAGCAATTCACCTGCCTTGGCCTCCCAGAGTGCAAGGAGTACAGGTGTGAGCTGCCACACCCAGCCTTACTTTTTCTGTCTTTAGTAGAGACTGGGTCTTACTCCTGCTCGGCCTGATCTCCAACTCCTGAGTTCAAAGGATCCTCCTACCTCGGCCTTCCAGAATGCTGGAATTACAGGTGTGAGCCACTTTGCCTGGACCATACCTTTTTGTTTTTGTTTTTGTTTTTAGAGACAGAGTCTTACTTTGTCACCCTCCCTAGAGTGCTGTTGCATCACAGCTCACAGCAACCTCCAGCTATTGGGCTTAGGCGATTCTCTTGCCTCAGCCTCCCAAGTAGCTGGGACTACAGGCACCCGCCACGGTGTCCAGCTATTTTTTTGTTGCAGTTTGGCTGGGGCTGAGTTTGAACTCACCACCCTTGGTATTTGGGGCCAGCACCCTACTCACTGAGCCATAGGCGCCGCCCATACCTGGTATTTTTACAATAATTTTCTGTGCACCAGACCTTTGCTTATTCAGGCTTTGAAGAGGCCCCTTTATTCAGTTTTCTCCCCTCTGGGCCTCCAGGCTCTGTAACATTTGCCTAGAGAGAGATAGGTGCGTGCAGGCGGTAGAAGTGAATGAATCTCTTTAGAAAATGTCCCTGGAAGACTTCGGTTAGGAACAGTAGCTCGTTATCTTTGGGGAAAATACACCTGCAATGAGTATTAATTAATAGCTCATTAGAGTAGAAGAAAAAAGCTAGGAATACGAATGTTGGGTGATACTTCCTCCCTGTAGAGACATACACATACACACACACACACACACACACACACACAGCCCCTTCCTCAGCCGTTGCTATAGAGATCTCTTTCCTACCACCCTCATGAGCATTTACAAATCAAGACTGCACAGATGGTGACCTCAGCAGGTCTGTTATTCTCTCTTTTAAGGACAGTTGCTGGAGCCCTGGGGATTAAGGAAACAGGGCTACTCTGGACAACATCTGCCTGGGGCCCTGAAACCTGACCCCCAGCCTAGGCAGGGGGAGATTAATGGAGGCATTTATCCAGAAGAGGCAGAGCACACAAACAGGACCACACACAGGTCACCCTTCCCACCTGAGGCCCCAGGGAATCCCTAATGAAGGTCTCAGTCTTGGGCCTCCTGAATGAATGACAATCATCCCAAGTTCCAGGCACATTAACACTTCAGACCTGGTGGGAAAAGAGAGAATTTTTTGATGAGAGTCCTGAAATTATTGCAATGTTAAGAAAACTAGCATTTACTGAGCTTCTATTTTGTCCTAAGTATTTACAGATGATGATGATGCTCTTATGCTAAGACCTCTAGATATCATATAAAAGCCAGTGCTTGCCCACTTTTAATTGCCACTGTATTGCCCAGTGCCTGAAATTGACAGCAATTAAATAAATGAATGATCTCTTTACAGCTGCCCTACAGCAAAATGACTGAACTCCATTTTTCAGATGTAGAAACTGAGGCTCAGAGAGGTGGAGATACTCTCTTCAAGGACACCCAGGAAGCAAGGGACAGAGAAAGGATCTGGAGGAAGGCCTTCTTATTACAGAATCCCGATCCCTCATTTCCTTGAAGCCTAGAGAGTGAAAGCCACTTTCTTTGGCTCATGCAGTAGGAACACAGCCGTGTGTAGAATCTGGCTTTCTTATCCCTTCTCTATGCTCTTCTTGTTTTTCTCATACTTTCTTGCATCGACTGAACGCGATGTCTGCAAATATGAAGCACCAATAGATATTTGTGGGTGATACTGTACCAAGTTTGGACTTTCCATAACCTTCTGGAACCTTCTCAGGTTCTCTGCTGCAACTCACACCCTCACCCTCCAGAGAGCATATTTTGTCCCGGTTTGAAAGATGGAGAAAAGGGAAATAGGACTCAGATTGCTAGCTCATGGTCACACTGAGAAAGACAGGGATGGCTGGGGGTAGAGCTGGTTTTTTACCCTATCATATCTTGGTTGTGAGCAAAAATAATTTTTTTCTTTTCTTTCTTTCTTTTTTTCTGGGGGGGGGGTCTTCCTTGCTTCTCCAGGAGAGACAGCCAAGAACCCCTTACAGAATATCAAGCTGTCGCTTGGGTAGAGTGCTATGGCATCATAGCTCACAGTAACCTCCAACTCAGGGTTCAGCAATCCTCTTGCTCAGTTTTCCTATTTATTTATTTATTTAGACACAGAGCCTCAAGCTGTCGCCCTGGATAGAGTGCTGAGGCATCACAGCTCACAGCAACCTCCAACTCCTGGGCTTAAGCGATTCTCTTGTCTCAGCCTCCCAAGTAGCTGGGACTACAGGTGCCCGCCACAACACCTGGCTATTTTTTGGTTGTAGTTGTCATTGTTGTTTGGCAGGCCTGGGGTGGATTCAAACCCACCAGCTCTGGTGTATGGGGCTGGTGATTTAGCCACTTGAGTTAGAGGTAATGAGCCAGTTTTTCTATTTTTAGTAGAGAAGAGGTCTTGATAGGGAGACAGGGTCTCAATTTTGGTCAGCCTGGTCTGAAAGTAGTGAGTCCAAGCAATCCACCTGCCTTGGCCTCCCAGAGGGCTAGGATTACAAGTGTGAGCCACCTAGTCTTTCTCTCTCTCTCTCTCTCTCCCACTCTCTCTCTTAATTTCTTATTTTTTTTTTGTTAAGCAGGCTGGCTAGGTTTGAACCCTCCATCTCTAGTGCACGGGGCCAGCACTCTAACCACTGAGCTATGGGAACCCCCAAATAACTTATTTTCTTGTGATAAAGTCTTACTTTGTCACCCTGGGTAGAGTGCCATGGTATCACAGGGCTCACAGAAACCTCAAACTCCTGGGTTCAAGTGATTCTCCTGCTTCAGCCTCCCAAGTAGCTGGGACTATAGATACCCACCACCACACCCAGCTAGTTTTTTCTATTTTTAGTAGAGACGGGGTCTCCGTGCTCAGGCTGGTCTTGAACTGCTGAGCTTGAGCAATCCACCTGCCTCAGCCTCCCAGAGTGCTAGGATTATAGGTGTAAGCCACTATGCTCAACCCAAAAATAAAATCTTAAGCCTCTGTCCCCCAGTGGCTGAAAGATTGGACCCCCTCTTAGCCAAAGGGATCCCCTAAAACTGAGTTGCTAGCCATGAGAAAGAAGACCATGCACCCCTTCTTAGAGATGCCCTTTGTGACTCATTAACAGGCCTAAGGCAATCCAAGACGCACCTGCAGGTCTTCAATATACACAACAAGCCACTTGAGTCTGAGCATATGTCCTATAGTTTATCTCTGATTAACAGATATTTATTTCCAGTCGTGGAAAAGGCATCTTAACTCAGCTTAACGACTCCTGGTCTATTAGACAGACTCTCTTTCAGCCAATTGTCAACTGAAGAATCTTTAAACCCACTGTAACCTGTGAGCCTCCACTTTGAGATGTCCCACCTTTTCAGGGCAAACCAACATATACCTTCTATGTATTGATTTATGACTCTACGTATAATTACTATCTCCCTAAAAT
This sequence comes from Otolemur garnettii, assembly GCF_000181295.1. Lineage (NCBI taxonomy): Eukaryota > Metazoa > Chordata > Mammalia > Primates > Galagidae > Otolemur > Otolemur garnettii. The sequence continues at coordinate 17,396,290 of NW_003852424.1, read as the reverse complement.
ATATAAAACCAAACTGTAACCCCACCACTGTGAGTCTACTTGCTCAAGTTTTCTTAGGTGTGTTTTGGAGCGATGGTCTTCAAATTTGGCCCAGAATAAACCTCTTTAATTTATTTTACAGACTTGGCTTCTTTTCCATCAATATCCTGTTCCCTTGAGTGGGTCTTATTTTGGCACCTATCTCCAAAGCCAGTTTTCTAAGCTTTCCTATTGGTTCTGGGACCTTCACAATATCCTTTCAATAAATCCCCTTTCTGTTTAAATGATCATACCAGCTACCATTTATTAAAAACCTACTGGGTGCTGGCATGCTCTACCTCATTTTATCCTCACAATAATTTCCCAAGCTCAGGTGGTGCCTGTAGCTCAGTGGGTAGGGCAACGGTCACATACACCCAGGCTGGCAGGTTTGAACCCAACCCAGGCCGGCTAAACAGCAATGACAACTGCAACAAAAAATAGCTGGGCATTGTGGCAGGTGCCTGTAGTCCCAGCTACTTGGGAGGCTGAGGCAAGAGAATTGCTGAAGCTCATGAGTTTGAGGTTGCTGTGAGCTGTGACGCCACAGCACTCTACCAAGGGCGACATAATGAGACTCTGTTTCAATAATAATAATAATAATAATAATTTCCCAAGCTTAGTGCTGTTAGCCCCATTTCCTAGCAGCAGAAGCAGGCACAGAGAGGTCAAGACACTTGCTCAAGCTCACAAAGCAGGGAAAGGGGGAGAGCTGCTGTCAGAAACCAGAGTCCCCACTTTCAGCCACATTCTGTGGCCAGTTATCTGCTCTCTGATGAGACCAATCTCCCAAAGGTGGCTTTTGAACTGCAGAGGCAAGTTTCTGGAGATCTGGTTTCCTCTCTAGCTCTGAGTCCTGGGAGGACCTCAGATGAATGTTGTGTTCTCCCTTTTCCGTTTTCAGAGGCACCTGAGTATTAGCAAAATTCTGAGTACAACCCTTGGCCGTAACTGCCCTTCCTGTGACTGCCTATCCTAGTGCTGCAGGAAAAGTCTTGACAGCCACAGTGCTGAAGCGGAGCACACCCAGGAGAGTGAACGGCACCATTTGTGTAGAGACAGAACTGGTGAGAAAAGAGTCTGATCAGGGGAAAGTCTCCAGGTCAAAGGATATAGCAGGTGCAAAAGCTGAAAGCCTGGAGGTGGGAACCAGCATTGGAGACACTGAAAAATGACTGCAACTGAGATTCTGGGCCACTTCTGTGGTCAATGATAGAGCCTTTCCTTGGACTCTGTGTTCTCCAAGGTGAGTCTAAGGACTCAGGCCCAGAAGAAGAGCCTGATACACACTAGATGCTCAATGCTTGTCAATAAAAGAATCAACAAAGCAAAGAACTAGAAGGGATTTAAGAGATCATCCAGTCCTGGAATAAAAAACTCAAATGCCCACAGGGGCCTTTCACATGAAAGTCTCTAATTTGAGCTAATTTTTAAAAAGAAAAGAAAAAACCAAGAACCACACCCCCCCACCCCCCGCCCCCAGCATGTGCAAGGAAACAAACCCCAGGGGTGACATGAGGCTGCTTGTCTAACTCCTTCATTTTATCTACAGAAAGAAACTGAATTTCAGTGTCATTAAACGACACTCGACACTCGGAATATCTTACAATACACAACTGAGAGCTGAGGCCATGGTGATGATTAGCTGCTGTTTATTAAGTCCTTACTGTATGCTTTGCTTCATAATTGTATCAATAAACACTCACGGCTCCCATGAATAAATATTATGATTTCCCTATTTGTCTTTTAACTGAGGAGGAACCAAGGGTTCGGAGACGTTAAAGGACTCAGAGTCACACAGCTGTTTATTGGCAGAGATGAGATTCTAAGCTGTCTACCTAGAGCCAAGTCCTTTTATACTCTCCCTTGAAGAGTTAAACCTTTCCTGTTTTTGTACAAGAAGAAACTGAGACCTAGTGGAATGGGAGGGAGGGAGAGTATCATTCATTCAATTCAGTTTATTCAATACAGGCAACAGAGATTAAATATCTCCTATGAGACACACAGTCTTAAAATTTGTTTCCCTTCCCCTCAAATCTAGATTTACTCTTGCTAGAGGCGAAGGTTCCCTACGCCCCACAGGAAACACTCCAACTCTCCTCCGCCCCCCAAGTAGGTGCACACAGTGGGCGCTTAATGAGCGCCCTGTAGGCGGTCGCGGAGACAGCAGAGAGGCTGCAGGAGGAGGGTCGGGATTCTCCTCAGCCCTTTCCGCTCAGCCCGTCGGGTCTGCCCAGCCCCCAACCCCAGCCCCAGAGCGCTCGGAGCTCTCCCTCCGTAATTACGGTAATTAGCTCCGAGCGGCACTCCGGGAGAGAGGAAGCGGGAGGCGGACTTTGGCCCAGGCTGACCTGCTTCGCGGCGGGGCCTCCGGTTGGTCTGCGCCGGGCACGTGACACGCGCCGCGGACTTGTTGCTGGGCATCCCGGCGTTGCCAAGGCAACGCCGCGCGCGTCTTCTGTGCCAAGTGCTGGGGAGAAGTGGTTGCGCTGAGGGTCTCAGACTCCGCGGGAGGCAAAAGTGGCCTCCCTCCCCCAACTGCTCCCAGGCCCAGGCGTTCTGACCATGCCACCCCCTGACATGGCATCCACGTGGTGGACACAGGGGTGTCATGGCCATAAACAGCGCCAGTGTGCACAGAGGGACACTCGAAGGACAGACAGACAGACACAACACAAGCACAAAGATCCCGAATGAACAAACAGTTGAAGAAAGCGCGCCAGGTTCAGAAGGCGCCAGACAGGACAGAGAAGAGACAATCCTGCCCCCGCCCGCCCCACCCCCATCACCACAGTCCCTGTACCAGACCACTCTTCATGCAGGGCCTGAGCAAAGCATTTTGTCTGCATTTCGGCCTCATTACATTCCAATGAAGCAGGCGTTGTTACGATTCCCATTTCACAGATGAGAAAATGGAAGGTCCCAGCAGGGCAAGCACCCAGCTAGGAAGCCAGGCCTCCCCCCCTCCGGGATTGTCTACTAATGCTCCCATACTCGTTCACTATAAAACTTCCTCTAGGCTCCGGGCTGTGACACAGTGGTTACGGCGCCAGCCACATACAATGAAGGTGGCGGGTTCTAGCCTGGCCTAGGCCTGCTAACCAACAATGACAACTGCAATAAAAAATTGCCATGTGCTGGCTTGGCACCCATAGCACAGTGGTTATGGCGCCGACCACATGTACCAAGGCTGTACATGTATATGCACATGTACCAGTCAGGGCCAGCTAGACAACAATGACAACTGTAACAAAAAAATAGCCGGGCATTGTGGTGGGCGCCTGTAGTCCCAGCTGCTTGGGAGGCTGAAGCAATAGAATTTCTTGAGCCCAAGAGTTTGAGGGTTTGAGGTTGCTGTGAGCTGTGATACCACAGTACACTACTGAGGGTGACATAATGAGACTCTGTCTCAAAAAAAAAGACTTCCTCTAACAATAATATGATTATTAATAATAGTGTATTGGTTATCTATTGCTGCATAACAAATTATCCCAAAATGTAACTTAAAATGATTAAAAAATAGACTGAATATGGTAGCTCATGCCTGTAATCCCAGCACTCTGAGAGTCTAAGGTGAGAGAATCACTTGAGCTTAGGAGTTCAAGATCAGCCTGAGCAAGAGCAAGATCTCTCTGTCTTTACAAAAAATAGAAAAATTAGCTGAGGGCAGGGCACAGTGGCTCATGCCTGTAATCCCAGCAATCTGGGAGGCTGAGGTGGGTAGATCACCTGAGCTGAAGAGTTCCAGACTAGCCTGAGCCACAGTGAAACTCTGTCTCTAAAAATAGCTGGGCATTGTGGCCAGCACCTGTAGTCCTAGCTACTTGAGAGGCTAAGGCAAGAGAATCACTTGAGCCCAAGAGTCTGAGGTTGCTGTGAACTATGACACTATGGCACTCTACCAAGAGCGACAAAGTGAGATTCTGTCTCAAAGAAAAAGAAAAATTAGCTGAGTGTCATGGCAAGCACCTGTTGTCCCAACTACTCGGGAGATTGAGACAGGAGGATCACTTGAGCCCAGGAATTCAAGACTATAAGGAACTATAATGAAGCCTCTGCATTTCAGCCTGGGTGACAGAGCAAGACTCTATCTCAAAAAATATATATATATATTATTATCTCACAGTTTCTATGGTTCAGAAATCCCAATGTGGCTTAACTGCCTCAGAGCCTTCCACAGGCTGTAATAAGGTGTCAGCCAAGGCTGAAGTCTCTTCTGAAGATATGAGGGGGGAGGATTCACTTCCAAACTCACATGATTGTTGGAAGGGCTCAGTTTCTCAAAGCTGCTGGCTGCTGGCTGCCCTTGCTTCTTTGTCATGTGGGTGTCTTCTGCATGGTGGATTGCTTCATTAAAATACGCAAACCAAGGACATACCAGAGTCTGCTAGCAAGATGGAAGTCACAGTGTTTTATAACCTAATCATGGAAATGACATCCTACTACTCCATGCATCTGTGCATGTGTGTTTATTGTGGTAAATATACAGTCATGTACCACATAGTGATATTTTGGTCAACAGGCTACATATATGACAGTGGTCTCCTATGATTTTTTTTTTTAGAAACAGTCTCACTTTATCACCCTAAGTAGAGTGCTGTGGCATCACAGCTCACAGCAATCTCCAACTCCTGGGCTTAGGCGATTCTCCTGCCTCAGCCTCCCGAGTAGTTGAGACTACAGGCGCCCACCACAACGCCAGGAGGTTTGCATCAGAGGAGGAATAGGCTGTACCATAGAATCCAGGTGTATAGCAGGCTCCACCACTGGGTTTGCATAAGTGCGCTTTATTATGTTGGCCCAAAGACAAAATCACCAAACAACACATCTTTCAGATGTGTTCATTCTGTGACACGTGACTATATTACATAATATTTACCATTTTAACCATTTTTAAGTGTACAGTTCAGTGGCATTAAGTATATTCACATTGTTGTGCAACCATCTTCATTACCCGTCTCCAAAACCTTTCCATCATCCCAAACTGGAACTCCTTCCCATTCAACAAAACTCTCCAATCCCTCATATTGAGCTTGTGACTAAAAAACCCCACCCGCCCTTCCCCCAGCCTCTGGTAACCTCTAATCTACTTTCTGTCTCTGTAAATTTGCCTATTTTAGGGGCCTCATACAAGTGGAATCACACAATATTTGTCCTTCCAGTACTGGCTTCTTAGTATAATGTCCTCGACATTCATCCACATATTGTGAATCAGAATTTCCTCCTCCCTTTTAAAGCTGAATACTATTCCTTTGGATACACCACATTTGGTTATCCATTAATCAGGTGACGGGCAGTTGGGTTATATCCATCTTTTGGCTATTGTGAATCACGCCGCTATGTACATTTGTGTACTGTTTGAGCATCCTATCACTTTTGTTATATTTTATTTGTTATTAGTACAAGTAGGTCACTTCTAATACAGAGGAAAGTGACTCAGGAGACAAGAACTACTTGAGTTTGGAGGGAAGGGTCAAGGAAAGATTTTTATGAAAAAAGAAGTGATATTTCAGCTGAGACATGAGAGGATAAGAATCAGCTAGCCATCTGATAACTTGCTAGAAATGTAATCTGGACGTAGGCAAAGGCTAGAAGGTAGTTGCAAGAGTATATATTTGGGGCCAAATAATGGCAAAGTGTGGCAGGAAGGAGTGAGCTGCCAGAGGAAATGAAGGGGCTGCCAGATGTTGGCAGGAGGCTCCTTGCTGTCCAGATGTGTGATTGTCTTCTAATTGTTCTGGAAACCAATACAGATACAGAGGAGAGAGTTAGGTGCATTTTTTTAAATTGTGGTAAAAATATATACTACAAAATCTACCATCTTAATTATTATTAAGTGTAGGATTCAGTAGTGTTAAGTATATCAACATTGTTGCACAAAAGATCTCCAGAAGTTTTCATCTTGCAAATCTGAAACTTCCCTCCTCCAGCCCTTAGTAACCACTCTCCTGCTTTCTGTCTCTGTAAATCTGAGGGGGCCCCTTATAGTGAAATGATACAGCATTTGTCTTTGTGACTGGTTCATTGCAAGGTTCACCCAGGTGACAAGATTTCCATTCTTTTTGAAGGCTGAATAATATTCCATGATATGTATGCACCACCTTTTGTCTATCCATTCACCTTCAAAGGACATTTAGATCATTTCCACCTCAGTTTCTACAATGTTGCCCTTTCAAGATTGTTATGTAAATGGACTCATACAACATGCAACCTTTCGAGGTTGGCTCTTGTCGCTCAACTTAATTCTCTTCGCTCAACTTAATTCTCTGGAGATTCCTTCAGGTTGTTGCATGTATCAGTATTTCCTTCCTGTTTGGTCCCATATATTGGTTTTTAACTTTTTATTTTGAAAAGAATATTGAAAGTTGCAAGAACAGTACCATGATCTCTACGGTACCTTTTCCTTCACTTCACCAGTTGTTAACATTTTAATATGTGCACTTGGCTATTGTTAACAAGTCCATGAAGGACTCTCAGCACCCCTGTGAACAAGGCTGTTCTACATAATAATCAAGATACAACACATTCATGAAATTTAATGTTGATTTGATGTTATTATCCAATGTATAATCCATATTCAAATTTCTCCACCTGTCTCCATGACGTTCTTTTGTGATCTGTGTCATGTCCAACATTTGAAGAGTTGTTTGGTAGATGGTCTTTTGGTTTGGGTGTATCTGATTACATCTCATTCATTTCATTCATTCAACAGACATTTATTGAGCACCTACTAGATGCCAGGTGTTGGCATCACAGCAGCAAACAGGACAAGCAAGGATCCCTGACCTGTCTTCCTAGTTGTATAATAAAACTGTCATGGGGGTGGAATGCAGTGCTGCTCTGTGGTTTCCAGGCTTTCCTGGCTGTACATCCCAGCTCTACAGTTCTCTCACTGTGTGACCTGGCATTGAAACTTTCCATCTCTGGGCCTCAGTTTCCTCATCTGGAAAATGTGGCTGATCAGAGTATTCAGCACTTACAGGGATTATAAGAATTCTTTTTTTTTTTTTTTTTGAGACAGAGCCTCAAGCTATCCCCCTTGGTAGAGTGCTGTGGCTTCACAGCTCACAGCAAACTCCACCTCCTGGGCTCAAGCGAGTCTCCTGCCTCAGCCTCCCAAGTAGCTGGGACCACAGGCGCCCGCCACAATGCCCGGCCATTTTTTGGTTGCAGCCATCATTGTTGTTTGGCAGGTCCGGGCTAGATTCGAACCCGCAACCTTTGGTGCATGTGGCTGGTGCCTTAGCCACTTGAGCCACAGGCGCCAAGCCGGTTATGAGAATTCAATGGAACAACACATGATGAGGTTGGTAAGGACTGAATGCACAATAAATAAAGTTAACTCTTTTTTTTTTGAGACAGGAGCCTCAAGCGGTCCCCCTGGGTAGAGTGCTCACAGCAACCTCCAACTCCTGGGCTTAAGCGAGTCTCCTGCCTCAGGCTCTCAAGTAGCTAGGACCACAGGCACCTGCCACAATGCCCGGCTATTTTTTAGTTGCAACTGTCATTGTTGTTCGGCGGGCCCAGGCTGGATTTGAACCCGTCACCTTGGGTGTATGTGGCTGGCTCCTTAGCCACTTGAGCCACAAGCACCGAGCCAATAAAGTTAACTCTTAGCAGTACTATTATTCTGTGACTCCAGTTCAGAGTTCCTCAGCCTCAGCACTAATGACAGTTGGGACAGATGATTCTTGACTGGGGGGGGGGGGCGTCCTGGGTACTACAGAATGTTAAGCAGCATCATCCGCCTCTATCCACTCAATGCCAGGAACATCCCAAGTTCTGACAATCAAAAATGCTTCCCGTATAGTTTGCACACCCACCCAAGAGGAAGGGAAGGGGGTAAATGTGTCAAGGGAACCCATCTACTCTTTTCTGAGAAAAAACAAAGGGCTTTTTATGAAGGACAAAACTTGCAAAATTGGGTGTGTGGGAGAGCAAAAACCTTGTAGATTTTTTTTTTTTTTTTTTGGCAGAGTCTCAGACTGTTGCCCTGGGTAGAATGCCATGGCATCACAGCTCACAGCAATCTCAAACTCGGGCTTACGTGATTTTCTTGCTTTAGCCTCCCAAATAGCTGGGACTACAGGCGCCCACCACAACACCTGGCTATTTTTTTGTGTGTATGGTTGAAGTTGTCATTGTTGTTTTAGCTGGCCTGGGCTGGGTTCCAACCTGCCAGCTTTGGTGTATGTGGCTGGCACCCTACCCACTGAGTTACGGGTGCCGCCAATTTTGTAGAATTTCAAAGAGTATCTCCACAGCCTTCTTCCCAATGGTTTTAACTCCGCATTTATACAGCATAGCAGGTAAGTGGTGTCTTATTTGGGGTGGGAGGGATGGGATGGGAAAGAAGGGGGATGATCATTTTGGTTAAAATTTGGGGACTGGTTGGGGAAATGGTGAAATAAGGGAATGAACAGGCAACTAATGATTTGCTTCTATGTCCATAATATTTTGTCTTTCTTTTTTTTTTTTTTGAGACAGAGCCTCAAGCTGAGCCCCTGGGTAGAGTGCCATGGCTTCACTGCACACAGCAACCTCCAACTCCTGGGCTCAAGCGAGTCTCCTGCCTCAGCCTCCCAAGTAGCTGGGACCACAGGCGCCCGCCACAACGCCCGGCTATTTTTTGGTTGCCGCCATTATTGTTGTTTGGCAGGTCCGGGCTGGATTCAAACCCGCCACCTTAGGTGTATGTGGCTGGCGCCTTAGCCGCTTGAGCCACAGGCCCCGAGCCCTATTTTGTCTTTCCAAAAATATCTTTGGCACCATAAATGAGGGCTGTGAAAGACTTTTTAAAAGCTGTGAATGCCTGAAACCTATAAGCCAAATTGTTCCCTGCCAGAGCTTAATGCTGTCTCCCGCAGAGGAGTAAGCCAGGTTGTAAGTTACCAAAGCTGCCATTTTGGAGATGGAAATGGAGGAAAGAAAGTCTTTAATTGGAAAGTATATATCAGGATATCATTCTGACTAAGGAGGGCTAATTCCTGAAATTAAACAAGATAGCCCTTTCTTTTCCAGTTATGAAGTTATAGATACCAGCTTGTCCATCCAAGCCACTGGCTGAGGTGTTGGGAAAGAGAGGGGACAGGAGATGAGAGAGCAGGGAAGACAAGGGCTGTGGTCTTAGGGCAAAAAACTCTTGGAGCCACTCTGGAGTGGTTTTTGAACTTTGAACTCTAAAACCCATTGGTGGCACAGTTCAGTCACTGACTGCGCAAGTTTCATCAAACCAGTTCAAGAGTTGAATAATTTTAAAACCCCTGATCGCAGTAGAAGACTAAACTTCCATATTGGGGCAGTGGCTCACTATAAAACACAACAAACACCCAGCACTCTGGGAGGCTGAAGTGGGTGAACTGCTTGAGCTCAGGAGTTTGAGACCAGCCTGAGCATGAGCGAGACCACCAGCTACTTGGGAGGCTGAGGCAAGAGGATCACTTGAGCCCAAGAGTCTGAGGTTGCTGTGAATTATGACCCCATGGCACTCTACTGAGGGAGACAGAGAAAGACTCTGTCTCAAAAAAAAAAAAAAAAACCCACAATAAACAAAAACATTTTTAAAAAATTCTAAGAATTAGGGCAGTGCCTGAGGCTCAGTGAATAGGGCACCATCCCCATATACCTAGGGTGGAGGGTTCAAACCCAGCCCCAGCCAAACTGCAGCAACAACAAAAAATAGCTGGGCGTGTGGTAGGCGCCTACAGTCCCAGCTACTAGGAAAGCTCAGGCAAGAAAATTGCCTAAGCCCAAGAGCTGGAGGTTGCTGTGAGCTGTGATGTCACAGCACTCTACCAAGGGTGACAAAGTGAGACTCTGTCTCAAAAAAAAAAATTCTAAGAATTAAATGATGCCAAAAATGTTCTGTCTCAGATCCCAAGATCCATTCATTCTTGACATCATCAAGACTTGCAACTAGAGCTAAGTTGTTAAATCCTTTTAGGCATGTGTTAGATTTCTGTGAAAGCTTTGTTTAAATGTAAGCTTCATACCACACAGTCAATTTTTGTCTTAATAAAACTGTGGACTTATTTTTTAAAAAAGTCTCCAGACATTGTCCAGTGTCCCCTGAGGACAGTATCACACCTAGGTGATACCCACTAATCTAAGATGGGTGAATCCACAATCAGGAGATCAAACAGTCCTTATCTACACAAATAAGAGCTGAGAGACACCAGTAAAGCTCATGCTGCAATTAGGAGCCTCTTTGAATTTAAGATCTCTGGTCTGACATATGTGAGATTTCCGAATCCCAGTCATGATCAGACACTCCACTGGCTGGAGCGGGGCCCACCTGGCCCTCCAGAGGACTGTTTCTGGCTCATCAACTGTGTCTCCACAGGTCTGGGTGCCTCTGTGGCCAGCTGTGAGAGCAGGGGCTCAAGTTTCAGCTCAGTGCAGCTGTTTGAAGCTCCCAGGCAGGTGAAGGGCCTGGAAGTGAGGCTTGGTTGAGGAGGATTGAGCCTTTTAATCCTTGTGTCCCTCACAGCCCTTGTTGAGTTTTCAAGCTCACTTGTGACGCCAGTTCTGGGGCCCAAGGAATAGAGAGTCTGTGTGGGTTTGTGTTTGATATGTCTACACCAGTAACACTCTACTGGTGGGTGGCACTTGTGCCCTCCCCCAACCAGGGACATTTGGCAATGTCAGGAGACAGGATGTAGAAATGGTCTTCAGTTTGGGTTTGTTCAATGGGCTCTTGATTCATTTTCATTCATTCTGCAAACATTATTATTATTATTATTATTTTTTGAGACGGAGCCTCAAGCTATCCCCCTGGGTAGAGTGCCATGGCATCACGCTCACAGCAACCTCCAACTCCTGGGCTCAAGCGAGTCTCCTG
>NW_003852424.1:17380058-17385125 GCF_000181295.1 Otolemur garnettii | reverse complement strand
ATAATTTTTTTTTTTTTTTTTTTGAGACAGGGACTCACTCTGGAACCCTGAGTAGAGTGTGGTAGCGTCATAGCTCGCAGCAACTTCAAGCTCTTGGGCTCAAGCAATCCTCCTGCTTCAGTTTTTCTATTTTTAGTAGAGATGGAGTCTTGCTATTGCTCTGGCTGATCTTGAACTGCTGAGCTTAAGCAATCCACACACCTTGGCCTCCCAGAGTGCTAGGATTATAGGGGTGACTCATCGTAACTGGCTGGCTAATTTTTTGTTTTTACTTTTTGTAGACATGGGATTTGAACTCTTAGGCGCTTACCTTAACCTCCCAAGTAGCTGGGACTATAGCTGTGAGTCACCACAGGGGTACTCAACAAAAACTTATTAAGCACCTACTGCATGCTGGGCTTTGGCATTATAGCAGGGAACAAGAAAGGTGACTATCCCTGCTGTGCTGTCCTAGTTGTACAATAAAACAGGCATGGGGGTGGAGGTGAACAGTTAATGGGTAAAGGCCAAGAATGCTGCTAAACATCCCACAAGGCACAGGGCAGCTGTCCAGGACCAGAATTCATCCGGTCCTAAACATCAATGGTGCTGAGTGGAGAAACTGATTTATGTCCTCAGCCCCAGGTCGGGGATTGAGACGAGGTCTCCGCCCACGGATTACTATGTACATCAACAGCCATTCACCACTACATTCATTTCATCTTCTCAACAAAGAATTTTATTTGTTGTTTATTTATTTATTTGAGACAGAGTCTCACTTTATTATCCTCGGTAGAGTGCCGTGGCATCATAGCTCACAGGAACCTCAAACTCTTAGGCTCAAGGGATTCTCCTGCCTCAGCCTCCCAAGTAGCTGGGACTATAGCCACCCACCACAATACCCAGCTATTTTAAGAGATGGGGTCTCCCTCTTCCCAGGCTGGTCTCAAACCTATGAGCTCAGGCAACCCACCTGCCTCAGCCTCCCAGAGTGCTAGAATTATAGGTGTGAGCCACCATGCCCAGCCTTATTTATTTATTTTAGGGAGAGGGTCTCCCTCTGTCACCCTGAGTAGAGTGCAATGGCATGATCATAGCTCACTATAGCTTCAAACTCCTGGGTTCAAGTGATCCTCCGCCTTACTCTCCTAAGTGGCTGGGACTATAGGTGTTCAGTACCATGTCCAGATAATTTTTCTATCTTTTGTAGAGACGGGGTCTCATTTTTGTTTAGGCTGGTTCAAACTCTTGACCTCAAGTGATCCTCTCAGAATGCTGGGATTACAGGTGTGAGCCACTGTGCCCAGCCTATTTATTGCTACATGAGGGCACATTCTCTGTAGTAATTTAAATATTAGAGAAAAACAACAAGGAATGAAAGTCACCCCCAACTACCCCTTGCACAGGAATTGCTGCTAACAATTTTTTAATATCCTCTCCAGACTCGTTTCAGATATATCTTGTTCTCATTCTTAAATTTACAGAGAAGAATCACCCCACACATTATTCCTCTTAAAAGAGGGGAAACATCTTTTCACATCTTCAAATTCTCTTCTGCATTGTATTTTCCCATACAACTGCCCAGTGTGTTTGTTTTTTTTGAGACAGAGTCTCACTTTGTTGCCCTGGGTAGAGTACCGAGGCATCACAGCTCACGGCAAACTCAAACTCTTGGATCTCAAACTCTTGGGCTCGAGTGATTCTCTTGCCTCAGCCTCTCAAAGTAGCTGAAACTATTTGCCACAACACCTGGCTATTTTCAGAGACAGGGTCTCGCTCTTGCTCAGTCTGGTCTTGAACTCATGAGCTTAGGCAATCCACCTGCCTCAGAGTGCTAGGATTATAGGCATGAGCTGCTGCGCCCAGCCTGTCCTATGGTTTAAGTAGCAAGAGCCCTATTATGGAGACACCTAGTTCTGCATAAAGATAAGGCAACTTTGTGGTAGAACTTTTTTTTTTTTTTGAGACAGGAGCCTCAAGCTGTCCCTCTGGGTAGAGTGCTGTGGCATCTCAGCTCACAGCAACCTCCCACTCCTGGGCTCAAGCAAATCTCCTGCCTCTGCCTCCCAAGTAGCTGGAACCACAGGCGCCTGCCACAACGCCCAGCTATTTTTTGGTTGCAGCTGTCATTGTTGTTTGGCAGGCCCGGGCTGGATTCAAACCCACCACCTTGGGTGTACGTGGCTGGCGCCTTAGCCACTTGAGCCACAGGCGCTGAGCCTATGGTAGAACTCTTTGTGGCTAAGTCTTTGCACACATTCATCATTTCTTTCCTTAAGATAAGTTGTTTCAGGCAGAACTGCCTTATCAGCAAATGTGCTCACCTTCAAGTATTTCTAAAGCTAGAACTGGGGGCCAGGTGTGGTGGCTCATTCATGTAATCCCATCACTTAGGGAGGCTGAGGTGAGAGAATTGCTTTAGGCCAGGAGTTTGAGACCAGTGATTGAGACCCTGTCTCTAAAAATAGAAATATTAGCCGAGTGAGGTGGTACAAACCTCAGTCCCAGCTACTCAGGAGGCTGAGGCAGCAGAATCATTTGAGCCCAGGAGTTGGAGGCCACAATGAGCTATGATCATGTTGTTGCATTCTAGCCTGGGCAACACAGCAAGACCCTGACTCAAAAAACATTACAACTTATCTACTACTTACAACTGGAAGGCAGTTGATAATTGCATTGTCAACTATAAAATGCAATTTGAAAATTCAACTGTTGAAACAGATTTAAGAATTACATAAAAAGAAAAGTAACGAGGTGAGTGGGTTGCCTGTGCTCACAGGTTCGAGACCAGCCTGAGCCAGAGTGAAAACTCATCTCTAAAAAAATAGCTGTGTGTTGTGGTGGGCACCTGTGGTCTCAGCTACTTGGGAGGCTGAGGCAAGAGAATCCCTTGAGCTCAAGAGTTTGAGGTTCCTGTGAGCTGTGATGCCATGGCACTCTACTAAGGGTGACAAGTGAAACTCTGTCTCAAGAAAAAAAAAAAAGTAAACATTTCTATTAGTTTCCTTATATTTTGGAGACTATATTGCCAGACCTTTTTCTATATGGATACAAATCTATGCTTGTCCACAAATTTTACTTCTACATAATATAAGCTCTGTCCCTAATCACAAAATCCCAATTAAAATGGGTAAGACCCATCTTTGTCCCTCTCTTTTCTCGGTTTTTTTTTTTTTTTTTTTTTGAACAGAGTCTCACTCAGTTGCCCTGAGTAGAGTGCCATGCCATCATAGTTCACAGCAACCTCAAACTCCTGGGTTCAAGCTATCTTCTTGCTTCAGCCTCCCTAGTAGTTGGACTATAGGCACCTGCCACAATGCCTGGCTAATTTTTCTGTTTTTAGTAGAGATGGGGTCTTGCTCTTGCTCAGGCTGGTCTTGAACTCCTGAGCTTATGCCATCCACCTGCCTCAGCCTCCCAGAGTGCTAGGATTATAGGCATGAGCCACCACTCCTGGTTCTTTTTTTGGTTCTAATGACATCAACATTCTAGGCTCATCAGACATTATAATTTTTCTGTTGACAAGGTCTGATGGTTGAAAATGTCCTCATTCATTTGTTCATTCAGCAAATATGTATTGAGTACCCACTGTGTGACAGGCATTGTTCTAGATGAGCAACGAGGAAAATAAACAAATATCCCTGCCTCCAAAGAGTTTTATAATCTAGAAGGGGGACAAGATGATGAGGATGAATTCTAATGCAGAGCATTGAAGACAAGTATAGAATGACAAGTGACCATATAATAGGTGACCAGGGCAGGCTTTCCCTGAGGAGTGGCCTTTGAACTGAGACCGGAGGATACATTAGCACCACTAAGAGAAATGGAGAAGGAAAGAGTATTCTGGGGGTGGACACAGCATGTGCAAAGGCCCTGAGGTGCAAGGAGGGATAACCCATTCTAGGCTCTGCAACCAGGTCAGAGTGGAGCAAAGTGAGTGGGATCGTAGTCAGTCAGAGATGCTGCTGGAAGGGTCCTGACTCTAGTGTGGGGAAGTGGGATTTGGGTTGGGGAAAGAGGTAGTATGCTGAGGGGACTCCCAAGGCTCTGGCCTGTGGGGCAGGAAGGATGGTTGTGAGACTAGATTAAGGCCAGGCTTAGGAGCGATGGATCATTAGTTCAAGGTTGTATGTGCTAAAGTGTCCGCTAGGGACAGAGGGCTGTGGAGAAGGTTTGACAGATCGTGGGGTGGAGGGTAAGAGGCTGGGCTTGGGGAAGAACTTGGGATGTCCAAGGCTCTGCAGAGGGACCCAGAACCACGAGCCTCCCCCTTCCCACATCCATACTCAATTCTCCAACATTGGAATAAGGAGAGAGCTGGGGATGGCGCTGTAAGGGTGACAATTGCAGGCCTTGGTACAGCCTTGTTCATGTCTTCTTCCAGAGTATTGAATGTATTTCTATGTCTGTTAAATCCAAAGTGAGAAGAGTGAGAGAGAGAAAGAGAGAAACTGGCAAATGCAGTCAGCATCCTCCTGAAACCATGGTGACTAGTACAACTGTGGGCAGGGGTGCTGATGACATTGATCATAATTCTCTGTGTGGATTTCTCCAGTATGGGTTACTGTACGTGAAAGGCAGTGTGTGCACATGAGTGGCTGTGTGTGTGGAGATGGGGATATTTGTGTGGTTGTCTGAATGTGCAAGTGCATCTCTGTGTATGTGTTGTACGCAGGTGTGATGCCTGTATGTGTACTTTCACACAGGTGTTCGGAGCTGCCTGTGAACAACAGGGGAGTCCCATGTGTCTTTGAGTGTCCTTCCCAGGCATGTGACTGGTGTCTACATGTGTACATCTGTTGGTGTGCACATGTGTCCCCAGATGCATACACAAGTGTGTGTGTGTACATTTCTGTGGGTATTTAAATCTGCTTCTACATGCACGTACACGTAAAGGTGTGTGATTGACGTGTGTGCTGGATGCAGGTGTGTGACTTTGAGGGGGGTGTACATTGCGTGGGTCATGTGTGTGGTGTGGGACCCCAGAA
The DNA here is from genome assembly GCF_000181295.1 of Otolemur garnettii. Taxonomy (NCBI): domain Eukaryota; kingdom Metazoa; phylum Chordata; class Mammalia; order Primates; family Galagidae; genus Otolemur; species Otolemur garnettii. Next base: position 17,380,158 of record NW_003852424.1, on the reverse strand, counting down.
GGGTGTGTATACATACTGCAGTGCCTGTGTAGATGACAGCTTAAAGCAAAAACTCTGGAAATGTTGTCTAGGCACCCTTGTTTTTGTTTTTTTTTTTTTA
>NW_003852424.1:17376370-17379915 GCF_000181295.1 Otolemur garnettii | reverse complement strand
CGCCACAACGCCCAGCTATTTTTTTTTTTTTTTTGGTTGCAGCCATCATTGTTGTTTGGTGGGCCTGGGCTGGATTCAAACCCACCACCTTAGGTGTATATGGCTGGTGCCTTAGCCACTTGAGCCACAGGCGCCGAGCTTAGGCACCCTTGTTGTGCCCATGGCCAGTCCCTGACTTTGAGGATGCTTGTAGTTATGTAAGATGCTACTCCTAGGGGAAATGGAGTAAATGGTACAGGGGACTGGCTGTACTATTTTTGCAACTTCCTATGGAGCCTGTCATTATTTTAAAAATAAAAAGCTTAAACAAATCTGGGATTGAGAAAAAGAAACATGAATTTCACACATTTTTTGGTGTGAGTGTCCTCTCAAAGCAAGCAAGAAAAATCGGAAAAACCTAGGCAACCTACTGATTTTTTTTAATAAGATTGTCACTGAAAACGTGGGTTGATGCCCCCACAGTTTCCGATGGGGGTGGCCTTCTAGCGCTGTGTTGTGTTGGGGAAGGGATAGGGCTCAGGCAGGCAGCCTCAGGCAGGTGCAGAGTTGTCATCATGCATATGGCCTTCTGGTGACCCAGGAGGGGGCTGGGAATGTGCGTTAGAGCACAGGGATCAGGCTGCGTCAGCAAATGTGTGGGCTTCACCCGTGGAGGCCAGGAAATTTAATCAAGGTGCCGTGAAAAAGATCAGATCTCTGGGGCGGCTGGGGGAGTGAGGGGCAGAGCAGCTAATCCCCTGGTGTCTGGTTGTCTGACCACCTGCTGCCGTAGGGTCCCCCCCAAGACCAGGGGCCCAGAGTTTGAAGGGGTATGAGGGTGTGGAGGGAGATGCCTGGAGATGCAGAAAGAGATGGGGAGGGATAGAGGCAAAAGTGAACAGAGACAAAAAGAGAGGAAGAGTTGAGACAGAAAGTGAGACAGAGATAAAGACAAAGAGAGACGGAAAGACAAAGGGAGAAACAGAGAGACAAAGAAAGATATGGAGACAGAGACACAGAGGCAAACTAAACACAGAAAGACAGAAATGGAGATAGAGGTAGACACAAAGATGGATAGAGACAGAAACTTTGGGAGGCTGAGATGGAAGGATTGCTTGAGGCCAGAAGTTCAAGACCAGCCTGGGTGATGCAGCAAGACCACATCTCTACAAACAATTAGTCAGAAATGGTGGCTCGCGCCTGTAGTCTGAGCTATTTGGGAGGTTGAGGCAGGACAATTGCTTGAGCCCAGACATTTGAGGTTACAGTGAGCTGTGATTGTGCCACTGCACTATGGCCTGGGTGTCAGAGCAAGATCCTATCTTAAAAAAAAAAAAGATGTTGACTGGACCATGTCATCTGAAGGCTCATCTGGATCCAGAGGAATTGCATCCAGAATCATTCATAGGGCTGTTAATCAAGAGGCTAAGCATTAGATAGATTTTGTCTTATTTTATTTCTTTTTACTTTATTTTACTTTGAAAGTTTAGATTTACAAAATGTTGCCAGAAAGAGCAACACAGTTCCCATTTAAGCCTTATTCAGCTTCCTCTAACTTAACATCTTTCATAACCACAGGAAATTAACATTGATACGACACAATGAACTCCTCTTAAGACCTTATTTAAATATTACTAATTGTCCTACTAATGTCCTGGTATAATGATATTTAACTGAATTATAGATCGTACTCAAATTTTGCCAATTTTTCTCTTACTAGGATTCATATTATTAAATTATTAATATTATTATCATTAAATTATTGTGTAAATCCATTAAATCTCAATTGGATCCTGACCCTGGATGTGAATTAAGTTGTCAGGTCTTCTTAGGCTCCTCAGGGCTGTGCCAGTTTCTCAGTCTTTCTTTGTCTTTTGTGACCATGACACTTTTTTTTTTTTTTAGACAGAGTCTTACTATGTCGTTGTCCTTGGTAGAGTGCTGTGGCACAGCTCACAGCAACCTCAAACTCTTGGGCTTAAGTGATTCTCTTGCCTCAGCCTCCCAGGTAGCTGGGACTACAAGAGCCTGCCACAACACCTGGCTATTTTTTTGTTGTAGTTGTCATTGTTGTTTTAGCTGGCCCAGGCCAAGTTTGAACATGCCAGCCTCTGTGTATGTGGCCAGCACCCTACCCACTGAGCTATGGGCACCGTCTGACCTTGACACTTTTGAGGAGCTCTGTCAAATTTTTTTTTTTTTTTTGAGACAGAGTCTCACTATGTTGCCCTTGATAGAGTGCTGTGGCGTCACATCTCAAAGCAACCTACCTCAAACTCTTGGGCTTAAGCGATTCTCTTGTCTCAGCCTCCCAAGTAGCTGGGACTACAGGTGCCTGCCACAATGCCCAGCTATTTTTTGGTTGTAATTGTCATTGTTGTTTGGCAGGTCCAGGCTGGATTCAAACCCACCAGCTCTGGTGTATGTGGCTGAGCCGCTGAGCTACAGGCGCAGATATTTTGCCTGATGTCGTCTCATAATTTGGGTTTGTCTGATGTCATCTCATAATTTGATTCATTCATTCTGCATTTGGGGAAGGATACCACAAAGGAGAGGTAGTGTCCTTCTCGGGGCAGCATGTTAGGAGGCACATGAAGCCAACATGTCCCATCATTGATGGCATTAATGTTCATCAGCGGTGGGCCCAGAGTCTCCACTGGAAAGCTGTTATTTTTCCTTTTGTCATTCATGAGTATCTTTGGAGAGATCCACGGAGGCACACACCCTGTCTCCTTTGCCTCAAATTTCTGCCTAGTGATTTTAGCATCCGTTGGTGGCTCTTGTCTGCAAAAATGAGGGCTCTGTTCCTGTTTCTCATCATACTTTTGCCCACTGATTTGGGCATATGCATGGAGTTTGAAGGCCAAGCCAAGAGGATGGTTCCCATGTTTCTAATCTAGGCACTGTGGGGACCCCAACTGTTATTGCCTCAGACCATCCTAGATGTCATCTGCCGATGGCTTCCTGCACCACCCTAGTGAGAGCTCTCTGCTCGGGGCATCATGATGACGAGCATGGGTAGACAGGTGATGCCCAGGAGTGGCCCTCAAACAGTGAGACACAGGAATTTGCTGATGAATAACTCGGCTTTCTTATCTCTTGGGAGGTACAATTTGGAGCTGTAGTTTCCCTCAGGTCCCCAGCAGGTACAGGATCCTCTTCCTCCCTCCCCGAACATCCCAGCTGGGGCTTCCTTTGCTCCCACATCAACTATTTGTCCTCAAATATTTGTCCCAAGGGCTGCTAGGAGGAGACTGTGTTCAGATGACTCTCATATGTTCCAGCTTGGATCTAGAGACACCTTTATTTATTTATTTTTTATTTCAGATTAATATAAGGGTACTGATGATTTTGTTACATTGTTTGCATTTGTTAGGTAAAGTCCAAGTTAAATTGTATCCCTACGCCAAGAGGGGTGCCATATACCCCTACCTTGTGCCAGTTAGGTGAGAGCACACCAATCCTCCTCCCTCCATTCTCTCTCTTCTCCCTCCTCCCCCCAGCTGTGTTTTTCTCTTGTGTGGGCATGTATTTGTTCATCTACTGATACCTTATTCTTTTTTTTT
>NW_003852424.1:17368792-17375876 GCF_000181295.1 Otolemur garnettii | reverse complement strand
CGGGCTGGGGATTCGAACCCGCCACCTTAGGTGTACGTGGCTGGCGCCTTAGCCGGTTGAGCTATAGGCGCCGAGCCCTGATACCTTATTCTTAACAGCTTTATTGAAATTTAATTCACACACTATACAATTCATTCCTTTAAAGTATACAATTTAGTGGGTTTTAGTATATTCACAGGGCTGTGCAACCATCACCGCAATCTAATTTCAGAACATTTTCATCACCTCTAAAAGCAGCCCATCCTTATCAACAGTCACTCCCTATCCCATCCCTAGCCCCGGCAACCACAAATCCATTTCCTGTCCTGGATCTGCCAGTTCTGGGCACATCATATAAATGAAGGACACACAGTGTGTGTCCTTCTGCGTCTGCTTCTCTCACTGAGCACAATGTCCTCAGTGAGAGAGAAGGTCTGTCCACAACGTATCCTGTGTCAGAGCCTCCCCCTTGCCATGGCTGAGTGATGTTCCATGGTGTATGGATGAACCACATTTTACTTATCCACTTATCCATCGATGGATACTTGGATTGTTCCTACTTTGGGGCTATTATGATTTATGCTGCTATCAACATTCATGGACAATTTTTTTTCTTTTTTTGAGACAGAGCCCCAATCTGTCGCCCTGGATAGAGTGCTGTGGATTACAGCTCACAGCAACCTCCAACTCCTGGGCTTAAGCGATTCTCTTGCCTCAGCCTCCCAAGTAGCCGGGAGTACAGGTGCTGGCCACAACACCCAGCTATTTTTTGGTTGTGGTTGTCATTGTTGTTTGGCAGGCCCAGGCTGGATTCGAACTTGTCAGCTCTGGTTCGAGAGCTGGCGCCTTAGCCACTTGAGCTATAGGCACCGAGCCATGGACAAGTTTTTTTTTTTTTTTTTTTTGCCTGGATGAGGTTTTTATTTCTCTTGAGAATAAACCTAGGAGTGGAATTGCTATGTTATATGGCAGTTTCATGTTTAACTTCTTTTTTTCTTTCTTTCTTTTTTTTTCGAAACAGAGTCTCACTATGTTGCCCTTGGTAGAGTGCCGTGACGTCACTGCTCACAGCATCCCCAAACCCTTGGACTTAAGTGATTCTCTTGCCTCAGCCTCCCAAGTAGCTGGGACTACAGGCACCCACTACAAGGCTATGTTTTTGTTGCAGTTGTCGTTGTTGTTTAGCAGGCCCAGGCCGGGTTCGAACCTGCCAGCCTCGGTATACATGGCTGGCGCCCTACCCACTGAGCTATGGGCACCAAGCCCATGTTTAACTCCTGGAGGAGAGTCTTGAGCCTTGGACTTTTTTTTGTTGTTTGTTTGTTTTTTGAGAGACAGGGTCTCCCTCTGTCACTCAGGCTGGAGCTCAGTGGCATCCTCAGAGCTCACAGCAGCCTCCAATTCCTGAGCTCAGTGATCCTCCTGCTTCAGCCTGTCAAGTTCCAGCTGAACATCTGTAACCACAGACTATGATTACACATTTCTTGTGTCATTGCTGTTCTGTCTGTCCACTGGAAGCTCAGCTCCACCAGGTCAGGGACTTCCCTCTGTCTGTTCCCACGCTGTGTCCCCAGGGGTTAGCCCAATGCCTAGCATACAGTAGGTGCTCAATAAATATTTGTTTAGGTAAAGAAAAGCAGTTAAGGCCCATGAAGAGCTTTGCACGTTGCCTGGCACGATATCTGGTAAATATTCATTTTACTGCTAAATGTGGTCAGGAGAATGGGGGTGCCTGGCAGGTTCTATCTTTCTGTGGGCTGCGGTCCTGCTGGGTCTGTGTTTGGTCTCTCTCTCCCTGGGAGAGCCCTCTGTCTTCCTTCCCGCCAGCCACAGCCTTTTTCTCTTGTTTTCTTCATCTCTCCTGTGAGGGCTGCCGTCCCCTTTCTGTCCCTGACTGGATCTCCTTTGTTCATGTGTGTGTGTGTCTTTCTCCTCTCCGTCTTCTCCATGCTCACATGCGCAGGTGCTCTCTCTCTCTGTTCTTCTTCATCCTGGTTTTTCTGTCTTTCCCTTTCTCTGTGTGTGTCTGTCTCTCTCTCTCTCTCTTGCTTTCTGTCTCTCTCTCTCTCTCACTCTCTCTCTCTCGGCATCTGTCTCTCAGTCTCTGCCTCTCTCTCTCCCTCTTCCCATCGTGTGTTTGCTTCTTTCTCTTTTTGTTTCTCTCCGTCTCTGCCTTTTTCTGTTTTTGTCTCTCTGTGTCTCTTGGTCTTCCTTCTCTCTGTCTCTGTCTCTCTTTTTGTCTCCCTCAGCCTCTGTCTCTTTCTCTGGTTTTGTTTGTCTCTGTCTCTCTAATCTCTTTCTGTCTCTATGTCTATTTTTGTCTCTGTCTCTTAGTTTCTGTTTCTGTCTCCCCATCTTTGTCTCTCTCTGACTCTCTGTCTCTGTCTCTGACTCTCTGTGTCTGACTCCCCCTGCCTCTCTCTCTTTCTCTCCTACCCCTGACACCTCCCTCTCTCTGTCCCACCTGCCTCTTCCCTAGCTCCCCCTACCCCTGGTGATCATAGATGAGCCTCCATCTGTCCTGTTCTTTTCCTATCTGCCTGTTTCTCCCTCCCTGCCAGGGACATCATTTCCGACTCATTTCCCCCTCTCTCTCCTGGCCTGACCACTGGTTTTTCTTCGTTTTGGTCTCTGTTGCCTTTGATCTCTCAGTCTCTCTGCCACCCCCACCCCCGACCCTGGGTGTCTCTGGTTCTCTCTGGCTCCTTCTCCCTCTTGTCTGTGTCCCTCCAACCTGCACTGACCTCTGTGTATCCTGCATCTGCCACTGCCACCATCTGGCTGTAGTTTGGGTCTCTGAGGCTCCCCCTCTACAGATCCCCTCACCTCTAGGTGTCATAGGAGGAAAAGGCAGCCTCGGAGCCCATAGATGCCCTCTCCACAGTTACCAGGGTGGAGGGTGGGGGACCATGCTCTCATTACCCTAATAACTAGCAGAGGGTGCCCAGTCTCCCAGGAAATAGGCCACTTAAAACTATACCAGCTAATGGCAGCCCATGGCCACTTCTCCTGCTTCCCGCATCAGCTGGGCAGGGAGAGAAGAAAGAGGAGGGGAAGGGAAGGCTGGGGACACATCTCTATGAGGGAGCTCTTCACCTGGTGTGTCCTGGACAAATGCACCAGGCTGCCTCGGGGGTGAGAAGCAGAGACTCCAGAAGCCCCTTCTATGGGTACACACTGTTGACACTCAAGGTCACCCCAGTACCACTGACAACCCCCACTGCTTAGGCAGCCCCCAAGCCTTTCTAGGCCCCTAGGACACTGTCCTGCAGAGTCACGCAGGTATGTGCCCAAAGCCACAAACACACTGGGCCCTGGACACAGTCACACTGGGGAGGGTGCCTGAGGTCACACAGAAGTCTTGGGGCACAGATGAGTGAATACACCAGAGACACTCTTGTGTCCATGCACACACAGGCACAGACACACAATCCCACGTACAACTGTAGGGTTGGGAGCATAAAAACGAACCCTTAGGGCTCGGCGCCTATAGCTCAACAGGCTAAGGCGCCAGCCACGTACACCTAGGGTGGCGGGTTCGAATCCCCAGCCTGGACCAGCCAAACAACAATGACGGCTGCAACCAAAAAATAGCCGGGCGTTGTGGCGGGCGCCTGTGGTCCCAGCTACTTGGGAAGTGGAGGCAGGAGACTCACTTGAGCCCAGGAGTTGGAGGTTGCTGTGAGCTGTGATGCCACGGCACTCTACCCAGGGGGACAGCTTGAGGCTCTGTCTCAAAAAAAAAAAAAAAAAAACGAACCCTTAGAAAGAACAACTTAAACATAAAGACAATGAATGGTCCCGGGTGTTTAATCAAAACCAAACACAGGGGACAGTTGGGCTGTGAGTTTTCTCTTCAAAAAGACAATTATACTGCAAATTTATTTCTCTTACTTTCTATTTAATAATTTTTCTTTCTCTATTAACTAATTCATTACTAAGACATCCTTTCAATAACCACGTATGGAGTCATAGACTCTTGTTCCCAAGCCCATGAACACAGCAACACACACAGACATGTATCCATATGCCTGAAGATAGGGGCACAAAAAAACTCCCTTACGTGCACTCAGGCTGAAACCATCGTGACTGTAAAACTTTCCAGCAAACGGGGCTTCCCACACAGTGCAGAGATGCACAGAGCATGAAAGGGCATGCAGGCACAAAATGAGTGAGATGCTGCGCACACATCACACACGCTCATCCCCAGGGACAGGCATGAGGACACACCTAGACACACAGAATCACAGACTTTCAGGGCACAAAGAAACAGATGCCATGCCAACAACCACCAACAAATGACTCGGTCACCTGCAGTCAGCCTCACCAAGTCTGATTCTGCCTCTGTTCATGGCTGTGTGTCACCCACTGTGGCCAGATGTCCAATCTTTCTGCCAGAAGCTGGCAATTTGGATTTTTATTGCAAAACCATATAAAAATTATTTTTATGAAAGTAAAGAAAAAGAAGGTAACAATCATGTAAGCCAGACTAACAGGACTGATCATTTAGATGGTGCCCTAAGGACAGAGTGGCCAGACTTTCCTGGGCTAAAGCTGGCCTCCATGCTTAAGAGACACCAGTGTCCCCTCTCCCCAGATCATGGAGAGCTCTGAGACCTCCAGACCCAGACTTTAGAGAGTTGGGCTGCTCCTAGTTCCTTCTGAGCCTCCATGTTTTTTGCTAGAAATGTGGTCATAATGTCTTCTCTTCTAGATAATGTTGGACTCAGGTGCCTGTTGAGAGAACTGCAATGTGGAGGTAATTCCACCAGGCCAGAGCCTGGGCTTCCTGCCCTCCCCATCTCTCTGTCTGCCTGCTCCCGTTTGTCCCCGTCTCTCCATTTCTCTCTTCTCTGCTGCTATCTTGCTCCAGTTTGGTCTTTCTGTCATACTCCAGCACGCACATACGCACAGAAGCAAGCACGCACACATTTGGGGGTCCTGCTGTGAGGGAGCAGGAGGGGGCTGCTTAGCTAAACTGTGTGTGTCTGCTCGTGGCTGGGAGTGTGTGTGAGCCTGTGTCCCTTCACCTGCCTATGTGGCACTTCATCTGCCTGTTTATGTGGCCCATGAGTTGACATGTGGGCACATGCTCTGGGCTGACTTGGGGACAGAGTATGAGGGGAGGGTCAGAGGCAAGTCTCCACCTCTCCAGGGAGCTGAGCTCTTTCCTGGATGGAAGGCCCTTAAGGGCCTGTGCTTTGTGCTGTCTTTCAATAGAGCTCCCCAGGCGCATTTCCAGTTCGTGGAAACCTCCATCCCAGGGGCCTCAGGGCAAGGCTGAGTCCCCAGGGATTCCCCCACCTTTATATCTCTGCCCACTAAATCATGGTCCACTTGTCAGATAGACCTGGAAGATGCCACCTCTCTCAGCCAAGCTCAGCTGAGCCCCCTGGAAGGATGGAAGGTGACCTCCTCTCAAACCTTAGACTCCTGTTGCTGGGCTCACACCGACCTGGTTTCTAGTCCTGACTACGACTTTTCTTATTTTGTGACTGTGGCTAAGTCATGTCCTCTCCATCTTTTATTTTCTTTTTGTTTTTTAATAAACAAGGTCTTTCACTGTCCCCCAGGCTGGAGTGCAGTGGCATAATAACAGCTTACTGCAGCCTCAAACTCCTGGGCTATCCTCCTGCCTCAGCCTCCCAAGTGGCTGGGACCACAGGTGCACACCACTATGCCTCGCTAATTTTTTAATTTTTTGTAGAGAAGGGGTCTTGCTATGTTGCCCAGGCTGGTCTAGAACTCCTGGCCTCAAGCAATGTTTCCATATTAACCTCCCGAAGCACTGAGATTACAGGCATAATCCACCATGCCTGGCCATGTCCTTTCTCTGAGCCTCAGTTTCTTCATCTGTAAAGTGGGAAAAAGAATAGATCTCTACCTGGCAGGATGGTTGTGGACATTACATTAATGGAAAGAACGGTAAAAAGAATGAAGAATTTTAAAAGCCAGTGATTTAAAGGGACATTTCTCCAAAGAAAATATACATGCACAAATGGCCACTAAGTGCATAAAAAGACAACATCACTAGTCCTCACTAGGGAAATGCAAGTGAAAACCATAAGGACGTTCCACCTCACATCCATTAGGATGGCTGGAATCAAAAAACAGGATAATTAGCTGGATGCAGGGGCTTCCTTTGGGAGTCCAAGGGCAGGAGGATTGCTTGAGGCCAGGAGTTCAAAATTGGCCTGGGCAACAGCAAGACCCCATCTCTATTAAAAATAGAACAATTAACTGGGCATTGTGGTTCGCACCTGCAGTCCTAGCTACTTGGGAGGCTGAGGCAGGAGGATTGATTGAGCTCAGAACTCAGAGACGTGATCACATCACTGCACTCCAGCCTGAGCAACAGAGTGAGACCCTGTCTCAAAACAACAACAAGGAAAACCCCAGGATAACAATCGTTGTCAAGGATGGGGGAATTGAAGCCCTCATTTACTGCTGAGGGATAGGAAAGCAAAACAGTGCAGCCTCTGTGGAAAACAGTATTTCAGCGGTTCCTCAGAATGTCAAAAATAGAATCATCATCTGACCCAACAATTTCACTCCTAGGGATCTACCCAAGAGAAATCTACTCGCACGTGGATGTCCATAACAGTGTGGTTCACATCACCCCTAGCACTTACAGGGACCCTAATGTGGTCCCTAATACAGTCACTAATATGGTCACTTCTCATGCCTCCTCTGGTTCCTGATCTTGTTTTTTACCTCCTATGACCTGGACTCTCCTTTTAAACATTTTCAAAGTTATATTCTTGCCAGAAGCAATTACTGAAATAATTATGGAAACAATGCATATTCATCAACAAGAGGCAGGTTAGAGAAACACGGCAGCACCAGGCTGGAGAGTGTAAAAATTACCCACAATGTCACCACATTCTCTTATTTGTTTAAAGTGTTTAAATTAAAAGGAGTGAGGGTTCTCTACACTCCCACCAGGAACTTTCTAGACAGAATAGCTTTGTGAACATTTTCTTCTTCTTCTTCTTTCTTTTTCTTTTTTTTTTTTTTTGAGGCAGAGTCTCATTTTGTCGCCCTTGGTAGAGTGGCGTGGTGTCATAGCTCACAGCCACCTCAAACTCCTGGGCTCAGAGATCCT
>NW_003852424.1:17365767-17368081 GCF_000181295.1 Otolemur garnettii | reverse complement strand
GCCTTAGCCACTTGAGCCACGGGCGCCAAGCCGTGAACATTTTCTATAGATTTACTTTTCAAAGTGCCATTTCATTGATATTTCATTTAACTTACACCAATTCTGTATATATGAGCCTGCCACTATTTCTTTTTCATTTTCATTTTTATTAATTATTATTATATTTTTTTGAGACAGAGTCTCCCTCTGTTACCCTGAGTGCTGTGGCATCATCACAGATCACGGTATCCTCAATCTTTGAGCTCAAGTGATCCTCTTTGCCTCTGCCTCCTGAGTATCTGGGACTACAGGCATCCACCACAGCGCCTGGCTAACTTTTCTATTTCTGGTAAAGATGGGGTCTTGCTCTTGCTCCAGTTGGTCTTGAACTTCTGAGCTCAAGCAATCCCCTGCCTCAGCTTCCCAGAGTGTTATGATTACAGTCATGAGACACTGCACGCGACCTCTTTCTTTGTTTAATTGGATCTATTTTAAAATAGGCATGCCATGCACAGGGGACAAAATTCCAAAGGCACAGAATTTTATGTTGAGGGCCAGGCATGATGGCTCATACCTGTAGACCCAGCACTTTGAAAAGCAGAGGTGGGAGGATCACTGGAATCCAGGAGTTGGAGGCTGCAGTGAGCTGTGACCACACCACTGTACTCTAGCTTGAGTCAAAGAAAGAGACTCTGTTTCAAAGGTAAAAAGAAATGTTTATGTTGAAAAGTCCCTCCTTGTTCACATAAATGCCTCTCCCAGGGCAACCTCTGTTACTGTGGTACTGGTTTCTTTTGTCTCCTTCTGAGATTTTTTTTTTTTTTTTTTTGAGATAGAGTCTCATTTTGTCACCCTCGGTAGAGTGCCATGGAGTCATAGCTCACAGCAACCTCAGACTCTTGGGCTTAAGTAATTCTCTTGCCTTAGCCTCCCAAGTAGCTGAGACTATAGGCACTTGCCACAAGGCTCAGCTATTTTTTGGGATGGGGGTCTTGCTCTAGTTCAGGCTGGTCTCGAACTTGTGAGCTCAGGCTATCTGCTCACCTCAGTCTCCCAGAGTCCTTCTGAGATTATATTCTTATTGGGACAAATATATATATACAGTCATGGGTCATTTTTCGGGTATATATTTTGAGAAATGTGTCAAGCAATTCTATGGTTGTGTGAACATCAATGAGTGTACTCAAACCTTGATGGTAGAGCCTGCTACACATGATACAGCCTATTGCTCCTGGGCTGCAAACCTGCAGGGCATGTGACTGTGCTGAATATTGTAGGCAATAGAAACACTATAATAAGTATCTGTTCTCTAAATGTATCTAAATATAGAAAAGATACAGCAAAAATCCCATATTAGAATCTTGTGGGACTACTCAAGCCTGGGAAACAGAGTGAGACCCTGTCTCTGAAAAAAAAGGAAAGGAAAAGGAAAAAGAGAGAAATCAGTAGTTGCTTGGAGATAGGGAAAGGTAGGAAGGATGACAAAGGGACAGAAGGAAAGTTTGGGGGGTGATGTATATACGCTCAATATCTTGGTGGTGTTGGCTCGGCACCAGTAGCACAGTGGTTACGGCACCAGCCACATGTATGGAGGCTGGTGGGTTTGAACCTGGCCCTGGCCAGCTAAACAACAATGACGGCTGCAACCAAAAAATAGCCAGACGTTGTGGCAGGCACCTGTAGTCCCAGTTACTTGGGAAGCTGAGGCAAGAGAATTGCTTAAGCCCAAGAGTTTGAAGTTGCTGTGAGCTGTGATGGCATATCACTCTACTGAGAGCAACATAGTGAGACTCTGTCTCAAAAAAATATATATATATATCTTGGTGGTGTTCATGAGAATAGACATATGTAAAATGGATCAAATTGTAGACTTTAAATATATCAATATTCCTCAATACAACTGTTTCAAAAATGCATTCATCTGTGAAAATGCAAAAAAAAAAAATGCACTCATCGGTTATTTGTTCCTTCATAAGTATTTATGGGGCATCCAGTGTGTGCCAGTTCCTCTTCTTAAGCTAGGAGACACTGCCGGAAACAAGATACATAAAACTCTGCTCATTTTAGCTTGGGAAGACAGACGATAATAGAATTTACGTATGCAAACACACACACACACACAGTGCCCAAAAGAGGTACACACATTTTAAGAAAGGAACAAACTGTATTAAGTTTGTAATACTCGGCTCAGTGCCTGTGGCTCAGGCGGCTAAGGCGCCAGCCACATACACCTAAGGTGGCGGGTTCGAATTCCCAGCCCGGGCCCGCCAAAGAACAATGATGGCTGCAACCAAAAAATAGCCGGGCGTTGTGGCGGGCGCCTGTGGTCCCAGCT
>NW_003852424.1:17325600-17365656 GCF_000181295.1 Otolemur garnettii | reverse complement strand
AAAAAAAAAAAAGTTTGTAATACTCAAATCATGTTCGACTTCTGCAATTGTAAGAGGTGTTCAACGTGACTTGTATTCATCAGTACCTATTATTACAATTATAATACAGTTTGTTCCTTTCTTAAAATGTATATACTTTTTTGTGGCACCTTCTGTATAGCCTGAAGCCCAGGGTAGTGGCACCTGTAGTGCAAGGCTCTGGGGAGACGGAGGCAGAAAGATCACCTGAGCTCAGGAGTTTGAGATCAGCCTGGGCAACATTGCAAGACACCACCTGCCCAGTCCCTGAAATTTTTTTTCAATGAAGGGGAAAAAAATGTACCCAGGCATGTTTCTAAAGTGTTGTCAAGTATTCCTAAGTCAGGAAGTCTGTGATATCCCTCGTGGAGGAAACTGGGAATATTGAGAAGCAGGAAGGGGCTGTGAAATAGGAAGCAAGAGGTTCTCCCTGAATGAATCTGGAAAAATCTCCAAAATCAGTGGCTAAATGAAGAAAGCAGGACACAGAACAATATACAGAGTGTGCTACCTCTGTGCAAAAGGCATGAGGGCAAGAATACATCTCTCTATTAGCTAAAATCAGGGCTTCCCTGCGGAACTAGGAAAATGGGAAACAGAATTTCCCAATTTCTTTCTCTCATCTTTCTATGTACATAGGTATTACACATTTTATACATGTAATTCTATGTTATGCCATATGATATGTACATATAATCTTTTGTGTATACACAGATCCAGTACATATAGCCTATTACATTGTATTATATATGGTATTCTCCTTATATGTATATATACAGAATATATTCCGTGTTATGTATAAGTCACCTCCTTAGTCATCTAGTTATGGTCCAAGCCCACTGTGAATAACAAAGGCACTCCTGTTACTAAGAGAAATTTCAAGGATTTGGTGGTTAGTGAACCTGGAACAAAGACCAGATAAATTACTTCTTAATTATAAATAGTTGATTGCAAATAAAGGTGCTGTGGACATTTATGTAGAATTAGTTTTTCTACAAAGATGGACTTCCCTTTCTCTTAAGTAACTACCTGCGTGGAATGGCTGGGTTATACGCTTTTAAAAGCATTTTATTATGGGAAATTTCAAACAAATACACAGGGAACAAAAAGGCCTAGTGAACTCCCTTGTGCCCATCCTTCAGTCCCAATTTTGTAGCAAATTCCAGACATCATATTTCATTCACAAACATTTTAATAGTTTCTAAAAGACAAGGACTCTTTTAAAAATATATAATTCCAACATCCTCACCATGCTTTAAAAAAATATAAAAAAGCTGTCAACCTTTAATAGCATTGAACAGACTGTCAGAGCCCACAACATTTTTATAAAATTGGTTCATTCAAATCAAGACTCAAACAGCCCACAGAGTACTAGAACACATTTTTCTTTTCTTTTTTCATTTAAAAGGATATTCATCAAAAAGTTACTAGTGGGGAGTGGAATGAATGGCTGCTATTTTCTGCTGGCTATACATGGTAATAGTGAGAATAAAAGTTTATTTTTAAAATATTAAATGACATCAAGCTATACTCAACTCAATGTCTGTTGCCTGTGAACTTTTAGCTTCTGCTTCTATTTGAGTGCCATGTCCTACGCATGAAGCAATTTACACAGTTTATCTGGACAACAGGCAGACATGATTGTCCCATTTTGCAGATGAGGAAACTGAGGTTCAGAATGGTAAAGTGAGTTGTCCAGGAGTACTCAGTTAGTTAGAGACAAGGGCAGGCTGGGAGCCCAGCTGTGCCACCCTATAATTTATTTTTTTTTTCTGAGACAGAGTCTCAAGCTGTCACCCTGGGTAGAGTGCTGTGGCATCATAGCTTACAGCAACCTCCAACTCTTGGGCTCAAGTGATCCTCTTGCCTCTGTTTTTCTATTTTTAGTGGAGATGGGGGTCTTGATTTTGCTCAGGCTGGTCTTGAACTCAAGAGCTCAAGCAATCTACCTGCCTCAGCCTCCCAGAGTGCTAAGATTACAGGCATGAGTCACCGTGCCCAACCACCTAGTCTACAATTTTTAAATTGAATCTACACTTTCTAAAGATTTTACAAGAAGACTCAGTGCCTATAACTCAAGTGGCTCAGGCACCAGACAACAAGGCTCGGCACCACATACACCAGAGCCGGTGGGTTCGAATCCAGCCCAGGCCTACCAAACAACAATGACAACTACAACCAAAAAATGGTCAGGTGTTGTGGTGGGCACCTGTAGTCCCAGCTATTTAGGAGGCGGACACAAGAGAATCACTTCAGCCCACGAGTTGGAGGTTGCTGTGAGCTGTGATGCCATAGCACTCTACACAGGGCAACAGCTTGAGGCTCTGTCTCAAAATAAAAAAAAAAAAAAGATTTTACAACAAACACAAAAGCCTTTGGGGATTAAAAAAATATATAAGGTGTATTAGTATCCTAGGGTCATTGTAACTTGGTGGCTTAAACTATAGAAATTTATTCTTGCACAGTTTTTGAAACTGGCAGTCCTAAGTCAAGGTGCCAGGTGGCGGGGTTGCTCCAAGAGAGAGCTCTGCCAGGCCTCTTTCTCAGTTTCTGGTAGTTGTTGACACCTTTCGTGTTCCTTGGCTTGTGGGTGCATCCCCCCAGGGTCTATCTCCGTCTTACCATTGCCTTCTTCTCCATGTGTCCCTCTGTGTGTTTCCTCCTCTTCTAACAAGGACACCTAAATAAATAAATTTTAAGGTCAGAGGCTCAGGCAGGGATTGAAAGCCAGGGAGAGACAAAGGTAGGTTGGGAGCAAAAAGACAGAGAGACAGGAACAGGGAGAGGGCAGAGAAAGACAGAGACCAAAAGAGATGGGTAGAGATTAAGAGAAGAGTAGATGCCCGTGCCAGGCACTTAGCAGGTACTCAGTACACGTGCAGGGCCCAGGACTGCCAATCAGAGGGGTGGACACTGAGACTCTGAGATGGGGAGGCCCCCTACGCAGGGGAGAAGTGGCAGACCCCAAACTCCAAACCCCTCCAAATCCCAGAAGTGGCACACCCCAAACTCCAAAACGTACATGGGGCAGGGCCAAGAGGGGTTGCAGTGCACCAGGAAATGTGTTTGTGTGTGTTTTTCTATCTGTGTGTCTGACGATGATGTTTGTCTATAGAGGTGTCTATTTGTATCTCGATGTGTTTCTATGTGACTCTGTGTGTACCTATGTATGACTCTGTGTTTCCACATCTATGTGTGTGCGTGTTTTATGGTATGTGTCTGAATAGGTGCCTGGGGGTATCTCTGTGTGTTTCCCTGTGACTCTGTGTATCTGTGTTTCCATGCGTCTCTGTGCGGGTTTTATGGTATGTGTCTATATGGGTGTCTGTATAACTCTGCCCATTTATGTTGACTCTGTGTGTGTCTGACAGAGGGCACCTACGTTAAGTTGTCAGTGTATGACTGCCTGTATGTGTTTATATGTTTGCATCTTTCTGCGTTTCCACGTGACTGTATATCCATGTGTCTGACAGTGCTTTCTAGATGTGTGTTATTGTGTATTGCTCTGTGCTCCCATGTAACTCTGTGTGTAGTTGTGTGTTATGGTGTGTGTCTCTGTAGCTGTGTCTGTGTGTATCTCTGTATGTTTATATGGACTCTGTGTGTGTGTGTGTGTGTTTATATAGGTGTGTCCCTGTGTCTAATGGTGTGTGTTGCCTGTGTTTACCAGTATTTGTGAGTACATGAGACTAGGAGGGTGGCATCAGGTGGTCACATATGAAGCACCTTCTCCATCGAGGCAGGTGGGCATCCTCTCTCCCCTCTCCCTTGACTCTCCTTCCCTACCCCAGTCTTTTCTCTCTCTCACCCCACCCCTCCTGGTCTCTCTGTCTCTCAGCTTTGCATCTCTGTCTCTGTGTCTCTCCCGTGCCAGGGCTGTGGAAAAGGCTGTGTGTTCATAGCCGGCCTGATCCAGAAGGCCTCTGTCTCTGCAGACTCACAAACTCGCTCCCTCTGGCCCTGAGAAAGAGGCAGTGGGTGGGAGCTCCTCTCCCCAGAAACCCCAAAACCTGGCTGGGCAAGAATTGCCTAGCCCCTCAGAGTGGGGGCCAGCTGAGGATTTGCAGCCCTGGGTTCTAGAGGAGGGGTCTGGTGGGGGTTCAAGAGAAGGAGTAAGAGTGTGGAGGGGCTCAGGGAGAAAGAGCTGGGGGGCGGGGCCTGTGGCTCAAAGGAGTAGGGCGCCGGCCCTATATGCTGGAGGTGGCGGGTTTAAGACCCAGCCCTGGCCAAAAAAACTGCAAAAAAAAAAAAAAGAAAGAAAGAAAGAGAGAGAGAAAGAGCTGGGAGAGGGAGAATAGGAGACAGGGTTCAGAGACAGGAGGAGTAAGTTGAGGCAGCACAAAAGAGGGGGTGATGCCCAAAGAGAGGAGGTCTAAGGGGCAGGATTCACAGAGGGGTGTGGGTTCCAGGAGGTGGGGAGTGGTGGCTCAGAGAGGTGGAGAGGGGAAGGACGCCTGGGGATTGGGACCTTAGACAATCTTGGAGGGCTTCCAGGAGGCATGGTGGGCTTTCCCCCAAGGGTCCTTCCTACTCCCCACTTCTCAGCAGTGTAAGCTAGCAGAAGGGACAGAGTACCTGATCCCTGTTGACCAAAGGCAGCATCTCCCATGGCCAAATCAGGCCATGTCCCGAATATCCTGGAGACACCAACTGGTGCCATATCTCCCGCCCTTCCCTCCCACAAAGAACACAGTGGGAGAGGGGAGAGAGAGGTGGAAAGGGCAGTGCTCTGGGGCTGTCCCAGTGTTTGCTTCACCCCAAGAGACTTGGTTGCTCTCTGAGGCCCAGGGTGTGTTCTCATCTTCCTACTCTAGTGAGGTGGGTACAAGTGCAATGAGGAGCAGAACTCTGCCCACTTCTGTGTTTGGGGGGATCATGATACCCCCCACAGCATGTATATCCTCACAGGTGTCATTGACCTTGGGGCCCTCCCAGACATACTCCTACTCTAGTTTGAGTGGGCCAACATGTAGCCTTCCCTCTCCTTCCCCATCTCCCTTCTCCCAGCCCCAGGGCACCCCACCCCCCACATCCCCTCACTACCTCCCGCTGTCTTTAATTGGCTTTTGTGGAGCTGAATTCATCTGGACTCAGAAACTCCTACAGGGTTGGGGGAGCCAGGCCTTATCTCCCAGCTTCCCTGCCTGGTTAATTGGGGGCCTCCACTGTCAAGAGGAGGCCCCTGCCGGTCCCTGCCTGCTCCCTGCACACAAAGCCGGGAGCTCCCTGTGCTCACTGGCTGCTGCTGTAATTTGGTCTAATTCTGCCCCGGAGACCACAATTACAGCAGATAAACAGACCCATACTTGGCTTGTCTCCCTGCCCCCAACCCTGCCACCTGGCTCCCCTCTCCTCTGTGAACCCCCTCTCCCCCAGCCATAGGGAAGGGAGGAGAGAACACGAAGACCCTCCAAGTCTCAGGTTTGCTGTCTAGGAAATAGTCCAAATGTTGAACCCTCCTGAGAGTGGGTGTCCGGCTGCACCCTGGTTGCCAAATCAGGCCATGCCTCCCATGTCCTGGAGACACCAACTGGTGCCATTTCTCCCTCCCTTCCTCACTGTCTCTTCCCTGTCTAGCTCCCCTCTTTCATTTAAAAGAGAGTCTACATCATGTGGGTGACCCTATACACGATGACAGGGAAGGTGGGTTTGGGCTCCAAAATCAAAACTAGAACTTGTAATAGCAGGGTGCATATACCAGGTAGATCATGGTCCTTTCAGGATAGGGTGGCCTTCCACTTATAGGGGTTTGGTTAGGGAAACCAACCAGACGGTCCAGCTTAGGAAGAGGGACTCACGACCCATGAGTGAGCTATAGGGGCAAAAGGGGTGCAGATACCAATTGTCTGGTGAGAACTGAAGGAAAGAACCTCCAGAGAGGAGCTGAGGGCCAGGCCAGGGTTTGTCCCTGTGGGCACTATGGACATTTGGGGCCACACTGTTCTCTGGGGTGGGGCTGTCCTGGGCACTGCAGCTTTCTGAGTGGTGTCTCTGGCCTCCTCTCACTCCTGATAGGAGCTCCCCCTTCCCAAGTCATGACAACCACAAATATCCCTAGACATTGCCCAGTGTTCCCTGGGAGGCAGCACAGCCACCCCTGGGGTGACACTCTAGAGTATTCAGTGATGATAGGGACAAAGACTTTGCCCTCACAAAGGACTGGGCTTATGTTTTTGATGCTGTTGTCTACTCTGGGCAAATTTCTTAACCTCTTTGAGCCTCAGTTTTCCTCAATAAAATGGGAATAATAATAACCATACCTATCTCATGGTTGCTTTGAGCATCAGATGAATTAACGCATGTGAATTATCAGCAGCTGTTTTAACCCACAGTATTAAACACTCAATAAACGGTAACTGTCTCTGTTACTTTGTTCAAGACACATTTAGCTTAAGTGATCAGCAATGAAAGAGAGTCTACATCATGTGGGTGACCCTACTCCACTTGAAGATGGTCCTGGATGGAACCCTGGATGGGAGACCAATAGGCACCAGCTGTCAGTCCTCCTAAGTTCTGTCCTGCCTATCTCTGAGTGATCACCCAGCCCAGGGGTTCTCAATCTCAGCACTGTAGACCATGGGGACCAGATAATTCTCTGCAATGGGAGTCTGCCCTGTGTTATAGGAATTTAATCAATCTCCCTGGCCTCTATCCAGTAGATGCTTATAGCATACCCTGTGTCCCCAATTCATGATATCCAAAAACATCTCCAGAGATTGTGAAATATTTCCCAGAGGGATGAGATTGCCCCCAGTTAAAAACCACAGGTGAAGGAACTGGCCAGTGGCCCAACAGTGCAGAGGTCAGCCCTCTGGTCTCCTACTGTTCCCCCCACTGGGAAACCCAACTGGAAGCCACAGGGTCTGGGAGTCCATGGATGCAGCCCACTCAGGCTGGTCTCAGAGACAGAAGGCAGCCAGGTGCAATGGCTCATGCCTGTAATCCCAGCACCCTGGGAGGCCGAGGCGGGTGGATGGTCTGAGCTCACAGGATGGAGACCAGCCTGAGCCAGAGCAAGACCTTGTCTCTAAAAATAGCCAGGTGTTGTGGCAGGCACCTGTAGTTCCAAATACTTGGGGGTGCTGAGGCAAGAGGATTGCCTAAGCCCAAGAATTTGAGGTTGCAGTGAGCTATGATGCCATGGCACTCTACCAAGGGTGACAAAGTGAAACTCTGTCTCAAAAAAAAAAAGAAAAGAAAAGAAAAAGAAAGAAAGAAAAGAAAAAGAAAAAAAAGAAAAGGACGGAAGGCAAAAAGAAGGGATTGGCGATCAGGAAAGGTCAATGGTGCCAGCTGTGGGGACCCTCGGTCACATGTCAGTCTGTTCTTGCTCTATCCTCACTCTTGGAGTACAGCCTTGCAGAGAGTCCAGGCCCCAAATATTTAAGAAAACTGGGTGGTCCCTCTTTCAGAACTGAGAAGAGGAGGTGGCGCCTGTGGCTCAGTGAGCAGGGCACCAGCCCTATATACCGAGGGTGGGGGGTTTAAACCCGACCCTGGCCAAACCACAACAAAAAAATAGCAGAGCGTTGTGGTGGGCACCTGTAGTCCTAGCTACTCAAGAGGCTGAGGCAAGAGACTCACCTAAGCCCAAGAGCTGGAGGTTGCTGTGAGCTGTGATGCCACAGCACTCTGCCGAGGGTGACAAAGTGAGATTCTGTCTCTTAAAAAAATAATAATAATAACCAACAGAACTGAGAGGATGGCCAGGTGCAGTGGCTTACCTCTGTAATCCAAACACTTTGGGAGGCCAAAGAGAGAGTCTGAAGTCAGCCTGGGCAACAGAAGAAGATCCTGTTTCTACAAAATTTTTAAAAATTTGGGTGGTGCCTGTGGCTCAAGGGAGTAGGGCGCCGGCCCCATATGCTGGAGGTGGTGGGTTCAAACCTAGCCTGGCCAAAAGTGGTGGGTTGAAACCCAGTCCTGGCC
This sequence comes from Otolemur garnettii, assembly GCF_000181295.1. Taxonomy (NCBI): domain Eukaryota; kingdom Metazoa; phylum Chordata; class Mammalia; order Primates; family Galagidae; genus Otolemur; species Otolemur garnettii. The sequence goes on along the minus strand of NW_003852424.1, from coordinate 17,357,709 downwards.
AAAAACTGAAAAAAAAATTTTTTTTTAAAGTTAGCCAGGTGTGGTGGCAGGTGCCTGTAGTTCCAGTTACTCAGGAGGCTGCGGCAGAAGGATCACTTGAGCTCAGAAGTTCAAGGCTGCAATAAGCTATAATGACACCACTGCACTCCATCTTGGGTGTCAGAGAAAAACCCATCTCAGACAAACAAACAAAACAACAACAAAAATCTGTCATGGACACCTGAGTGTGCCAAGCCCCATGCCCTTATTTTATGTACTCCTCTCACTAGCCCATTCACGAGAAAGCACTAATATTGTCTTCATTTTACAGATGAGGAAGTGGAGGCACAGAGAAGGAAAGTGATCTCCCCAAGGTCACACATCGAAACTATGATTATCACACCACCTAAGGGAGAGAAGCTCAGTGCTGGGGAAATTCCAGTAGATTCTGTGTATGGCAGGAAGGGGAGGTGAACAAACATGGGATGATAAGAAAAGCATCCTCACCCTCTGAGATCCCCACCATGTCCCATCTTTCCCTCTGTTTAGCCTTCAAATGGGTGGCTGTTTGCTTGTGCAGAGCTCAGAACATCCCTGAATGAAGCTAAGTGATCTTGAGTTGCAGGGAGGTGAGAGAAGGAAGGAAGGGAGGGATGGAGGGAGGAAAAGTCCACCCTCCTTTCATGCTCCTCTTCTGTCATTCTTGCATCAACAAAACAAAAAATAATGAGCCTACTTTGCCATCCTCTCTTGCTTGAGAAGGCCATTTCTGGGCTGGGTGTGGTGGCTCACACCTGTAATCCCAGCACTTTGGGAAGCTGAGGTGGGTGGATTGCCTAAGCGCACAGGTAGGAGACCAGTCTGAACTGGAACAAGATCTCATCTCTAAATTAATAGCCAGGCATTGTGGCAGGTGCCTGTAGTCCCAGCTACTCGGGAGGCTGAGGCAAGGGGATCACTTGAGCCTAAGAGTTTGAGGTTGCTGTGAGCTTTGATGCCATGGCATTCTACCAGAGGCAAGAAAGTGAGACTTTGTCTCAAAAAAAAAAAAAAAAAAAGGCATTATTTTATAAATTAATGAAAATTACAAAGATACAAAGATGGGCTAGAATGAAGGGTTCCCAGGTACTTCAAACCTCCCTGGATAATCAATGGAAGGACTGCCACTGTAGCATTAAGAATAAACAGGATTTCTGTGGTCATGACACTGAGGGAACAAATTATTTAATTTAAAAGCATTTTGCAATAGCAAAATATCTTCTTAATTGAAATACCACTGTTTTTTTCCTTTTGTTTTCTTTCTTTCTTTCTTTCTTTCTTTGTTTTTCTGAGACAGGGTCTCACTCAGTCGCCCTGGGTAGAGCACCACTCATAGCAACCTCAAACTCTTAGGATCAAGAGATCCTCTTGCCTCAGCCTCCCAGGGAGCTGGGACTACAGGCATCGGCCACAACACCCAGTTATTTTTTTAGACATGAGGTTCGTTTTAGCTCAGGTTGGTCTCGAACTCCTGAGCTCAGGTGAACCACCCACTTCTACCTTCCAGAGTGCTAGGTGAAATACTACTGTTGCAGAGGTCCAGTGTAGGGTGAAGTGAGTGAGATGCTTTATGAAATCAAGCTCTCTCTCTCTCTCCCCTACACAGCCCCTTGAGTAACTTAAGTCTTTGATTCTTAGTTTCCTCCTCTGTAAATGGGGCTGAGATTCCTGATCCTACAGGGTCACTTATAATAAAGAAGTAATTAAATACATGGTTCAGTACCTGGCATCGCAACACCTTAATTATCATTATTTAATTATTGGTTTTTAAACTATTATTAAATATTAGTTAATTAGCAACTAGCATTATTTTATTAACTAATTTTTTTTTCAAAGAAAGAGTCTAGGCTGAAATGCAATGGCACAAGATCATAGCTCGCTGCAGCCTTGAACTCTTGGGCTCAAGTAATCCTCCTGCCTCAGCCTTCTAAGCAGCTGGGAGTACAAGTGAGCATCATTACACCTGGATAATTTTCTTTCACTTTTTCACAGGGATGGGGTCTTGCTATGTTGTCCAGGCTGGTCTCAAATTCCTACCCTCAAGCAATCCTCCCTCCTTGACCTCCTGAGTAATTGGCAATACAGACCTTGCCTGACTTTTCTAAACTATTTTTTTTTTTTTGAGACAGAGCCTCAAGCTGTCCCCGTGGGCAGAGTGCCGTGGCATTACAGCTCACAGCAACCTCCAACTCCTGGGCTCAAGCGAGTCTCCTGCCTCTGCCTCCCAAGTAGCTGGGACCACAGGCGCCCGCCACAACGCCCGGCTATTTTTTGGTTGCAGCCGTCATTGTTGTTTGGCGGGTCCGGGCTGGGGATTCGAACCCGCCACCTTAGGTGTACGTGGCTGGCGCCTTAGCCGGTTGAGCTATAGGCGCCGAGCCCTAAACTATTTTTGATTGAAATAAAGATACCAGTTTACAGAAGGCATAAACTATGTAAGAAACAACATCTATTTGATATTTTTACAATGTTTAATGGGTTTTTTATAAAGAAACTAACACGTGGCTCATCAAAAATTCAGCAGTACAAAAGGATGCATCATAAAAAGAGAGCCTCTCTTCCACTCTTGTCTGACTGCCAGAAACTTCTCTTTTCAGCAATGTCTCATATTTGATTCCAGCAATTTCCAAGATTGTCTATTTTCATGTCTACCCATTGAAAGAACAAGCAGACCCACTCAACCGTTGCTTGTTCTTTTAACTTTAAATGTCTTGTTGGGAGGCTGTCTTTCCCCTTTGGCTAGCTCTCTGACCTCACCAGCAGAGAAGTGGGGTGGTGCCATTCTCTTTCTTTCTCTCTCTCTCTCTTTTTCTTGAGAAAGGGTCTCACTGTGTTGCCCAGGCTTGAGTGCAGTGCCATAATCATAGCTCACTGCAACCTCCAGCTCTTGAACTCAGGGGATTCTCCCACCTGAGCCTCCTGAGTATCTGGGACTACAGGTCTGCACAGGCCTGGCTAATTTTTCTATTTTTTGTAGAGACAAGGTCTTGCTATGCTCTCCAGGCTAGTTTCAAACTCCTGACCTCAAGTGATCCTCCTGCCTCAGCCTCCAAAAATGCTGAGATTATAGGAGTGAGCCATCTCTGCTGGCCATTATCTTATTTTCAACTACCTTGATTACTTTGAACTTCATCTATGTGAAAGGCAGTCTAGTTCTGTGCCACAACTTTGGAGTCAGAACTTCAAATCTTATTTCTGCTGTGTGACTGTGGGCAAGTTACTTAACCTCTCTGTGTCTCCTTGAACACATTAAAGTAACTTCTCCATGACTCAATCTTCTCATTTATAAAAAGGGGATGATGTTGCCTGTTGTTGGGAGGAGTTAAAAATGTGACATTTTCTTAGAACAGTTTTTAACACACATTTCCATTATTCCATGCATGTTCTTCTAGGACATAAAAAGGGATCTGACATGGCTAGCATTTGCAAGAAATGTTTCCCAGGCTGGAAACATTGAATCCCTGCACGCTTTTATTTTCTTCCTTTTTCTTCTCTTCTTCCCTGGAACCCTCACTGAAGTCCTCTGGAATGGCTGGACACCATGTAGAACAGGAAGGCCTAGTTGGGGACAAATACATGACTGTAAATATGGGGAGCATACTGGGGGAGGGAAGTGTCTGCCTTTGAGATCCTAAAGTCTGGGGCCCAAGAGTGGAAATGGAAGAGGATAAGGGGGTGGGAGAAGACTAGAGGAAGGTGGGGGAAAGTTGGGGGGGCAGAATACCACATGAGGCCAGTTATACTTCTGGTGACACCTAGTGGAAGGATGGAATCACCGTCCTTTTTGGGCAAGGCACCTCTGTGAGGTTCTAGCTTTCCCTGATGGAACTCAGAAAATCCCAAAGTGAAAGCCTCAGAGGCAAAAGTTTTCCTGTAACCTTCTACCTCCCTCCCATTTCTCGGTCCCATTCTCCCCTGAGTCTTAAGCATACAAACTAGAACCCCTCTTCCCCAAGGCAAGTCTTAAAAACCAGAGCCCCTTGTCCCAGAGCCCCGTTGTTTGGCGGCCTACACTGGATTCGAACCTGCCACCTTAGGTGTATGTTGCTGGCGCCTTAGCCACTTCAGCCACAGGCACCAAGCCTGTACCCCCACTTTAATCTGAAAATTTTAAAAATAAATGAAATTGAGATAGGTGATATTAAAGATGTTTTGTAGAGGCTTGGCGCCTGTGGTTCAAGCAGCTAAGGTGCCAGCCACGTACACCTAAGGTGGCGGGTTCGAATCCCCAGCCCGGGCCCGCCAAACAACAATGATGGCTGCAACCAAAAAAAAAAAATGGCCAGGCATTGTGGCGGGCGCCTGTAGTCCCAGCTACTTGGGAGGCTGAGGCAGGAGACTCTCTTGAGCCCAGGAGTTGGAGGTTGCTGTGAGCTGTGATCCCATGGCACTCTACCCAGGGGGACAGCTTGAGGCTCCGTCTCAAAAAAAAAAAAAAGATGTTTTGTAGAAATAAAAACTACAACTCTAATAACATATTGACATACCATAACACAATGAAAGAATTCATATGGGTGGCGCCTGTGGCTCAAAGAATAGGGTGCTGGCCCCATACGCTGGAGGTGGCGGGTTCAAACCCAGCCCATAGCCAAAAACTGCAAAAAAAAAAAAAAAAAAGAAAGAAAGAAAGAAAGAATTCATGTGAAACAATTTTTTAAAAAAGAAAAAGAATTCTCTGACTGGTCGCCAAAATCAGATCCCCATTCCAGAGAGGGCCCTGCTCCACACCCAGAAGGAAGGGTGCTGCTCAGAAAGGCCAAGAAGACTCCTTTAGACAGACAGGCCTTGCTGGGTTTCTCTACCCAGCCTGTCAGGATTAGCTCGTACCCTTTTTGTCCAAGCATATTTTACACAGCTGTCCATACTTTGTGATCCTAATCATAAAAAGGTTAATTTCCACTGTATCTTTGGATCCTCATTCTGAACATACCCAAGTATACACTTAAGTAAAAAAAAATATTTTTTTGAGACAAAGTCTCTGTCACCAAGTCTGGAGTGCAGTGGCATCATGACAGCTCACAGCATCCTCAAGGGATGGTTCTGGGTTCAAGGGATCCTCCTATCTGTGCATCCCTAGTAGCTGGGACTACAGGTGCCCACCACAACACATGACTAATTTTTCTATTTTTAGGAGCTAACTTTTTCTTCTTCTTTTTATAGAGAGACGAAGAGTTAGGGGTCGGAGGTGGGGTGGGGTGTCTCTTCTTGGTCAGGCTGGTCTCTGAACACCTAAGCTCAAAAGATAAGTGGGATCATCCAGGAGTGCTGGATTATAGGCACGAGCCACCACGTTCTGCCAAGATTGTAATTTTTATGCCTAGGAGTAGATGTCAAAAATGTTATTGACGTGTTTGCTTCCATCAAAGGCAGAAAAGTAAAATTAAAATAAATTCTTAATGTTGTGAGTTTCAATATACCTACCCTTCATGTTTCAATACATTCTCAACCACATCCTGAGGAAAAAAATAACCATTAAAATACATAAAAACAGGAAGAGAGAGGCACACATTTCTATTCTTGCTTCATATTCCAATATGATTTGGCAAACCACAAATCAAAAGCTGTCTTCCGGGTGAGCAGGGTGGCTGATGCCTGTAATCCTAGCACTCTGGGAGACAGAGGTGGGTTGATCACCTGAGCTCAGGAGTTCAAGACCAGCCTAAATAAGAGTAAGACCCTACCCCCACCCCCTCCATCTTACTAAAAATAAAAAACTGAGGCAAGGCTGGGCATGGTGGCTCATTCCTGTAATCCCAACACTCTGGGAGGCTGAGGTGCATGGTTTGCCTGAGCTCAGGAGTCAGAGACCAGCCTGAGCTAGGGAGAGACCTCATCTCCAAAAATATTAACAGCCTGGCATTGTGGCAGGTGCCTGTAGTCCCAGCTACTTGGGAGGATGAGGCAACAGAATTGCTTAAGCCCAACTGCTGGAGGTTGCGGTGAGCTGTGACACCACAGTACTCTACCTAGGGTAACATAGTGAGTCTCTGTCTCAAAAAAAAAAAAAAAAAAGAGAGAGAATAAGTTTTGATTTTTAGAATATTGCATTAAAATGTTATTTATCTTGATTATTGAGTTTTTAGGAGCCCCCCCTCAATTTTTTTTTTTTTTGAAACAGAGTTTCAGTATGTCGCCCTGGGTAGAGTGCCATGGCGTCACAGCTCACAACATCCTCAAACTCTTGGGCTTAAGCAATGCTCTTGCCTTAGTCTCCCAAATAGCTGGGACCACAGGCGCCTGCCACAATGCCTGGCTAGCAAGAGGATCTTATTGAAGCCAAGAGTTTGAGGTTGCTGTGAGCTATGACACCACTGCACTCTACCAAGGGTGACAAAGTGAGATTCTGTCTCAAAGAAAAATTTTAAAAAGCTGTCTTGATTTAAAATTTTGATAATTGGTTCATTGCTAGATTATTTGCCAATTTCTTTTTTCTTTTCTTTGAGACAGAGGCTCTTTCTGTTACCCTGGGTAGAATGCCCTGGTGTCCCAGCTCACAGCAACCTCAAACTCCTGGACTCCAGCAATTCTTCTGCCCCAGCCTCCCGAGTACCTGGGACTACAGGTGCCAGTCACCATACCCAGATATTTTGTCTAATATTTTGATTTTTAGACTTAGCACCTGTAGCTCAGTGGCTAGGTGCCCCTGACACATACATGGGAGCTGGTGGCTTCAAACCTGGCCCGGGGCTATTAAAATAAGAAAAAAAAACAATGACAACTGTAACAAAAAAATAGGGAAGCCTTGTTGGAGGCGCCTGTAGTCCCAGCTACTTGGGAGGTTGAGGCAAGAGAATTGATTAAGCCCAATAGTTGGAGGTTGCTGTGAGCTGTGACGCCATAGCACTCTACCGAGGGTAACATAGTGAGTCTCTGTCTCAAAAAAAAAAGAGAAAAAAAGTTTTGATTTTTAGAATATTGCATTAAAATGTTATTTATCTTAATTATTGAGTTTTTAGGAGCCCCCCCCCACGCCCGCCTTATTTTTGCATGTAGAGCTAATGCTTCAATCACCACTCTAAATCCTAGCTCTGCCGGGGTGGATGTATGTGGAATCTTACAGTGTGTGATCCTAAGTTCTTGCCATTGTCCCCTCCATCCTCTTACTGTCTCTTAAAAAAAGGAAAAGTTAAAAAAGAAAAAAAAACTGGTCTAAATGTAATAAGTTAGCTGTGGATAACGAGATAAAAAGCTGTTTAAATTATCTTCTTTCTGTGTCTGACTTCGTTTTGTTTTTCCTTCCAAATTTCTTGCACCTCGTGTGCAAACACACAGAGACACACATTGTTTTTATCGAGTTCTTTTATAAAGTTATTTGATCTAAAGCAAAATTGTGAATATCTGTAGAAACTCCTGTGATATTTTAAGTATAGATTCCATCTATGAGACAAACCAACGAAAGGTTGATTTAGCTTTAGAATGTGTCTGTAGGCCATTTTCGTCTTGGATTGTTTTAATGAAAGGTGGATGGACAAGTACTACATGGAGGTGTGTGTGTGTGTTGGGAGGGTGTTTATTGTTTTGTTTTTTTTACACTTTCCTACTTTCAGCTTCTGCTACATCAAGCAATGTAATAGGTATCATGAAAGAACCGAAATACCGACCGCAGCCAAACAATGTTCCTATCAAGCGCTACAATGTAACAATCTTATTGTTATTGTATATAGTGTGCATTGTCTACATGTGACATTTCAAAGATCTCTGTTCTTTGCCGGTTTCCTTCGTATAGCAGTCATCACGTTCGCTTCTCTAGGCGAAAAGTCCCCAGTCTAATACGCGATGAAAACTTTTCGGCTTTGTCCACTGTATTGGAATTTTACGAATTATTAATATTTCAAATTGTAATAGTAATTCTGGTCCGATTCCTTTCTTCTCCCCTTCCTCCTGACCATTAGGAAGTTTTAGGGGATTACAAAGTGACTTCAAAGTAACTAACAAAAATTCTCGACTGCTGACTGTAGTACAAAGTTTTTGGGAAAAATAAAGAAAACTTTAAGTTGCGTTGGCCGGGAATCGAACCCGGGTCAACTGCTTGGAAGGCAGCTATGCTAACCACTATACCACCAACGCGCGCTAAAATTGTGGATCTCTTAAATTCCTAAGAGGACTGTCAGTAGTTTTGCTGGGTAATACCAAGCAACGTGGGGGTGTCTTTCCCTACAGATCCTCCTCTCCACCGGAAGATGCCGCACGCGGAGCGACCACACCGTCAGCCGCGGTGCTGCAGCTGCGCGCTCCTCCCCCGGCGCCGCGGGATAGTTAGTACGCGCCCGGCAGTGTCCAATCCCAGGCCGCCGCCTGGGCAGCTCAACTTCCGGGTCAAAGGGGCTGGAGCCGCCGGGTCCCCAGTGTCCGCCGCCACCGCTGTCCCCCGCGCCCGCCACTTCCGGGGCCGCAGTCCCGGGCATGGAGCCGCGAACGTGAGCGCTGTCGGCCCCGGGACGCCCTGCCCAGCCCGGCCGCCGCCCAGCGCCCCGGTGAGCAGCGTCCGCGCGCCCTGCCCCGCCCCGGCTGCGGCCCCAAACCCTCCACTGACCCGCTCCGCTTTGGCCCCAACTCTGGCCTCGCTGTGGACCGGCCTCCCTGCACCCTGGTTCCGCCATGGACCAGCCTCCGCGTCCCTGCCGCCCATGCTCCGCTTCCCCTCCGCCCTGACCCCTCACACCTTTCTTCTCCCCGCAGTCGCTCGGCCGACCGGGCTCCCGCACGTCAGCCCTCCTTCCCGGTTCGAACTCCCCTCCCATCCCGCTGCTGTCCAGGCCACCAGACTCTGGCCCTTTCCGGGGGTGACCGCGCCCGAGAACGCCCTCGCTGACAGCCCGCAACTCCCTCTCCCCTTCTGTGCAGGCTCTGAGGACCTAACCTTCTCCCTTTTCCCGTGCAAACCTTGTAGGATGACAGAAGCCACCTCCCTGGACCTGCAATGTGTCCCTACCTTGTCTCTCCCCATCCTGATCCTTAGCCCCTTCTCTCACCACCCTTCTGGCACTTTCTTCCCACACAGTTTCAGCCCAGCCCTAACACTTCCCTGTCAGCGCAGCCTCTAAGCCGCCTTGCCTTTGCCCCCACTCGTGCCTCCCCTACTTGTGCCTCACCCGGGGGTTGGGAGGAAGTCATTTGCCTCAATGGCAAGAACCAACCTGCTTTCGAGGAGTTGGGAAGAAAGCCCAGGAGGTGTGGACTTTAGTCACCAATCCCTGTAGTTTTCAGCTAGGTCCTGGGGTAATCGGGCCCCACGGAATGGCCTCTCTCCCAAATTCTGTCCAGGGCATGCAAACAGAACTCTGGGTAGAACCTGGCCAGGTAAAATTAGGCCTGACAGTCTGCTGCTCTGGAGTGGAGGAGAGGCTTGCCAGTTCTTCCATTCACCCACCATATTTATCCCATCAAGGTCTGTGTCCCATGCCTGCCGCTGGAATGGAGGCTCTCCGGATTCTTTAAAAGGTCAGTTGTGCTGGGGTTTGGCTGCCAGGAAGGCTGAGGTGTAGGCTGGTGGGATTTGCCTGCCTGCTCTGGAATAGAGATCTGCAGGAAGTGGTTTTCAGTGCCCTCAGGGACACTTGGCTCAGACCCAAGGCATGGCTGCAGCTTTCTGTGCACTTGCTGTGCACTTTTCTTTTCATCCATGTGCCCCTTCAGCTGCCCCTGGTAGGAACCTTCTGAAGGCTTCAGGGAAAGAAAGGGGAACATCCTGATTCCAGCTGGATTGGATGGATATGGAGATGCATCCCTCCCCACTTAACATAGTGCCTAAGGCAGTCAGTGAATGCTGGAGTTTCTAGTTCTGAAAGGGAACTTTAATTCCTTTTATTCTCTCCCTGGCATGATTTTTAAATAGCTTATTTAATTAGTTGATAGCACTAGCCATCATTTAGTTTCTGTTGTGTCAGGCACCATATTATAAAAGCTTTATGCATACATTGTCATTTAATCTTCACAGTAATCCTAGACAGGTACCATAGGTTCCATTTTGTAGCCTGAGAAATTGAGGCACAGAGAGGTTAAGTGGCTTCTGCAAGGTCATACACAGTTTGGGCATGGCAGAGTCAGGATTTGAACCCATGTCTCTTGACACTAGCATCCCCACTCTTCAGCACTGGACTGAGAGTGAAGTCAGTGCTTCTTTGTGATGATATTTTTCTTTACCTCTTTTGTTGTGGTCTTTGTCCTGTGCCCCATTACTGCCTTCTCTTTAAGTACCTGGGTAAACTGCTCATCATGTTGCACGGTTCACCTGAGAAGGTGGTTGGGCACTGATAAACTAGAAAGGATAATGACTTGTTCATTGAACCTATAATGTTTATTGAATGCTTTGTGTGTGCCCAGCACAGTTTGGGCTCAAGGGGAACTGTGGGAACAGGACAGATGAGGCCTGCCTCTGTGCAGCTGGCACTCCACACTGGAATGCCCACACCTGGAACAGGGTATATCAGCCTTGGCACTGTTGGCATTTGGGACTGGATCATGTTTTGCAGTGAGGGGACTGTCCTGTACATTGTAGGATATGGTGCAGACTTCTTGGCCAATATATGCACATGGCTAACCATATGCCTCTTCCTTTTCTACCAGTCATAACCAAAAGTGTCTCCAGGGGACCACATCATCCCCATTTAAGAGCCTTTGGGTATGGGGATTCCATGGATCACTCAGAAACTCTGTGTCCCATGATCACCTACCCTGCTGAGGTCCTCAGAGGCTGTACACATTTAAATCCGCACCCTGAGTGGCGAGGGAGAAAAGAGGGGAATTCCAGGAGTGAGGGGAGGAGGAAGGGGGCCCCTGATCTGTACTATTTGCCCACCAAGAGTTTATTCTGTTATCTAGTGTGAGCCTAAGAATGGAACTCAAATTTTTCCCAAATAACAAATACTAGGGTCTCGGCCTTGGCATTGTTGACTTTTGAGGCAGGATCACTCTCTGAGTGGGGTTGTCCTGGGCACTGGGTGCTGAGCAGTATCCCTGGCCTTTACCCATTCCATGCTAGTAGTACCCCCAGTTGTGACAACCAATGTCACCAGACATCACCCAGTGTCCCATAAGAGGCAGAATCACTCTTAAGGTGAGGGTAGCACTGGAAGGAATTATTCATCAGTCTGGTATTTTTATCTAGGGGTCATAACAGGGGTGACTTTGGATTAGGTGCTTAGGACAGACCTCTGAAGACATGACCCTGGAACCAGAAGTATAAAAAGGAACAAGTCATACAAAACACAGGAGAGTTGCTGGTCAGAAGGACAGCTAGTGTAAAAGCCAGGAGGTGGGACTGAGCAATGTGTTTAGGGAAGAGTAAGGTGACCAGTGTGGCTGGCATTCACCCTACTAAGGGTGAGGGGAGAAGGTGAAGTCACAAAGACCATCAGGAAGCAGTCATGGTGAGGAATTTGGGATTATCCTGTTTCCAGCAAGTGCCCCTCTGGTGGCATCCCTGGAGACACTCGAAACTCTCAGGGACTTCTTATATTAAGTAAGATGTAGGTTTCTGGCAAATGCTTGGCACCAAAGTTCAGGGCTGGGCCTGAAGCATTTGCCTCATCACAGTACTTTTGGTCTCAGGACCCTCTTTGGAGGCTCTTAGGGCTGCCTGGAGAAATGGTGAGGGGAAGAAGGGAACACAGCTCATGGTCCTCCATGCCAGGAGTTGCAACCCTGTGGTCTCTCCTTTCCCTCAACCACAGGCACCCCCACCCTCCTGAGGTCAGCTGAGTGGTTGATGCGGAAGGTTAAGAAGTTACGCCTGGACACGGAGAACACAGCAAGTTGGAGAAGGTAAGGAGGGTGTGGAGCCCTGACTAGTGGGGATGGAGCAAAGGTTCCAAAATTCCTCACAGTCTCGGTCAAAGAGGCACCTTCTCTCCCTCTGCTCTGCATTTCTGCATTTCTCAGAGGCTCAGTTCTGGTTATTTTGCATTAGGAGGCAGCATGTCTTAGGGCAGGGCTTCTCAGCCTCCACGCTGTGGACATTGGGGCTGGATCTTTCTCTGAGGTGAGGCTGTCCTGGCACTGTAGGGTACTGAGCAGTGTTCCTGCCTCCACCCACCCCATGCCAGGAGCACCCCCAAATCATAACCACAAATGCCCCAGACATCACTAGATGTCTGCTGGGGGCAGAATTGACCCCAAGGTGAGAACCACTGGCTTGACCTTATGGGTGTGGGTTTTGGAGTCCAGCAGACTTAGGCTGTACTCTCCTTCCCTGCTGGGTGATGTTAAACATGCCGTTGACCTCTCTGAGCCCAATTTTTTTGGTTTCCAAAATGGAGAAGATCCCAGAACTCACCTCCTAAGGTTATAGTGTGGATTAAACATGATTATACATGCATGGCCCAGGACAATCGATAAATTCCATATCCTAGGGCCTGGCACAAGATGAAACAATCACAGGAATTCCTCATCCAAGTGAACCTATCTCAATGTTGGGTTTCTCATACTCTCAGCCTTGTTTGTTGCTATGGAGTCTGAGGAGACAGGGATGACCAAAGTGCTGTGATTCCCTGGAGGCTGGATCTAAAAAACCAGCAGTCTTCATGTCTGGTGGGCAAGTGCATTTGGGCCAGTTACAGAAGGCAATTGTGCATGTGCTGGGCCCAGGTGGTGTTGGGAGCAGCCCTCATGGAACAGAGAGTGGCATGCTGTTTCCTCAGAAGCCCTCGCTTGCAAGAACACTTGCCTGGCCTAGGCCAGCCACCTCAAGACCACTTTGAGGTGTTTACCCCTCCAGAAGATAGGTAGGACCCCTGAGCCTTACCAGTCACACACATCCCTTTACCCAGTGCCCACCTTCCTATCTGTCTTAATCACTTCACAGTTGGCCTAACCCCTCAGAACCACAACCAGTGCTGAGAACTCATAGTTCCTTCTTGGCTTCCGTATACCTTCTTTATCACTACCGTCCCTTGGATCACTGGCAGACACCGGGGTGGATGCTGTTCCCACCCTCGAAGCACCAGCTCAGGCAGAGATCACACGCAGATCTTTCACTCAGCCTTGACAGTGATCATGCCAGAAAACTGGGAGCTGTTTGCTGGGGGCGTCCCAGGTGGTAAGGGCACCGTCCTGATTGGTGGAAGGAAAGTGTAGGTGGACCTGAGTTAAGTGGCCTGGAATCTGCTTTCATTTCCCCAGCTGTGTAAACTCTGACTCTGGAACCGCAGCCCAGACTGGCACTAGGTGGGAAAAGGCTAGAACTGACTCAGCCCGGTTCACCTGCTCCCTCCCTGGCTCTTGTGCAGTCCAGGATCTGCTTCTGGGGAGGGAGTGTGCAGAGACCAGGCTCTTGCACCATATCTCCGCCTGCCTGGAAGTTCAAGCTAAAGATTTCTAGCCACATCTAGAAGATTCTAAAAGTTTCTCCCGATGTTTCATTTCGTTTCTCATCTCCTGGATCGTATTTTTGCTGCTTGGGCTATCTGTGGTGATCAGAGGCAAGATAATTTTTATTGTTCTTTGCTATGGAAATAAGCCACGCGATTTTATAAGTGCTGCTGCCAGGCTGTCAGTTTATGGGGTCCCCTTTGGGAGTTCTAAAGGTCACTTTTTATTTTTCTCCTGTGGGCAGGGCTTGAATTGGGGCAACACAGTTTGGGGGTATTGCTTAGGCTGGCTAGAGGAATTCTCTGGGCTCAGTTTTCTGGACTTACTGCTAGCAGCCCCTAGGACCCTATGGGTTCTTGAGTACTCAACCAGTGCTATTCTCAGCCCCTGCCTAACATTGCTCATGGTTCTCACTGCCCTGGAGGGAAACTGCAGAGCCCTGCAGTGGGTGAGGACATCCTGTGCGTGACCCACAACAACCTCTCTGTGGCTTTGGCTTATTTGACTTGATTACCCTGTAAGCACTGGTGGCCTATGGTCTTTGTCTTCAGAACCATCTCAAGGGGAACTGAGCTAACAGTGCTCCTGCCCCTTGGGTATTTTGCATATCCCTGTGCTAGGAAGGCCCTCTACTGTCTTTTCTTTCTAGGTCTTTCACATAGGACATGAGTGTCACATAGAAGATGTTGGCTTCTACAACCTTAGCCCTTGGAACTGACAGCCAGCTAGGCTAGGAGCCAGGTCACCTCCACCTCTTTTTCTCATTCACTCAGCTGTAGTTGTGAGTGAGCCCCTCTGCCCTCTAGCCTCAGTTTTCCCATTTGTAGAATGGGATGTCACAAGCTTAAGTGAGATGATGGCTGCAAGGCCTGATTTTTCAAAGGTGCTTGGTCACATCCTCTTTCTCCCCTTCCCTCTTAAAGCAGGCTAGGATCCTTTCTCACATGGTGGTTGCTGTCTGGGGCTTTCACTAGCAAGGGGCAAAGTCTTCCAGGAACTGGAAGGTACCAGGAGTCAGGGGAGACCCTCCGTCCTTTCTCTAAAAGTGTGCCCCTGCTGTCCTGGCCCTCTAGTGGAACAGAACTTCAATTCTCACTTCGTTTATGTGAGTCCCTAAGAATGGATGTCTGAGCCCAGAGCTGGGAGTATCTGGCAAGGCCGTCAGTCCCTTGGAACCTGCAGGGGGAAACAAGACTTGTCTCAGCTCCTTCCTCTCCAGAGCACACTGGCTCTCCCAGAACTGGGTCACTGCAGCCACGTTTAGATTTCCTTAAAACAAATATTTGCTAGGTTGATCCAGTCTGGTCAAGAAGTATACTAAGTGGCAAAGGGGGGTGGGAAGAGAGAAGGTTGCATGGCATGAGCTGTTTGCGGCGGCTACTTTGTAGGCAAGGAGGCTCCCAAGTGGGAGGAGACAGTGGGAAGTTTTGAGGGGAATCGTGTGCACATTCACCCTCTTGTCTGGATTTTTGACATTTCCCTTGGGCTATTTGACTGCTGCTCTGATACTTCCAGGGAGGCATAAGATTCTTCTCTCTGGACAGCAAGCTGACAAGGTTGACTTTTTATTCCTTACACTTAGGCCTTTGTTCATAGCCAAGTGTGGCTCTCAGTGGGCTCAGTGAAGATATTTGTTCCACAGTTCTCCATGGAGCACTGACTGGTGTCTACAGACAAAACCATGAAAGGGATAGATGTGAAGGAACAGGTGTTTTACAAATAACCATTGTGACAAAGACTGCAAGGGAGGAAAATAGCCAGCTTTGATGTGGATGGTCACAAAAGGTTTCCAAGGACCTGCCAAATATTTAAGCTGAGATATGATTAGAAGTTAGTCAAGCAAAGAGAGGAAGATAGCGTTCCTGGCAGAAGGGACAGCACATGCAAAGGCCCTGGGGTGGAACAAGTCCAACCTGTTTGAAGAGCTGAGAAAAGCCTGGTTTGACTAGGATACAGTGATGAGGGAGGTGAGATTCAAGGGTTTCTTGGGATTGGCAATAGCCTTGAGGTCATGGTAAGACCTGGCTTTTATCCTGGGAGCCATAGAGAACCAAGAAGAGTTTTCAATCCTGGCATCAGACTTGCGGTGGAGGTAGAAAGTCCAGGTGGGAGACAGTTTGAGTCATGTAGCACAGTAGTGACAGTGGCTTGGATCTGAAAAGCATTAGTAGTGTGGAGAATAGTGGAGCAACTTGGGAAGTATTTAGAGGGCTGGGGGAACACAGCTTGCCTAGAAAAATCTGAGTGTCTGATAGGGACCAGGGAAAGCTTGTAGGCAAAAGGGTCATCTCTTCTCATAATCTTCCTGTCCTCCTCACAGTTTCTCGCTGAATTCTGAGGGGGCCCAGGGGATGGCTGCCACCACTGAGGCCCCAGTGGCTGACCGGGGCGACACAGTTGACATGGATGACCCAGCGGCCCGCTTCCAGGTGCAGAAGCACTCATGGGAAGGGCTCCGGAACATCATCCACGGCAGCCGCAAGTACTCAGGCCTCATCGTCAACAAGGCACCCCACGACTTCCAGTTTGTGCAGAAGACAGATGAGTCTGGGCCCCATTCCCACCGCCTCTACTACCTAGGTAAGCCAGGCCCACAAGCCACCCTGCCCAGGGCACTTCCTGGGACTGCTGTTCCCAAGTTCTTAGGTCTCCAGAAGTCAACAGGTCCTATGAGTGAAAAGATCCACCTAGATGGGCCTGGTCCCAGGCATACTGTCCCATGAGGCTGTAACACCCACAGGTGGCACTTAATCACAGTGAAGGTCTGGAAGAGGCTTGAAGGAGGGAGGGAAAGATCCCTAAGGGGGCTGAATGTGCAGGTGTGCTGAGCAGAGGACAGTCGTGCTCTTCTGCTTGCCAGGGCACCATGGTTCAAGGCTGATCCAAGTGGCTCTGAGCCTGAAGATTGTTTCCAGTACCAGTCATCTGGGCCCACCCCCTGAGTCACTTCTCAGTCACCCAGTCTGTGCTGGGTGGGGCTCATGACACATGTCAGGCATAATGATCTCCAGTGGGGAATCACATGTGATGCCAGGAGGAGCTGGCCACAGAGCCATGTATTAAGAAGGATCCTGAGGCTCAGTGAAAGCTGCCTTAATGGTATATGCACATCTGCCATGGGCCACCAGAGAGGCAGCCCTCCACAAGCTCACTCTCCTGGTCCAATCCCTGGATAGCTACTGCCTCCTCTGGGTGATGCCCTGTGAGCAACACTTGCAACATCATCTGATGTGGCTTACGTGGGATTGTGCTACCCACTGGACCATGGAGCCCTTAGGGCATAGATTAGGCCTCACATACTTGGCAGCCTCCTTGACAGGCAGATCAGGGCTAGGCTTCTGGGAGCTGGAAGGTAGACACTGTTAAGTGAATGGACACTCCTGCTTCACTCAGAGGTTTCATAGACCTGGAAGGAAGAGGGTGTTGTAGGAATTGGCCAAGCCCATGCTTTGGAAAGCAACATGACACATGGCTGTTGACCAAAGGCAGGGTTTCTCTACCTCAGCATGGTCAACATTTGGGGACAGAGTGTTCTCTGAGGTGAGGTGCTGAGCAGTGTCCCTGGCCTCCATCCACTTTATGCTGGGAGCAGCTGTGCCCCAGTTGTGATGATCGCAGATGTCCCAGATTTTGCCTAGTGTCCCCTGGGTAACAGAATCAACTCCAGTTGTGAACCGCTGGGGTGGGGGGGTAGCGCTGAATTATTCTAGTCCATGTGGCTTAAGACTTCTGTCCATATGGCTCACTGGTGTAGCCTCAGTCCCCAAGACAGTGCTGGCTCTGAGAGCTTAGGCTCTCAGTCAATATTCAAATGAGTGAATGAAGGAAGGAAGGAGTGTCAGCCTCTGCTAATGACAATGACTGAAATGAACACCAGATGGCTGTCCTCTTCCCACAGTTGATGCAGTCCATCTCTGTAGATAGGCTGGTGTGGAAATCAGATGGTGGTTTGGCAAACAAAGAATTGAACAAGGGTTGACAAATGACATCTGTCTTCAGAAACCAGGTTCTCTTGGTCCTAGTTCAATCCCTGTTGTCGGCTGCTTCGAGCTCCAGCAGCGGAGTCACTACAATAGGGATGAAATGGCCCACAAAGTCAAAAATATGTACTGTCTGGTCCTAGGAAAAATTGGAATGGAAATACCTCAAGTTTCATTTACCCAGGAGAGTGCTAGGCTGCTGAGACTGAAGTTATCCTAGAGCCAGGCTGTAATGGGCCATCAGCTCTCTTTTTCTCCTATAGTTCTGTGGCTTCCCAAGCTCTGGGTATCAGCACATTCTTAAGCAATCTTTTCATGTTGGGGTTGCCATCCTGGTTGGGGTACTTGTAGGAGTTTCCTGTGACCACTAGCTTAGTTGCTTAAAACAATAGAAATTTGTTCTTTCACAGTACTGGAGACCGGAAGTACAAAATCAGTTTCACAGAGCTGAAACCAAGGTGACGATTGGGCCACAGTTGCCCAGGGACTATGAAAGAACTTTCCTCTCTCTTCTAGTCTCTGGCTGCTGGCATCCCTAGGCTTGTGTCCACACCACCAGTGTCTCTTCCTCTGTGGTCACACAGCTGTCATCTCTTCTATCTATCTGAAATTTCCCTCTATGATGACATTGGACCCACTTGGATAATCCAAGCTAATCTCTCTAGCTCAGGATCCTTCCTTCATTCCAGCTACACTGTTCCATCTTACTACATGAAGTCGCATTCATATCCAGGCCCCAGAATGTGGACATCTCTCCAAGGGGGTCACTTTTCATCCACAGAGCTACTGAAAAGGACACATATCCTCCGAACTAGTCTGAGCTGCATAGCACAGCTCTTAGGGAAGATGTAGGAGCGTCTCAAGGAACCCAAGGACAGGAAGCCCACTGGACCTCTGGAGCCCTCTAGGACCCAGACATCTGCTTGGAATACACACTTCTCCATGGGGCGGGCCTACCCTCTTGGGGCTTCATATCTTAGGTTCTAGCTACCAGGAGAAATAGGAGCTTTCTCCAAATTTCCAGGGAAAGGAATCAGATTGGGCCTGCATAGATCATCCAGTTGGCTGAGGCAGGGGAATGTATCTGGGATTGGAATAGGCAGGTCCTTGAGGTACCCTTGAGGGCACCTTGAGTTACACAGGAGGTGCCTGGGGGACCACCACAGTGGGCAGGTCTGGCTCCAGGTAAGAGTGTACACCTGGCAGAGACCCCAGGATATTCCTGCAGAAGCTATGCCATCCCTTTCAGGGTGATGTTCACCCTTCAGCTGATCCAGTCTTTGTCACTTAATGCTATTAGGGCAGCACTGACTTCACTTACGTTCAGTTTCTTGGGGCAGACCTTTCTATAGCCCTTGAGTATTTATTATGTGTCTTTGTGCTAGCCTGATGCCCAGCAAACTTCCAGGCAAGGCCCAGTGTATGATCTGCCCCTCCCCCCAGGACCCCTGCGTCCTCAGCAGGCACCAGGTTTGCCATCTGGGGCGTGTGGAGCTAATCACTGGGGTCCTCTGGGAAGGCTCTTCTGGATCAGCATGATGGATCCTAGAGCAGACTGGGTGTAGACATGCTGCTCCTGCTGCCAGTGAGGGGGGCCAGGGATGGCTCTGGTCCCAGGACTCAAACTGCAGTCTCAGGGACACTCCCGACTCTGCCCTCCTGCCCTGTGTGGATCAGCCTCTCCCCACTTCTGTGGCCAGAAGAGGCCTCAGGTTCCTGGACAGCTCTGAGACTCTCTTACAGGGAAAGGCAAGAATTCCTAAGCTGAGATCCAGTGGAGACCCAGGCCTAGCTTGGGTTGCATGTCCCCACCAGCCAGCCACAGTCCATGGTGCCTGGGAGCGGTGTTTGCACAAGCCAGGGTCACTAGGAGGATGGTGGCTGATAGGTTGGCAGCAGGTGTGTGTGGGTGGTAGAGCTGGCAGGAGGGTCAGAGGAGGGATAGGGCAGCAGAGATCTGTGGTGCCGTTGGCCACCTCCACCCTTTGCCTCAAGTGCTAGTCATCACTGTCACTAGTGCCAGCAGCATCTTATCCAAAGAATGTGCTGGCTGGGGCCATTTGGTGTGATCACTTATTAATCAGCCAGGGAGGGGAGGTGGCTTCAGTGTCCTTGGCAAGGCCACGCCCTTGACTTCCTGTTTGGAAGGCTTCAGATCTTCTAGAGTGTCTGGGCACTGCCCTGAGCACAGCTTGCTCACTGAAAACAGCAGCCTGTACCCTCTCAGCCCTCCCTGTTGCCCCAGGATGCTGTTATTTTTTTTTTTTTTTTTGAGACAGAGTCTCAAGCTGTCACCCTGGGTAGAGTGTTGTGGCGTCATAGCTCACAGCAACCTCAAACTCTTGGGCTTAAGTGATTCTCTAGCTTCAGCCTCCCAAGTAGCTGAGACTACAGGCATCTGCTGCAACACCTGGCTATTTTTTTGATCGAGGTTGTCATTGTTGTTCGGCAGGCTCAGGCTGGATTTGAACCCGCCAGCTCTGGTGTATGTGGCAGGTGCCCTAGCCGCTGAGGTACAGGCACAGCCAGGATGCTGTTAATTTTTTAAAATTGAACTAGGGGCAATGTGGATCATGCCTGTAATCCTAGCTACTTGGGAAGCTGAGGAGGATTCCCTGAGGCCAGGAGTTTGGGACCAGCCTGGACAATGTAGCAAGACCCTGTCCCCCACCCCCAATTGATACATGATTCACATTCCACAATTTCACACTTCTAAAATTGTACAATTGAATGGTTTTTAGTAGTACATTCACAGAGCTGTGTAACCATCATCACTATCTAGTTCCAGAACATTACATCACCCCAAAAAGAAACCCTGTCTCCATCAACAGTTACTCCCAGCCCCTGGCAAGCACAGATCCACTCCTGTCTCTGTGGATCTGCTTGTTCTGGGTATCTCATATAAATGGAATCTCACAGCATGATTCCCATCTGTACTTGTCTTGTGATTATGGGAAGAAAAAAGGCCCTCTCCGCCCTGGGTGGCCTGCATGGGCAGGGTCATGTATGCTTCTGTCTGGAAATGAGTGAGTTGAACCTCAGTGGTTTCAAGGGTCCTTAGAGATTGAATTGTGTTTCTAGCACTCAGGCCCTTTGCCAATCCCTCAAGCCCCTGCACAGTTTTTCCTACCTACACATCAAAATTAACTTTGCACTTGTAAATCTACTCTGAAAGAAAACCTAATTATCTAGTATTTTTCTTTAAATACATTCTTCTGTTACTAACTATACTGCACAAACACTTTATCAAATGCAGAACTCTGTGTCCCTTGCCGTAACCAGAAACTGTTCTTTGGTCCCGCTGCACCATCAGCTAGAATTGCCCTGAAAGCCACAGCTGGGATGCTCCCACAAGGGAATGCACTAAACCATCTGGGATAGGGGCTGGTTGGGATTCCAAAGAAAGAAGCACTAAATGCTATGGCTATCATTTATTGGAGGAACTTATATACAGAGTGGGCCACAGTGTCCCCTCACCACAGACAACAAGTGGAACAGGTGTTCTCCTAGGTTTAGGGATCAGGGAGTGGAGTTTATAGCAGGGTTTATGGAATTTAGGTCAGGGCCAATTTCAGTGTGGTGGGCAATAACCTAAATACCTTTATCAGCACTTGGGAACATTCTAGGCCCTGGTTTGGGTTCTCTCTGCTGGGAATAGCCCACAGCTGCCTTGGTCACAGAACAGTCAAGAATAGGAAAAAAGCATGTGTGTATGTGGGGGAGAACTGGGGGACCTGTAACAATAAATATAAGTGGCATAGACATTATTCATTAAGCTCCAACCCTGGAGGTGCTGAACTTGTGGTCCTGCTGTTCTCTCACTTTCAAAAGTGAGCGAGTGTGGGGAGTTCCTGAAGAGAGTCCAGGCCCATGTGGAGTCTCCCTTCTGCAGAAACTCAGAGTCGAGGGGAAACAAAGAAGGGCTGGTGCTCCAAGCTCTCTGTGACTCATTGTTTAGCCACATCACTTTCATGGGTTGTCATAGACATCTCGTGTACTGCTGGCCAGCTCCACACTTGAAGGAGCCTTGTCCTAGTCCCCTAACCTCGTGACCTGAGAGGGGAAACTGAGGCTTCCCAGAGACAGTCATTCTACTTCCTGCCATTCCCTTTACTAGTGACAATTATACCATCATCTATTGAATCTAAGACACAACTAATTGTAAGATATATCATTTTACCTACCACTAAACACGACAACATTCTAGAGTAGGGGATATGAAAAACAAAAAATAAAAAGAATACAGTAGCACCTTCAATGGTAAGGTGCTTCCTTACCTCAGAGTCACAAGTATGTGAAAAGCCGCAGCTTGCTGATGAAATATGTGGAGAACCCTGAGTGACTCATGCACTGTGCTAAGAGATTTACATTTCTTACCTCATTTAATCCATACAAAAGCCTCCCTCTGCAGCTATTGCCACTACTGTTATTTTATAGGGAAGGTGAGGTTAGATTAGCAATTCTCAGTTAGGGGTGATCCTGCCCGCCAGGGGACTATGGGCCATATCTGGGGACATTAGTGATTGTCATGACCTGGGGGAGGGATGTTCCTGTCCTGGGGTGGGTGGAGGTCAGGGGCACTGCTCAGCACCCTGCAGCTCCCAGGATGGCCCCACCCCAGTAAGCCATCTGGCCCCAAATGTCATCAGTAGTGAGGTTGGGAAACACTGGATTAGGTACATGTTTCCCAATTCCTTTTTGTAGGTTTTGCTCTTACTCTAATCCTAGATTAATTTGATTCTTGGCCTTTGCATGCACCTTTGATAAAGCAGTACCTTCAAGGGCTAAGTGCAGCCTGCTGAGAGTTTCCTGACTGCCCTTTTTTCATTCTCTTGTGTGCTAATATTAATCATAGAGAACATTATATTCAACACAGACATCTCAAAGGTGGGATTCCCCATTGTCAGCAAACTCAGACCTGGGGTCCATGGTTTGCTGAGGAGGGGTCTGCTGCCAGCAGCCTGCAGAATGGCCCAACAACAGAGGGGAACCAGTGTTTGGCCAATAACCCTCCACCCTTCCTGGGCAAGGTCACCCATTCCAGGTTTCCCCTATCTTCCCCTCAGGAATGCCTTATGGCAGCCGAGAGAACTCCCTCCTTTACTCCGAGATTCCCAAGAAAGTCCGGAAAGAGGCTCTCTTGCTCTTGTCCTGGAAGCAGATGCTGGATCACTTCCAGGTGAGCTGTGCTTTTGGGTCCTGGACCCTCCCCTGGGGGAGGAGGTGGGCAAAGCACTTCTCAGGTGCATAGGCTGCAGGCCCTACATTGTTGGTATTACCCCACCTGCCCTGAGTTCACACAGACCTTTCTCTCCTATTTGCCCTCAAGCCACAGAGCAGCTCTTATCAAAGCTTCTTTTTTAACTGCATCATCGAAGACTTGGAATAAACTTGGCTCCAGGTCCTATCATGGAGACCAGCTAATAATCTTTCTAGGGGTTCTCTGGGTATCAGGGAAAGTGCCTTTTACATGAGTGTGGGTTATTTTTGTTTTTGTTTTTGTTTTTTGGTGTTAGAAGTGGTATGCATTGGTGTGTTGTTCTTTTCAATTATCAATGCAACAACACTAGGGTGGCTAGGAGAACGGTATGCTCTGGGTTTCTCCTTGCCAGTTCAGTAGCTCTTACTTCGGCCTATCCCTATGGATCCCCAAGCCAAGAAACTTGTACTTACGTAGCTCTCGTCACCTCTCAGTGGTAATTTTGCTTTAAAAAATGTGTCTCTTAGCCAGATGAGGTGGCTCATGCCTGTATTCCTAGGACTATGGGAGGCCAAGGGAGGTGAATCACCTCAGCTCAGGAGTTCGAGACTAGCCTGAGCAAAGTGAGACCCGGTCTCTACTAAAAATAGAGAAACTAACCAGTGTTGTGGCAGGTGCCTGTAGTCCTAGCTACTTAGGAGGCTAAGACAGAAGGATCATTGGAACCTAGAGGTTTAAGTTTGCTGTGAGCTATGAAGTCATGGCACTCAACCCAGGGGTGATTGAGTGAGATGCTGTCTATTTTTTTTTAGTTTTTTTCTTTGACATAAACAATGAGCGATAACAAGATGCTGTCTTAAGAAAAAAAAAAAAAAAGAACAAACCAGGCACAGTAGCTCATGCCTGTAATCCTAGCACTCTGGGAGGCTGAGGCAGGTGGATTGTCTGAGCTCATGAGTTCCAGATCAGCCTGAGCTACAGTGAGACCCCACCTCTAAAAATAGCTGGGAGTTGTGGCAAGCGCCTTTAGTCTCAGCTATTCAGGAGGCTGAGGCAAGAGAATTCACTTGAGCCCAGGACTCTGAGGTTGCTGTGAGGTCTGATGCCACAGCACTCTACCGGGGGTGACAAAGTGAGACTCTGTCTCAAAAAACAAAACAAAAATGTGTCTCTACTTTATGATATCCCTCTATATGGCCTCAGAATTCTACTACTGTGTGGTAGTTTGCCTACCCAAGGTCAGGTCAGGCATTTGGTTATCCCTGTGGTCCTGAACTTGAACCTATCCTCTGCAGAAAGGAAAGATCTTTGGTTTGGGGTAGGTTTAGCTCCAGAAGCAACTGTGAAAGGTGGGAGCCTGTAGGATTGGTGTTGAGGGGCAGGGGAGAGTACACCAGGGGTGTGGTGCAGGGAGCTGCCACTCCAGGGGCCTACTGGCCTTGGAAAAGTTTCATGGGAAGGGGCTCAAGAGGGGAGGAAGTTGCCAGTGAGCCCTGGAATCACACCTGTCACCACATAGGTGTGGTGTCTAGCTCTGTCTCCATGTCTAGCTGGCCGTGTTGAACACAGAACATTCTCTCTAATGAGGTCCCAAGTTGGCTTCTCCCCAGAATGCCCAGGCTGGAGGACTTCCACCTCTATGGGTAGGAGTTCCTGTCACCCCCAGAGCTCAAAGCCTTTGCTGCTGACTGCTGATACTGCTGCCTGCCCCTGTGTGTCCCCAGGCCACACCCCACCACGGGGTCTACTCGAGGGAGGAGGAGCTCCTGAGGGAGCGGAAGCGCTTGGGAGTTTTCGGCATCACCTCCTATGACTTCCACAGCGACAGCGGCCTCTTCCTCTTCCAGGCCAGCAATAGCCTCTTTCACTGCCGCGATGGGGGCAAGAACGGCTTCATGGTGCGCACCAGCCCTGGGGGGCAGATGGGGCTGGCAGCAAGCTCCTGCCTGTCTGAGCTGGGCCTCTCTGTCCTTAGGTGTCCCCCATGAAGCCACTAGAAATCAAGACCCAGTGCACTGGGCCCAGGATGGACCCCAAGATCTGTCCTGCTGACCCCGCCTTCTTCTCCTTCATCAACAACAGTGACCTATGGGTGGCCAACATAGAGACAGGCGAGGAGCGGCGGCTGACCTTCTGTCACAAAGGTGAGGCCAGTCCCATGGCCATGCCAAGACTCATGGAGACTACACCTGAGCAAAGCTGCCACTCTACCTTCTAGAAAGGCTCCTGCTCCGAACCCACTCACCTCCCGTGGCCAGGCATCTCCCTGTGCACTGACCTTACTGGGTCACCCTCCTAAGCAGGCCTTCTGGGCCCTCACAGGAACACCTGCCAAATCCCTGCCTGGTCTGTGGTTTCCTACACAAGTAGCAGCTGGGCGTGGCAGTCTGGCCTCTGCTGGATGCTTGCTGTGTATTTCCACTCTTGCCCCGCCTGCCTCACTTCCCCATCCAACCCAATCTAACTCTCACCTACCTCCCAGGTTCTCTCCCTTGCTCACTGGAAGTGACCTCATCCTTCCTGGGATGTATCATTGCTGAGTGGCATCAGATCACGGCTCCAGGTCCTCCCCAGCCACCAGTCCCAGCCTCAGTGTCCCTTTCTTTCTAAACCAGTACACTTGGCCATATCCAGCAGTGTTTTTTCATTTGGCACACCTGGTGTGGAGGGATGCTCCTGGCAAAGGCCTTGAGCTCTGGGCGTGACAGGAACTCCTACCCACAGAGGTAGAAGTCCTTCACCCTGGGCATTCTGGGGAGGCAGAGACAACTGCTCAGCACCCTGCAGTACCCAGGATACCCCCATCCCAGAGACAGAGCTGCCCAGTGTCTTTGGTATGCAGTTGGGGACCCCAGCTTTGAACTAATCATCTCTAAGTTCCCATCTATACCTTGTTGTTAAAAAGTTACTCTCCTTTCATACCCCAGGTTTATCCAGCGTCCTAGAGGACCCAAAGTCTGCAGGTGTGGCCACCTTTGTCATTCAAGAAGAGTTTGACCGCTTCACTGGGTACTGGTGGTGCCCTTCTGCCTCCTGGGAAGGTGGGTCCTTTTCCATTTTCTAAAAATGCTCATTTACTCCCTTTTCTTGCTGGAATCATAGCCTGTGTACTTTCCTGCTCTTTGTTCCTTTCACTTAAATTATCTCAATCTTTCAATACCAGTGTGTAGACAGCTGCTTAATGACTACTGACATCCCTGTTACACTGGGGGTGGGGTGAGAGGTGCAGTTCAGCCCAATGCACCCTATGTGGCCCTCTCCTGTGCCATCTTGTCCTGGGAACAGCCCTCTTGTCTGTCTCATTGTACAAGTGAAGAAACTGAGGCCCTGGCATACAGGCTGCCGAATGCCAGACCAAGGGTTCCAGATCACCCTATTGGGCTAGAGCAGGCCCCCATCACAGGAAGGGCAGATGGGGACAGGGACTCCAGGCTGCCTCCCAGCATCCTCAGTGGCTTACCTTCCCCAACCCAGGTTCAGATGGCCTCAAGACACTGCGGATCCTGTATGAGGAAGTGGATGAGTCAGAGGTAGAGATCATCCATGTACCTTCCCCTGCACTAGAGGAAAGGAAGACCGACTCGTACCGATATCCCAGGACAGGTGAGTCCCCAGGATAGAGGTGAACAGGAGTGGGCTGTTGTTCTGAGGCCTCCAGGTTGTGCTGGTGAGATGTGCTGGGCACTGTGAGGGTGCAGGGGAAGTTTCTGCTTTAGGGGGACTCCTCCTGCCCCCAGTATACCTAGGCCCCACTGTTAGATGGCTCAAAGGTTGGCAGACTATCTCTGCAAAGAGTCAGGGAACAGACATTTCAGGCTTCATGGCCGCGACAGTCTCTTCTATCTGCTGGACTCTGATACTGTAGCACAGGAGCAGCAAGCACAGGGCATTCTGTGTGGCTATGTGCTAGTGACAATTAAAGTTTGAATTACAAATAATTCAAACTTGAATTGCATATGACTTTGAAATATCACTCTTTTGAATTTTTTTTCTAACCATCTTAAAACATAAGAAGGAGGTTTAGCCATATAAAAACAGTGGGTGGGCTGGATTGGCCCCCTCGGGCTATAGTTTACTAAGTCCAGATATAGCCAGACAGGGCCACAGGGCTTGGCTTTCTAGCTGCTGTCTCATCCTTATCACCTCTCCAGGTCATTCCTCTTCTGTCCTAGTGTCTTCACTTACTTTTTTCCGTCCCTCTGTAACACCTATTTTTCTGTTACGCCAACTCAGCTCCCTCACTGAGCAAAACCAAGCCCCCATCATGATGTGGCCCTGGGAACCAGGCACAAAGTAACTGGGCAGAGGAAGCTGGTTGGAGGAAATCTTAGGGCAGGAGGCCAGGGGCCTGAGGGCAGAGAGGGGGGCAGGCCCCCTCCTCACCATGTGAGAATTCAGTTTTCCCAATTTTTCAGGAGAAGCCAGACTCACATGAAATCATTGTCTCCTGAATTACTTAAAAATACCTCCTGAAAAAAAAAAAAAAAAAAAAATACCTCCTGAGCCGAACAGAATACATGTGTAGGCCAGATGCAATGTTCAGGCCTCCTGTTTGCACTCTTGTGCTGGTGTATAATAGAATCATCATTGCTGGTGTTTCATGAGCATTTGCTTTGTGCCGTGCTAGATAGAAGCTTCCCGTGTGAGGACAAAACCTGTGGCTCAGTAGGTAGGCCGCTGGCCCCATATACCAAGGGTGGCGGGTTTGAGCCCAGCCCCGGCCAAACTTTGCAACAAAAAAATAGCTGGGCATTCTGGCGGACGCCTGTAGTCCCAGCTACTCAGGAGGCTGAAGCAAGAGAATCACCTAAGCCTAGGAGTTGGAGGTTGCTATGAGCTGTGACGCCACGGAACTCTTAACTAGGGTGATATAGTGAGATTCTGTCTCTTAAAAAACAAAAAAAAGCAGCAGCAGCTTCTGTCTGATATCTCCGCTCCCTACTGTCAGTGAACTACATCGATCTTTTTTGCCTTAATTTCACAGACGAGGAAATGGAATCTCAGAGATGTCACCCACGAGGGTGCCAAAACTGGGAGGGCCAGAGTTGAGATTTGTCCTAGGTCTAACTAAAAAAATAAGTTTTGCCCACTTTGCTATAACCCATTCCCTCTTCTGGAACTCAAACTAAGTACCACCTCTCAGAAGCCTCTTAGATCCATCCTGGCCTGTAACCATCTGTGTCCTGAGGTCTCAGGCCCAACTGTCTCATACAAGCCCTAATTATACATGGGCTGCGCATCACATTTTCACACTATGAGTAGTTTCATTGTGATACATCCAGTCTTTGCAACCGTCTCTCAAGTTGTCCCCAGGCAAGGAAGGTGTCTTCTTTGTGTCTGTGTCCCGGCAAGCCCTAACTCCCAGTGCAGTGTCTGGCCCATGTTCTTAGATAATAACTTGGGTGGCATGTTGCTATCAGGAATGTGGTCTGGGCCTGAAGTTAGAAAGTCCCCACCTAAAGGGCATAGAGCCTGTACTAGTAAAGGTGATGTGGGCATGCAGACCTTGGGATGCCTAGTGTCTTGTACCCTGTGCCTCACTGGCTGTGCCAACTCTCTGAGGACATCCCCCTGAAGCCCTGGACCAAAATACCAGGTCTCAGCACAAATAGGCAGCACCTGCCAGGCACTAACTTTACTTCTATTTTTATAGGCAGCAAGAATCCCAAGATTGCCTTGAAACTGGCTGAATTTCAGACTGACAGTGAGGGCAAGGTAAGAGGGCCTGGTGTATCCCAGAGAAACTTCCAGCTATAGCAAGAAGGAGCCAGGTAGGGAGTTGGGTGGAATCAGCAGGCTATCCTCCTCCCTCCTGGTAGGTGCTCTGAATACAAAAAGACACTCCCAGGCACCGCTATAGGCACAGACCTACCTCCCTATGTACCTGGCTGTGGGCTGTTCCTGCAGCTCTCTGAGCTTCCAGAACAGAGAACTTCATGGGGCAGATGTCTAAGACCCTGACCTCAGATGAGGGCATTCTCTCACCCCAGCATTTTGGGCAGGTCCTCATGAGTCACTTCACTGGACCCATCAGCTGTTGTGAGATGGGAGGAATTCTAGATCCTTCTGTCTATGCCCTCATCAGCATCTCATCATTCAAGGAGCTGCTGCACAGGGCCTCACAGCCCCAGGCAGTAAAAGTGTCATCACTCCACATCAAAGCAGTCACTAGTGAATAACCTCTGGGATCATGTCTCTCTAACCACCTGCTGCTAGCCTGGCATATCCTTCCTGCCTGTCAGATCCCTGACAGGGTCCCAACAAGGAGTCCTATGCCAATTAGGCCTCTCAGGAAATTGCAAATCCCACAAAAACATGGAAGTTGTTGTGCTGTTAAGCAGCTTCACATTAGAGAACTGCTCAGGGACAGAACTGTGGGCCAAAGAGACTAGGATGGAGAAGAGCAATTGACCATGGAGTTACCAGGCGTCCTGAGAATCCCCCTATGTCAGTGGATAAAAGAGCTTAGACAGGCTGGGGAGGCCCTCACCTGCTTTTGCAAAAATGACATCTTGTGTGTTGGAGAGACATGTGAGATAAAATACACCTATTTTCATCATTTGGAGGCTACGTTTTATTTTTGGCATGATTAGGTCCTCAGCAAATCTCTTTTACACTCTTGACCAGAACGTTGTGGCAAATTTTAGGCAGATCTGCCCTAAGTGGCCTTGTTAGTGTCTGCATAAAACCCCCTGCCAGGCTCTTTTGACGATCTCTTTACCCTCTGGGATGTGCAGGGGCCTGTGTTGGTGGGTTACACCAATTGAACAAGGCTGTATGGGGATGGGGATGTTAGAGCTGGGTGTTAGAGCTGGACACCTTGCCTCATTTCAATCCCTAGTAGGTACCGTGTCACCTGTTTAAATCTGAGGAAGCTGTGACATCCAGGGAATGGGCTTGCCTAAGGTCACTTGGCTGTAGGGGATAGCCCAGGCCAGAGCTTTTGGTGTCCAGAGCAGCTAGGGTGCCACAGTTGGCTTGCTTGGCCTGGCTGCCCTAGGGGGATGACCAGCAAGGTCTCCCTAGGCTGCCATGACAAAGTACCACAAAACTCAGCAGTTTTATCATCTCACAGTTCTAGTGGCTAAATATCCAAAATCAAGGGGTCAACAGTGTGGTTTCTTCTAAGGCAGGCATCCTCAAACTATGGCCCGCAGACCACATGCGGCCTGCCGAGGATGTTTATCCAGCCTGCCCAGTGTTTTTGCCGCCGCTGCCTGTCCTGCTTGGCAGCCTATTTGTCCCAGGACCCACAGTCTGGCTCTCCAACAGTCTGAGGGACAGTGAACTGGCCCCCTGTTTAAAAAGTGTGAGGACCCCTGTTCTAAGGCCTTCCCTTGGCTTGTAGAGGGCCGTCTATTCCCCTGTCTCTTCATATACAGTCCCCTATGCCTGTCTATATCTACCTGTCCACCTCTTAATAAGGACATCTGTCATATAGCCTACCCTCTGGACCAGTACAGCCTTATCTTAACTAATTTCATCTTCTGTGACCCCCATTTCCAAAGAAGGTCACATTCTGAAATCCTAGGGGGTTAGGACTACAACATTTGTATCCAGGGAGGGATAGGATTCAGCCTACTGCAGCAGCCATCTCCTGTGGGTAACATGTGGGCATGCCAGGAAGTGACACCCATCTGTCTCCCTTTAGATCGTCTCGGCTCAAGAGAAGGAATTGGTACAACCCTTCAGCTCCCTGTTCCCGAAGGTGGAATATATCGCCAGGGCCGGGTGGACCCGGGACGGCAAGTAGTGAGTGTCTGTATTTGATATGACTCAAGGAACCCACACTTAGAGTCTGGGGACTCTGGGTAGGCCGCCAGAGCAGCCTTCCTTGCCATTCTGTCTGCTCAGGTGTTTTCTTATGGAGCCATAGGAAAGCCAGGGCAGTTCTGAAAATGGCTCTGTTCCCTGCCTCCCCTTGTTTGCAGAGATTCAAACTAACCTCAGCCAGGCAGGGGACACCAAACTAAATTTCTAAGTCCCAGAGTCAATGTCACCTGGACATTTTGATACAATTTCCCTAACTGGAGACCTACAGTGGAGATTTCAGATAGCCCCAGGACACAGGTCAGAAGAAACACTGAGTCACAAGGCAGAGACGCTCCCTCTTACTTGTTTTCCAACAGTCAAGGAGAAACATCTTTTTAACACCTCTCTAAACCAAGGGTCCCTAAACCACAGCTGCCAAATTCAGCCCACTGCCTGAATTCAGCCTATTTTTGTGCAACCCTTGAGTGAAGAAGGACTTTTGTACTTTTAAATACTGGTGGCCAGAGAGGGTAGAAATCCAAAGAATTATGGAATGTGAAAATGATATGAGATTCACATTATGATGCCCATAAAAGATTCGTTGGCACACGGCCACCATCATTCGTTTGCAGATTGTCAGTGGTAGCTTTCTCACTGCAACAGCACAGTTGAGTAGCAGTGAAAAAAGTCGTGTGGCCCACAAAGCCAAGAATATTTGCTTTCTGGTCCTGTTTTACAAAATAAAAAATGTGCATCCCTCTCTCCTAAACACTTAACAAGCCTTCTTTACAACAGACTGCAGGCTCGGTGCTTTTGGCAGACCACGATCTCTAGTTAGGATTTAAAACCCCTGTGATGTTCCTCTTTCATTTGGTTTCTGTCACTTTTTTTTATGTCCAACTGCTGCTTTTCTGTTTATAGTACTAATGTTTCTCCATTTAAAATAAATTTGAATTAGGCTGGGCATGGTGGCTCATGCCTGAAATCTTAGCAAGCAGTTAGGGAAGAATCATATGAGTCCTGGACTTCAAGACCAGCCTGGGCAACATAGCAAGATCCCATCTCTAAAAAGTTTATTTTATTTTATCCTTTTTTTCTTTTTTTTTTTTTCTAAGATAGAGCCTTTCTTGTCACCTGGGCTACAGTGCTGGGAATACAGATGCATGCCACCATGCCTGGCTAATTTTTCTGATGTTTGTTTGTCTCACTCTATTGCCCTTGGCTAGAGTGCTATGGCATCAGCCTAGCTCATAGCATCCTCAAACTGCTGGGTTTAAGTGATCCTGCCTTAGCCTCCCAAGTAGTTGGGACTACAGGCATCTGCCACAAGGCCCAGCTAATTTTTTCTATTTATAGTAGAACATGGGCTCAGGCTAGTCTCAAATTTCTGAGCTCAAGTGATCCTTCCACCTCAGCCTCCCAGAGTGCTAGGATTACAAGTGTGAGCCACTACATCCAACCAAACAAAAAAAAATTTTTTTTTAATTAGCTGGGGGTAGTAGAACACGCCTGTAGTCCCAGCTACTGGGAAGGCTGAAGTGGAAGGGTCACTTGAATTCACAAGTGTGAGGCCGGAGTGAGTTGTGATGATACCACTGCACCCCAGCCTGGGTGACAGGGAGACCCTTTCTCTAATAAATTAATCAATTCAATTAAATTAAAAGATTGTCGGCTCGGCGCCTGTGGCTCAAGTGGCTAAGGCGGCGGGTTCGAATCCCCAGCCCGGGCCCGCCAAACAACAATGACAGCTGCAACCAAAAAAAAAAATGGCCAGGCGTTGTGGCAGGCGCCTGTAGTCCCAGCTACTTGGGAGGCTGAGGCAGGAGACTCGCTTGAGCCCAGGAGTTGGAG
>NW_003852424.1:17304492-17325529 GCF_000181295.1 Otolemur garnettii | reverse complement strand
AAAAAAAAAAAAAAAAAAAAGTTAAAAAAAAAATTAAAAGATTGTCCATGTAAAGAAAAATAGGAAATAAAGGACAGCATCAAGCTTGGAGGGATGGATGCTGTGTCCCTTGGCCTCTTCTCCAAGAGCCACTGAGGTTCCCTCCTGGCTTCCTTCCCATCTTCTCCTCTCAGTGCGTGGGCCATGTTCCTAGACCGACCCCAACAGCGCCTCCAGCTGGTCCTCCTCCCCCCAGCCCTGTTCATCCTAGCCACTGAGAGCGAGGAACAGCGGCTGGCCTTCGCTAGAGCTGTCCCTAAGAACGTCCAGCCGTACGTGGTGTATGAAGAGGTCACCAATGTCTGGATCAACGTAAGAAGGGGACCAGCTGGGTGCCCTGCCTGGGGTTCTAGAGTGAGGCCACCTCCCTCCCAGGTCCCCAGGAGGGCGTGGGGCCAGCAATGGATGAGGCTTACCCCTGTGTGGGGAAGTGAGCTCAGGGTTTGGCTTTCTCTGGCCAGGGATGGGGAAAGTCTGGGGGCTAGTGAGCCTGGACAGTTGTCAGAGCCTCATCTCCCCACCTCTGACATGTCTTCTCTATCCTGCCCGGACAGGTTCACGACATCTTTTATCCCTTCCCCCAGTCAGAGGGAGAGGAAGAGCTCTGTTTCCTCCGCGCCAATGAGTGCAAGACTGGCTTCTGCCACTTGTACAAAGTCACTGCTATTTTAAAACCCAAGGGCTATGACTGGAGCGAGCCCTTCAGCCCTGGAGAAGGTGAGCAGAGCTTGATGAGTGCCACTGACCTGTGGCATTAGTCATTTGTGGTTCAGTGCTCCCTTTGTTCATGGGTGAGCCCTGCCAACCAAGCATGCCCCTCAGGAACTGAGGCAAGGAGGAGTATGGGGCCAGCCTTGAACACCTATTGTCTGCTAAACCTTAGCATCACCAGGGGTTGGCAAATTATGGCCCATGGGTCAAGTCCAGTCTGCCGAAGTTCTAATGGCACACAGTCATGCCCACTAGTTTATAGCTTACAGCTGCTTTTGGGCCACAGAGTTACATAGCCACAACAGAAACTATGTCTTGAAAAGCAATTAAGAAAAAGTACTGGCTCGGCACCTGTGGCTAAAGCGGCTAAGGCGCCAGCCACATACACCTAAGTGGTGGGTTCGAATCCCCAGCCCGGGCCCGCCAAACAACAATGATGGCTGCAACCAAGAAATGGCCAGGCGTTGTGGCGGGCGCCTGTGGTCCCAGCTACTTGGGAGGCTGAGGCAGGAGACTCGCTTGAGCCCAGGAGTTGGAGGTTGCTGTGAGCTGTGATGCCATGGCACTCTACCCAGGGGGATAGCTTGAGGCTCTGTCTCAAAAAAAAAAAAAAAGAAAAGAAAAAGTACTTAGTCCTGGGTCTTTGTAGAAAAAGTTGCTGACCCCACTCTAGGTGCTAAGGATATAATTAAAAAAAGAAAAAGAAAAGTCCTTGTTCTTGTGGCACATTCCAGTGGAAGAGATAGACAATAACCCAAAACAATTAAAGATACCATCTCAGGTGCAAGGAATGTGGTGAAGGGAAACACAGTAGGATGAGAGGTTAGAGCAGTGGTTCTCAACCTTCCTATTTGCTGCGTTGTTACAAATGGAAGCGGGGCCATGACCCACAGGTTGAGAACTGCTGGGTTAAAGTGAGGAACCTTCTCTTTAGAATGGGAGATCAGGAAGATGTTTCCATGAGCAGAGACCTGGAGGAGGTGATGGGGCCATACAGCACACTCCAGGCAGAGGTAGCCTGTGCAAAGGCCCTGGGACAGGACCAAATCTGGCATCTTGGAGGCTGGAGCAGAGTGAGGAGGAGGGAGAGAAGAAGGAGGGGAGGGCAGAGAGGGGACTGACCTGGTGGCCTGCAGGGAGGACTTGGGCTTTTCCTGAGGGAAACAGGAAGTCATTGTTACCATATCGGTTTAACATGCTATTCTTCTGGTTGCTGTGTAGAGTGCAGGCTGAGGGGAAGGGGAGGGGCAGGACTAGAGTTGCAGCAGTGGCTGAGCTGTTCCCACAGATCTGATTCTGGGTATGCTCTGACAGCTTAGTGATGTGGTTTGCGGAGGTCCTGGCTGAGGCAGACTCTGAGAAGGCCTGCTTTAGTGAAGAAGAATCCAGAGTTGGGTTTGGTCTGTGTGTGTTCGAGTTGAGGTGCCCAGCAGCAGAAGTGCTGGGTAGGATGGTTCCTGCACCTGTCATTCAGGGGTGCAGAATGGGTTCATGGTGGAAGTGTAGGCATCCTTGCACACAAGTAGGGTTGCAGCCTCACGACAGCAGAGCACCAAAGGGACCAGCCAGGTAGAGAGGTGGTGTGGCCAGAGAGCTATGCCTGGGTGTCCAGATGTGAGCCGACACCTCCTCAGATGTTGCCCATTGTCCCTGGTGGGCAGGACTGCCCCAGATGAGCTCTTGGCACAGGGAGAGTCCACAAACCAGACCAAGGCAGCTGCCATCCCCTCAAGCCCCTGAGGATCTGAGTCAGGCATGGGCTGAGGAGTGACCTTCCTCCCTTAGGTTAGATGTAGCTATTGCAGATCGAAGGGAAGGGAGTTTGATTTGGTTGGTCAGTGTTTTGCTTTCTGGTCTGTCTGGTTTAGCCACTGCCCCCTAAGATAGGGATTTCGCTTAAAAGTCATTTCTGCCTGCCCTTGAAAAATGGGCCAGGTGGTCTCAGGGTAGAGCTGGCAGCAGCTGTGGCCGGGGATTGAGGAGGCACTGACTCTCCAGGTTGCCATGGTGCCCTCAGGTGACCTCTCAGACTTTGAGGTGGTTACCCAGGTTTCCTAGCACTTGCTCAGGGACTGCATCTGTGCCATGCATATCCCAGACGGTGTTGGAGGGTGGGGAGGAGACTGAAGTATCACTGGATCCCAAACAATAGTGTGGGGATTCAGGCTGGAGTCTGTATGGCAGGGCCCTGGGGGCAACTTCTCCCCACTAACGTTATCACCAGTGGCTCCAGAAGAAGCTGCCATTGCTTTTCCTGGGCCACTGTCCCTCCTGAGAGAAACATTTGTGACAGTTTGCATTAAACCAGGGGTCCTCAAACTTTTTAAACAGGGGGCCAGTTCACTGTCCCTAAGACCGTTGGAGTGCCAGACTGTGGGCCCTGGGATAAGTCGGCTGCTAAGCAGGACAGGCAGCAGTGGCAAAAACACCTGGCGGGCCAGATAAATGTCCTCAGCGGGCTGCATGTGGCCTGCAAGCCGTAGTTCGAGGATGCCTGCTTTAGACCTAAAAAGTTAAAAAGGAAGAATGAGCCTTCACCTGCAAGTTGGTCTCATGTACTTCTGATATGTGTCAAAACACATCTGTGCTGTATTATTTATTAATTACCATGCTTTAATCAAAGTCTTGTTCTATAGAATCCCAACTGTCTTAAGTTATGGGCCCAGAAGGTCGCTGTACACAGAGATGCTGGCCTTCAAAGGGTCCTAAAACTGGGAAATTCTGATAAAATCTAGATTCCTGGATCTGCATGAGAAATATTGGGTCAGCCATCCTCAGGGCACAAACTGGCCTTAACAACCCCATACCCCGGCCTGGGCCCAGCCAGCTACCCTTCCCATCCCCCCATGGCCTGAGTTGGTATCCAGGCATGCCACAAACCTGGGTTTCAGTGGCTCTGTGGCAAGTTTGCTTGGGTGACATTTGGTCTGTGGGTCCCTGCATCCCTTCACCTTTCTTCCTCTCCTTACTTCCAGATGAATTTAAGTGCCCCATTAAGGAGGAAATCGCTCTGACCAGCGGTGAATGGGAGGTTTTGGCAAGGCACGGCTCCAAGGTACCAGAGTGTGATCGCAGCCTGCACACATGTGACACACAGGCACCCATGCACACACCCTCCAGCTCCATATGTCTTTCCTCCTGGCTACGCCCTGCACTGTCCTTTCTTCATCATGTGAGCACTTAGCCTAGGGGCTGGAGGTCCAGCCAGCTGCTGGTAGAGAGTCAGGGCCTGTCCCCAAGCTCCACCACATAGGTCCTATCCTCATTCTCAGTGGTCACCCCAGCCAGGACCCCGATGGGTGGGGCTTCACCTGTTCTTCATGCTGCCTAGGGGTTCAGTTAGCTTCCTTCCACTCGGTGATTCCACTTCTCCCCAGGAGCACAGTTAGCAGGGACATTTCCTGCTTACCATGGAGGGACATTCAGCTTCTGGTCACAGCCATCTCCTGGCTAGTCAGTTCCCAGGAGGTTCTCAAACAAGAGGTGCAGCTGCAGAGAGGAGAGGTGTCTCTTCTCTGGCCCCAAGCACAGCATTGTCAAAAATGTGGACAGGCCTGACTTGTGCCTTCCATGTCTTTACTGAGGGCTGATTCTACTAAGGTCCACATTTTGCCATAGGGGCTTATTAATCAGACCCTCTGGATTTCTTTCTCACATCAAAACAAAGGCCTCGTAGAACAGAGACTTAGATACAAAGAAGAAAATAGAGCAAATATCTGGTAGGAGACACAGCTGGGTGTTGTTAATACTTTGGAAGTAGAGAAGCCAGCAGACCCTTACCCAGGGCTGGCAGGAGAAGGGGAGCCAAGGACCCCCCTGTAGCACATTGGGACAGCATGGCTTAGCCTTTCTGGGGGCAGAGACAGCCCCTACTATAGTGTTAGTGTGCATCTCATCTGATCTGGTAGATGAGCTGCGGACCGTACAAGACCAGCCCGGAGCCCTTGTGTGATGTGTGCCCAGAACTATGCATCACAGTGATGTGTATACAGTAGGACAGCTATCTGTAAAAACCTGGGCCAGCAAGCAGAGGCTGCCATGGCTGGGTCTGGGTTATGTCAACACCCGACAGTCATATAGATCATGGTACAACTGGACTTGTCCAAATGCCTGTCACAGACTTGGCATCACTGAACTCTCAGGAAAGAAGCAAGTTATAAATCAATAGCACGGCCTCCTTTCTGTACAATTTCACATCCGCACTTCTGTGTGTGACTCAGGGTGAGAAGGTTGGTTCCCAAAAAGTGAAGGGGTAGTTGGTGGTCACCTGTTCCCCATTGCTGTGCTGTGGTTGCAGCTGAGCCCTGGAGTACCCACCGCATCTCATAGCCTGGATCAGGCCCTGGTTGCCTGGGTATTGGCTAAGACTAACTTTCCTCACCTGTAAAATGGGGATATTAAATGGCTCCAAACTTTCCACCTTTCCAGCACTGTCTGTCTGTCTGCCTCTCTCTTTCTCTCTCTCTCTCTCTCTCTCACACACACACACACACACACATCTGTGAGGACCCTACTTTGAAGTACTGTAATTTGGGGAGGTGTTTTTTTATGTTTGTTTGCTGTTGTTTTATGACAGGGTCTTGCTCTTTCACTCAGGCTGGAGTACAGTGGGACAGCTCACTACAGCTTGAACTCCTGAGCTCAAGAGATCCTCCCACCTTAGCACCCTGAGTAGCTAGAACTACAGGCACACACCACACCTGGCTATTTTTTCTATTTTTTTGTAGAGATTAAGTCTGACTATGTTGCCTAGGGTGGTCTCAAACTCTGGGCCTCAAGTGATCCTCTTGCCTTACCCTCCCAAAGTGCTGGATTTATAGGCCTGGTCGTAAAGTACTTTTAATTTTAAGCCCTCAGCATGGTGTCTACCACACATATGAACTAATATTATTACCTCCCTATGTCATTTTGAATGTTTTGCCCTCTGCATATCTTATCTTTCTATCCTGAAATTGAGAAAAACATAAGCAGATACATTTCAAAAATTAAAAAACATGTGACCTGTCCTTTTAAGTCCCTGTCTGGGACTGTGCACTCTACCTTTTAAGCCAGACCTTCCTTTAGGATGAGATGCAGTGAGCCTCAACAGCACAGTGAGTGGCTCTGACCCAACTGGCCTGTTTCTGAGCCACTCTTAGGGGTCTCACCATCTGGACAGAGCGTCCCCTGTTTGTGCATCTTCCCACGTTGTCCTTGTGGCAAAACCAGCACATCACCACATGGGGTTTTGGATTTTCCACTAACATTCTGTTTCTAGAAAGCTTGCCTGTAAAAAGTGTGCTAACAACAAATACATCAGGAATTAATTCACTCGTTCCTGGTGAGACTTAAGTGGGAGTCCTCTCTGAGCCTCCTTCAAGATAATCACTATCATCTTTCTTGTGTGGACAGATCTCTGCAGAAAATACACAGTATTCTTGCTTTAAGAAGTGTGGTTGAGTTTTTCCAAAAGTATTGTTTTACGTGGCCACAGCAAGTTGTGCTAGAATGACAACCTGTCCCATCTCTTTGGGATTGAACTTGCTATTTTGATTGAACTTGTTATTTTTTTAGTCTTAAAAAAAGCAGGGAAAGAGAGAGGAGGTAGGGGGACAAGGGGTGTGTTACACCTTTTGGGGGCAGGACACAATTATAAGAAGGTCCTTATCTCACAAAGGACATCAGTGTAACCTGGTTCTGTGTACCCTCAATGAATCCCTAACAATTAAAAAAAAAAAAACTTAAGCATCTTTATACCCAGATTTTGGACGCCTTACCATGAATTTGTCAGGAACAGTTCTCAGGAGCCTAATTCCAAGGTCAAAGGATGTGTCCTTTTTAGGTGTTTGTCCTCTAAGCTTCCAGGGTGGCACCAGACAAGTGGCAGTAGGTCACATCCCCCTAGCAGCATGTGAGCCCTGCTGAAGCTGCATCCAACCTTGCAAGTCTGTCTCCACTGTCTCCCACCCAAGAAGCCATTTGTTCTCAGTTTCTTTACATCTCTTGTGGTCCCTTTAGCTACCTCTGTTGGCTTCATGGGCCCTGGCATTGGGGTGATGTCCTTCTATCCACAAGAGAGGGCAAGAGCCGGTCCTCAATCCCACAGACCTCTGTGGCCGCCTGGTTCTGTTTTTTTTACAGTTGGCCAAAGTCAGGGTCTCACCTCACCTTGGTGGCAGCACTGCTTCTGTGATGGTGACAGTGGGGCACACATTGGAGAAGGCTGTAGCTGCTTGGGCAGCTCAAGCTTTCCTCCTTTTGTTCTTGGGGACCCTACCTGAGAACCACCCTGCACCTCCTAGGAACAGCCCCACTTCTGAGCCCTAAGCACCTGTTTGGAGGGATGAGCTGACCAGGCCCTCCCTCAGCTTCAATCCCAGTGCTATGCCTGTCCTGGATCTGGGAACGGCCTCCCAGTTCATCTTGGAGTTAGACATCTGAGACCAGGGAGAGAACCTGCTCAGCTAGATCAGCGTGTGCTCTTGGCCAGTGGGCTACAGCCAGACTTGGGGGAGGATGGCTCCCCCATCCACAAAGTGCCAGACCTACCCTACAGGGCAGGGCCCAGCTGCTGTGGGACAGGGAGGCACGGGAAACCTAGGGCAGGATGTGTCACAGGAGCTCCCTCTCCCCTTGCAGATCTGGGTCAATGAGGAGACCAAGCTGGTGTACTTCCAAGGCACGAAGGACACACCCCTGGAGCACCACCTCTACGTGGTCAGCTACGAGTCGGCTGGGGAGATTGTGCGCCTCACCACACCCGGCTTCTCCCACAGCTGTTCCATGAGCCAGGTGGGCCCCTCCCTACATCCCCAAGTGCCCCATAGCACACACACCCCTGCCTAGGTAAGGAGAGGAAGGGGGTGGTACACCCACTGCCACCCCCAGATAGAGTGATGGAGCCCTGGAAACTATCCACTTAGGCTGCTGCTGCCACTCCATGGGAGGTGGGAGGTGGCCCTTAGCCCCTCAGAGCATCCTAGAACCTTAGCCTCTCAGAGCATCCTAGAACCTCAGGGAGTATACATGTAGAGGGCCAACATTAGTCTAGGGCAAGAGTCAGTAGCAGTTTGCAGGCTGCAGAATCAGCAAGGTGGGCTGGCCTGTGGGCCTCTCTGGCCACGGAATGGATTCTCTTGGCCTCAGTTTCTTTATATGCAAAATAGGGGTAACAGCAGTAGCACCCACCTGTTGTCAGTGAGTGGAGCTTTGAGATTGTAGTAACAGAATGTGGAGTAGGTATGATAAAGAGACAATACTCATGGCTCGGCACCTGTGGCTCAAGTGGCTAAGGCGCCAGCCATATACACCTGAGGTGGCGGTTTCGAATCCGGCCCAGGCCTGCCAAATAACAATGACAGCCTCAACCAAAAAATAGCCGGGTGTTGTGGCAGGCGCCTGTGGCCCCAGCTACTTGGGAGGCAGAGGTAGGAGACTCGCTTGAGCCCAGGAGTTGGAGGTTGCTGTGAGCTGTGATACCACAGCACTCTACCCAGGGCAATGGCTTGAGGCTCTATCTCAAAAAAAAAAAAAATGAGACAATACTCAGTAATGGAGGCCCAAGCAGAGGGGTCAGAGCCAGGAGAAGGAAGCCACCCAGGAGCAGGGCATCCTACAGAGCTCAGCCCTCCCTTGTTCTGCCTACAGAACTTTGACATGTTCGTCAGCCACTACAGCAGTGTGAGCACGCCACCATGCGTGCACGTCTACAAGCTCAGTGGCCCCGATGGTGACCCTCTGCACAAGCAGCCCCGGTTCTGGGCCAGCATGATGGAGGCAGCCAGTGAGTAACCCCAGGCCCCTTCTCCTCGGGACTCTCAGCTGGGTCATCTATAAAATGGGACATGGTCCAGTTGCACTGGTACAGGGAACCCCACTGGCGTGTGAGGCAGCAGCTGGGGTCTCCCTCTCCCTCAGCGTCTGAGGGCTCTGCACCCTGATGCAGTCTCAAGTCTGAGTGACACTAAGGGACCTCACAGGTCACTGGGCAGTAGCTTAATTCCATGCCAGCTATCTGCCAGATTGTGATGAGTGAGATACAGTCTATCCTTGGGGAGCCCCCAGGCCAGTCAGAAGGTGGCAAGTAAACAGTAGAATGAAGACAGTCAGTGCATATGGGGACTCAGTGTCTGCCCAAGTCAGCCCAGAATTTGCCCTGGTGCTCAGGCTTCTGCTTCACCTTCCTCCCTGACTCTGGCATCCTGGCTGTGGCAGCACTTAGAGGGCCTTCTACAAGTGTCTTTGTGTGCTGAGTGACTGGCCACTATAGCCTACACCAGGTGTCCTCAAACTATGGCCCACCGGCCACATGCGGCCCACTGAGGACATTTGTCCAGCCCACCGGGAGTTTTTGCCGCCGCTGCCTGTCCTGCTTAGCAGCCAACTCATCCCAGGGCCCGCAGTCCGGCCCTCCAGTGGTCTGAGGGACAGTGAACTGGCCCCCTCTTTAAAAAGTTTGAGGACCCCTGGCCTACACAGAGCAGACATTCCAAAGCCTTCATTTGAGAAAGGAGAGAGAGCCCAGTCATGAGAGGCTCAGGGCAGGACACTGCTTGGTGGCCCTAGGTTCTAGTTCTGACTGCATCACACAAAGGATGCAGGGCCTTAGGCATCAGTTTCTCACCCTTTTTTTTAAATCATTTTGTATTCTTTTTTTTTTTTTTTTTTAATTTGGGCACCATTCTTCAGTGCTTTTTTTTTTTTTTTGCAGTTTTGGCCGGGGCTGGGTTTGAACCTACCACCTCCAGCATATGGGGCCAGTGCCCTACTCCTTTGAGCCACAGGCACTGCCCCATTTTGTATTCTTTTTTATTGGTTTTGGGTTTTTTTGTTTTTTTTTTTTTAAGAGACAGAGTTTCACTTTATCGCCCTTGGTACAGCAACCTCCA
Organism: Otolemur garnettii; assembly: GCF_000181295.1. NCBI lineage: Eukaryota > Metazoa > Chordata > Mammalia > Primates > Galagidae > Otolemur > Otolemur garnettii. The sequence continues at coordinate 17,315,912 of NW_003852424.1, read as the reverse complement.
ACTCCTGGGCTTAGGCAATTCTCTTGCCTCAGCCTTCCAAGTAGCTGGGACTACAGGCGCCTGCCACAACGCCTGGCTATTTTTTTTGTTGCAGTTTGGCCAGGGCCAGGTTTGAACTCACCACCCTCGGTATATGGGGCCGGCGTCCTACTCACGGAGCCACAGGCGCTGCCCACTTTCTCACCCTTAAATGTTTATCTGGGCTGGGTGCAGTGGCTCACACCTGCAATCCTAGTACTCTGCGAAGTTGAGGCAGCAGGATCCCTTTGAGGCCAGAAGTTCAAGTCCAGCCTGAGCAACATAGCAAGACTGCCTTTACAAAAAATATTTTTTTAATGGGAAGCTGAGGCAGGAAGATTGCTTGAGCCCTGAGTTCAAAGCTGCTGTGACCTATGATGAGGCCATTGCACTCTAGCTTGGGTGACAGAGTGAGATCCCCTCTCTAAAAAAGAAAAGAAAGTTCTTTATCAATGAAATATGCGCAAGTATGTAGAATGAAAACTAAATTCCCAGCACACTGCCTGGTGCTCTGAAATCACTCAGTAAATAGGATGACCTACCCTAGTTCTAATTTTGCTGTGTTGGGAGGTTTCTAGAACATTCTAGAAAACAGTTCCTGGCATGTGTGGGGTGTTCTGTGGGCCAGAAAGCATTTTGTCATACATCATCCCCTGGAACAGAAATAGACCCAGAGCTTTCTCACCACAAACTCCATGACGACTCTTCTATCTGTACTAAAACAGGCAGGCAATTGGGCCCTGGCTTTACAAATGAGGAAACTGAGGCCAAGGGACAGGGATCAAAACTTGGGTGCCCTGGGTTTCACAGAACTCCTACTCTGCAGCATGTTTGAAGGCAAACTTTATTAGGCATTGGCACACTGGCCACACAGTCATTTACATGGAATATGGCCGCTTTAGCCCAACAGGGTAGGTGACACTGGGTCTGGCCCACCAAGCAGAGAATATTCACCTTCTGTCGTTTTACAGCAAACCCCTCCCAACCACAGATCTCAAGTACCCTTTACTCATCTACCTATAAATTGACTCACCTAAATTTACCCCAAACAAATTATTTAAGGAAAAATTTATGAGAAATAGGCCATAGATTAGCTCATAGTCAAATTCCAGGATTGTGGATACCTCTGTGGGGGCTAGCAGGTGTTGGGGCTCCTAATGATGGTTGTGGTCATAGCTGAACTGCTAGGGGTAAGCAGAGGGTGGATGTTGGGAGGGATTACTTTCTCGCCATAGGAACTGCTATCTGAATTTCCACACCCGTCCACACTTGGTGGCACCCCAAGTGCCGCAAAGTTCTGCCTTTTAAACCTTGGAAAGCCTAGGACAAGAGGGGTGCTCAGGGTCCACCCTCTGGGCCTGGGGTGAGGCCCTAGAGTGAGGGTGTCAGCTGGATGTAGCTTGGCTGGTGGTGGCTTCCCTGGCTAGCCTGCGCCCTTAGCCCTGCAGCCACAGCCAGTTCATCTCCTGCAGGCTGCCCTCCGGATTACGTACCCCCAGAAATCTTCCACTTCCACACACGTGCCGACGTGCGACTCTACGGCATGATCTACAAGCCGCATGCCGTGCAGCCGGGGAAGAAGCACCCTACCGTCCTCTTTGTGTACGGAGGCCCCCAGGTGGGTGCCTGGTAGGGACAAGTCAGTGGGAGGCCCACAGCCACCTTCCCAGTGCCCTCCACCTCTCTGTTGCTCAATCCTGACTATACAGGGCTTGGGGCAGGGGTGGGGGGAGATCTTGTTCCCTTGCCCCAGCGTCTGCTCCCACAATCCTCCCTTCCTCCCTCCAGACAGACTCCCCTCTGCCTTTGCCTGATCTCTTTCTTATCCCTCTGGGAAGCCCCCTAGTCACCAGCCTGGGACAAAGGGAGCCCAATCCCCTGAGCAGGGGTCAGGGGTAGGCAGATAGATGGGTAGGTGGATCCATCTAAGGTGGGATGTCTCACCCAGGCAGCTCTGGCCCCCTCCCAGGAAACACTGGCTGACATCTGAGGACATTTGCTGTTGTGACAGCTGAGGAAGGGGTGCTCCAGGCATAGGGCAAGTGGACACAGATGCTGCTCAGCACTCTGCAGGGCCCAGGATGGCTCCATCCTAGAAGAAGACCAGTCCTTTACCACAGTAGTAGCAGATTGGCCTTCCCAGGGAAGACCAGGGCACGGTCCCCCTGTCTGACCTTGTCACTCTCAAGTGCCCAGCACCTCCTGATAAAGTACAGGCACATAATTAGGCTCTGGGTCCCATGCTATACCTGTCCCTATCCTGCTGGTGACTCTGACTGGACTTGCCCCAGAACCCCAAGCACTGCATCCATGCCTTGCTTCCCACAGGTACAGCTGGTGAATAACTCCTTCAAGGGGATCAAATACCTTCGGCTCAACACGCTGGCATCCCTGGGCTATGCTGTGGTTGTGATCGATGGCAGGGGCTCGTGTCAGCGGGGCCTTCGGTTCGAAGGGGCCCTGAAGAACCAGATGGTAACTTCCCTTCCGGTTGCTCGGGCCCTTCCTAAGTTGGGCAACTTGGGGCAGCAGAGGGCAGTTCTGGCCTCAATGACCTGTGCACAATGATTTGGCCTTTGGATTTAAGGGGAATAGCTGCTTTGCTGCTCAGCTCTGAGCCATGTTCTGTGGGGACACATGCATCCCACCTGGCACCTGAGTTCATGGTCTGGACGCTGCTCCACTGTCTAGGTTCACGGAAGTACTGAGGGCTGGGCATGGCAGGGGCTGGTAGCCCTGGAAGCAGCATTAGCAGTGAGGTTTGGGTGGTGACTATCATCCCAGTCCATTTCTGCTGCTATAACAAAGTCCCATAGGCTGGGGCATTTATGAGGAAGAGATACTTATTTCTCGTGGTTCTGGAGGCCGGAAAGTCCATGGTCAGGGCACTCGCAGGGCTGGTGAGGGCGGCTCCCTGCTTCAGAGATGGTGCCTTGTTAGTGTAGCCCCTGGAGGGCAGAGTGCTGTGTCCTCTTCACACAGCAGAGAGGGCAGAAAGGGGGCTGACGCCCTCCAGCAAGTCTGGTCCCACGCTTGAGGGCAGGGCCCTCATGGCCCAGCCACCCCAGAAGGCCTCAGTGGGGTTCTCAGTGTGAGTTTTGAAGAGGACAGAGATACCCAGACCATAACAGCAGTAATGTTGGTGACAGTGTCAGGATGGCACCAGCCAGTCTTTGAGCCCTGGAGTATGTGTCCAGTCTCCTTTTATCCTGGTTCCCTCTGTGACAGAACCCTCTTCTTGTTACTGCCCCACTGGGGGGTGAGCATACTGAGGCCTACAAGGTGCAGAGTAGGGCCAGTGCCAGGTTGGGGGTATCCTCAGGAGACAGGTGGCACCCAGAAAGCCAGCTGTGCTCCCAGAGGGAGAAGATAGAGGTGGGACCACAGGGGCACACCTGGAAGGAGGCAGCTGAGAGGTGCCCGGCCTCATCCCCAGGGTCAGGTGGAGATCGAGGACCAGGTGGAGGGCTTGCAGTTCGTGGCCGAGAAGTACGGCTTCATCGACTTGAGCCGCGTTGCCATCCACGGCTGGTCCTATGGTGGCTTCCTCTCCCTCATGGGGCTGATCCACAAGCCCCAGGTATTCAAGGTGGGTCCTTCCCCCAGCCAACCCCACTGTGCCCCGCACCTACCTGCTCCCCCGTCTGCACCCACCCGCCACACCCCGGAGGCATCTCGGCAGGGGCCTTGCCACGTGGCTGTTTCTCCCCGCAGCAGCCCCACGGGGCCGAGCCCCCCTCCTCATTGCCCGCCGCCGACCCCAGGATGGCATCCGGCTGCACAAAACCCTGCCAGCAGCTCTCTGTGGGAGGCTGAGCCCGGGACCCCGGCCTCGGATGGGCAGAGGTGGGGCATGGTGTGAAGAGCGGCGGGAGGGGCCCCCAGGCCGGTGGCACCTCAGGGCACTGTGGGGGCGCGGCCATGAGGAGGAGGAGGCGGCGGAAGGGCAGGGGGAGCAGGGCCCTCATCCGCCCACCCGTGGTGCCCTGCCCACCCTGGAGCAGCACATGGCCCACGGAGACACACGGTCTGAGGGCCCCTCTCTGCTAGCCCCAAGTGCATGATGGCTCCTATGCTCCGGGGAGGCCCCGGGACGGCTGGCGGGCACAGGCTCCCTGACCAACGCCTTTCTTCCCCTTTTTCTCTCTTCCCCTTCTCCTCCCCAGGTCGCTATTGCAGGTGCCCCAGTCACAGTCTGGATGGCGTATGATACAGGGTACACAGAGCGCTACATGGACATCCCTGAGAACAACCAGCATGGCTACGAGGCAGGTTCTGTGGCCCTGCACGTGGAAAAGCTGCCCAACGAGTAAGGACACTGTACCCTATACCCTACATTCCTCCAAGTGCTCTCTTGCCACACGATGCCATTCCCCTGGCACCTGCTATTTCTTTGTCTATCCAGGATGCCCTCCCACCATCCCTCCTGTGCACCTGTGGCCTGGGCAAGGCTGATACCTACCTGTGTGTGCTGTGAAGCCCGCTCTTGCCAGCTCTCCTTCCTTACCACACTTCAAAGGAAGGGGCGCTGAGAGGTGCTCATGGACGGAAGGAGGTGCATAGCCCCACCTTTAGAGAGGCAGAAGGAACTAGAGTTATAGCATTTTTCATGCATTCAGCTTCCCTTTCTCCTCAAAAGAAGCCTCTGTGAGCAAGTATCAGCCTTAGGCCCTCTCCATCAGTAAGGACAGTAAACAGCCTCTGCCTTCTGGGTTTTGACACTATGGCCCAGGACATAAGTGTCCCAAATGGTGACAGCGTCCAAGGCTGTGAGACCAGTTCAGATGTCCCATTTCACACTTTTGACATTGGTCTTGGCCTTGGCCTCACTTTCTCATGTAGAAAAAATGGAGTTGCCACTTTCTGGTGTGTCCATCTGGTTAGTGTTCACCAGGGTTCTATGCAGCTTCCTGGGATAGGCAGGGGCTTAAAATCCACCTGTGTTGCTCTCCCAGGGTGGCTGCTCCTGGGGCCTGGTGTGTGGGCCAGCAAGGCCGACATGCACTCTTGCCAGAATCACTGCTATGGACTTTGCTATCCAGTATGAGAGCTGGTCACCACACATGGCCATTGAAATTTAAGTTTACATTCAAATTAACTAAATTAATAAATATATCAAGACAGAATACAGATTAGCAGCTGCCCAGGGATGGGTAGTAACCGCTAATGGGAATAGGACTTGGCTTCAGAGTGATGGAATGTTCTGGAATTAGGGAGAGATAGTGGTTGTACAACATTGTGGGTGCACCAAATGCCACTGAATAGTGTGCTTTTACATGATTACTTTTAGGTTATGTGAATTTCACCTCAAAAAAATATTTTCTAGTTGAGCATAGTAGTGCACATCTGTAGTCTCAGCACATTAGGAGGCCGAGGGAGGAGAATTGCTTGAGCCCAGGGGTTGGAGTCTGCTGTGAGCTATAATAAAGCCATAGCACTCTAGCCTAGGTAACAGAACGAAACCCTGTCTCTAAAAAAAAAAAAAAAAAAATTATATTTCTCAGTTATTCCTATTACATTTCAAGTATTGGGTGGTGCAGTTCTAGAACATTATTTTGTACACTGCAGTGTTGAGCAGTGTGCTGCAGAGGCCCCCTGCCCACACAGATGCATGCTCCTGTTCCTTCCTTGCCTGGAAGCAAGCCGGTCTACCAGGCCCACCAGTTGTGCTCCAGGCTTATGGATCTATTCTCAACACCAAGCTGGGGCTGCAAGAGACTCTGAGGCTAGTTGGGTCATGGACAGTGGCTGGACCAGACCAGGGTATGCAGAGGCATGGTCCCACCAGTCTCTCAATTCCTGGCCTCACATCCTTTACCCTGTTTCCCAGGCCCAACCGACTGCTCATCCTCCATGGCTTCCTAGATGAAAACGTGCACTTTTTCCACACAAATTTCTTGGTCTCCCAGCTGATCCGGGCAGGAAAACCTTATCAGCTCCAGGTGAGTGGCTCCTGGGTGCTTCAGGATCCCTCCTCGGGAGTCAAGAGAGCTTGGGGGACCCTATACTGTGTGATCAGTGGGGCCTGGTGGGGTTGCCTCCCACTATGTTTGCCACCAGAAGCAGAGGCTCTGCTCACACTCCCCTCCCTGCATTCATGCCACCACCTGCCCTGTGCTTCCTGGTTCGTAGTGTTCATTGTCCACCCATCCATCAAGCATTTGTCACTCCTAGGGGTAGGGTTGGGGGTGCACACTTTCCCCAGCTCAGAGCCTGGTGGAAGGAGGAGATTTTGACACCGACAGAAATTTGCTTAGAAGCAACCACAGAGTGCTGAAAGCATACAGCAGTCCCTTACTAAGGGGGTCGGGGGCCTAAGAATTCCCTGGGCAGGAAATATTTAAGGGTGCTGGCATGAGTGAGGAGGCAGCCAGGGCTGGGGGGCCCTTGTTTGGACACAGAAACATGTAGGAGAGAGTAACCCATGGATAAGAGACCAGGGCAGGCAGGAGCCAACCAGAGCTGGGTGGGGAAGAAACTGGGCCAGCTGGACAGGGCCTTTGCAGTGAGGGGCAGGGTTTAGTTGTGAGGGCCTGGGCTTCTGTAAAGGGGCAGAGCTCAGGGAATGGCAGGGCCTCAGTAGAAGTGAGTAGGGCTTCTATAAAGGGGCCAGGCTCCCTTGTAGGGTGAAGAGCTGTCCTCTTGGCAGGACCTCCCCAGTCCCCACATTCCAAGCTGACCTGGGACATGTTCCTCACCAACAGTCCCAAGCAGCTACAGGTGGGTACAGAGTCAGGAGGGACTGTGATAGAACTTCACTTGGCCCTTTCAAGCCTGAAACCCTGAGCCCACTGCCTTCCCAGAGGTAGCATTCAGCCTCAGGACTCAATTCCCAATCTGCACTATGGGCACAAAAACCCTGACTCCTGGGATCCTATGGGATCTCACATGAATTCTCTCAGGAAAAGCACTTGGCACTCAAGGTTGCCCCAGGGCTGGGAGTAGGGCAATGTTTGGGGATGCATGGAGCACACCCCACTTTCTGTTTCAGACACCCCCAAAATGGCTGGATTAAGTAGCCATTAGCCACAGGTCTTCTTTGTTCACAAATCACATTTGCCACATAACAGGGCCTGGGCCGGTGGAAGGAGGTTGCTAAAAGGGCTGGGAGTTCAGTAGAGAGCCAAACAGACCCTCCCCCTGTCCTCCCAGGTAAGGGGGAGGAACCAAGTGGCTAGAACCCAGGGTGATATGACAGCAAGGGCACAGCCTGGACAGATGGCTGGCAGTGGGGTCAGCTGGGCCTGTCCCCAGTGGTGCCAGGGCCTGAGCTAGAACAGGAAAGGGGCCCAGGAGCTGACAGGTTACAAGACTCATAGGCCAATTGTTTTGTTTTTACAGACAGAGTCTCACTCTGTCATCCAGGCTAGAGTGCCATGGCATCATTGCTCATTGTAGACTGAAATTCCTGGGCTCAACAATCCTCTTGCCTCAGCCTCCCTAGTAGCTGGGACTACAGGTGCCTGCCACAATGCCCAGCTATTTTTAGAGATGAAGTCTCACTCTGGCTCAGTCTGGGTTTGAACTTGTGAGCTCAGGCAATCCACCTGCCTCAGCCTCCCAGGGTGCTAGTATTATAGGTGTGAGCCACCGCACCTGGCCAAAGGCTGGTTTTGTTGTCAGGCTGGCAAGTTCTTGCAGAGGTCTAGGCTGCAAACCGTGCTGTCCGACTCATGATTCATCCAAGACAAGGGTAAAAAGAGGGGAGATTAACAGGTGATTTGGTGCATTCTCAGACTAATGGGCCAGGGTGGCACCATGATCCTGGAGAGGAAAGGATGGTTTGGAAACCCATCTTGTTGGCAAGAGATGTCAAGGAATGAGCTACCTGGCCTTGCTGCCAGCAGCCTCAGTTCTTTGGGAGAGTCTGTCCTGCCAGTCCTCAGAGGGCAATGGGGAGCTGTTGGTATATCCATCAGCACCTTGGGAGACCTTACTTCATGGCCAGAGGCAAGATGTACATTCCATGTCTATCCACCCAAGGCTCTGGGAATCGGCTGAGCCAGGTTTGAGGAGACTGGGTAGTTCCCTGTTCCTATCCCCTTTTTGGCTTAATAGCCCTTGGTTAGTAAGAGGACCCAGAAAACACAAAGCCTGGAGGAGAGAGTGGCCATCCTGTTACCTAGAGCTTATTGTGTGCAGTTCAAAGGTGGCCTTTCAGTAAAATGGAAATTAGGGTGAGAGTACCAAGTGTTTCTGGGGTTTGAAGCCTCAGCCTCTTCTGCAGAGTTGGGTTTGTCCCTCTTCAGCAGGCTTGGCAGGTGCAAGGTGTTTTTTTTTGTTTTTTTTTTTTTGAGACAGAGCCTCAAGCTGTCCCCCTGGGTAGAGTGCCGTGGCATTACAGCTCATAGCAACCTCCAACTTCTGGGCTCAAGCGAGTCTCCTGCCTCCGCCTCCCAAGTAGCTGGGACCACAGGCGCCCGCCACAACGCCCGGCTATTTTTTGGTTGCAGCCGTCATTGTTGTTTTGGCAGGTCCGGGCTGGGGATTCGAACCCGCCACCTTAGGTGTACGTGGCTGGTGCCTTAGCCGGTTGAGCTATAGGCGCCGAGCCCAGGTGCAAGGTTTTATAGACTTTATCTTACCAAGCCCTCCCAACAAGCTTTCGAAAGGTCTGTATTCATGCCCTTTTTGCGAAGGGCCTACTTATATGGCCAGTCAGTGGTAGAGACGGGACAGGAAGCCAGATCTATGGGCTTCAGAGCTCATTTGTCTTTCCTGTCTGTACCATGTGCCTGGTGAGGGGAGAGCCCTGGGTGGACCCGTGGTGCCCTAGCCTGCCTTGTCTTTTCCCACAGATCTACCCCAACGAGAGACACAGTATTCGCTGCCCAGAGTCAGGTGAGCACTATGAAGTCACACTGCTGCACTTTCTACAAGAATACCTCTGAGCCAGTTGTGGGCCGTCTCAGTTGCCCTGCCTGCCACCTGGAGCCATCACAGGAGAGCACAAGTGGCTTCAAGGCTGCACCGCCACCCGGGGACCAGGCAGGAGGGACCGAGCAACCCCACAGGCGCATACGAGGTGCCTCTCCTATCCCCACTGGCCAGCCCTGCTGCCCTGAGGAGCCGCCGCCTTTGCCACCCCAACGCCTTTTATCATTTTCTTAATGCTCCTGGGGTTTCGCCTGCTGCTTCTTGGTTGACAGGACAGACAGATGGTGGCCTAGTCCTATAAGGCATGGCCTTAGGCCATCCCCACCTTCTAAAAGAAGGAGGCCACACCCTGCTAGGCACCAGAGAGACCAGAGCTCAGGCTACCTTGGCCAGAAGAGACTCAGAGGAGCTGCGCGCCTTCCACCTGTGGCTCCCCATGGCCTCTTGGTCTCTTAACTTGGCCACCATCCCCAGCACAGAAGCATGCAATTGCCTGTCCTCCCCGTCAGCTCCCCACTTCATGTTTGTGTTTTGTTTGGGGGGGCATTTTTCATAACTATTTAAAAGACAGCAAGGGGTGCCTAAATCTAGACTCGTAGTCTGTACCAGGCAGTGGGGTTTCAACCCAGCCCCTGGTGAGCCCCAAAGCCTGAGTAGAAAGTCATGAGGGCCCAGCAGGAGGAACAGCCAAGGCCTGCTGGGGGCTCTGCACTCTCCCACCCCCACCTCTCCCCGAGCTTTCAGGCAGGCACTGAAACTCACTGAGCTTCAGCGCACTGCTGGTCAGCGGCTGCTGTCCCCTCCCCAGCCCAGCTGTCCAGCCACACATGTCTGCCTGGCCCATACCCACCAGGGGTTCCGGGGTTGGGAGTTGGAACCATCCCCACCTCAGGGTTATACTTCTCCCTTCCCTTCCCTCCCCATGAAGAGTTCTGCCAGGGGCGGGCAAAAAAAAAAAAAAAAAAAAAAACCCAGAAACAAACCACCTCTACATATTATGGAAAGAAAATATTTTTGTCGATTCTTATTCTTTTATAATTATGCGTGTAAGAAGTAGACTCATTAAACAATTCCAGATGGAAACTTGCCCCCTGCCTGAGGTTCCTTTTGAGTCCTGGGGCTTCTCTGAGTGGGAGGGGGCTTCCAGGAGAGTGATTGAGACCAGGTATTGTCATCTCTGTGGTCTTGCCAGTTACCAGGGATGACTGGAGACCTGGGGCTACCCTGGGATGGGCCCAGGTGGGGTGTCCTGCCAACCTGGCTGGAAGATGCCCACCTCTCATCAAACTGGTCCAGGGAGGACAGTCCCAGCTAACTCTATGAGAGCAGTCCATGCCCTCAGAGGTCCAGAAAGGTCAATTGGTCTATAGGTACCTGGCACAGGATGTTAGATGGGGCCTCACTTGGCCACACAACATGACCCAAATCATAGCTTCTTTCATGCTTAATGCTCCAGTTGCCAATGCTTCCTTTTGTACGTGAGTCTCTGTGCTTCCAGGATCATGAGATGCTAGCTAAAAGGGGCAGGCTAAGCCCGCCTTCATACTTAACCCAACACCCAAGACACCAACAAGAGAGACCTTGGTGACCACACTCAGGGCACCACAGGCTGTGTTTCCAGCAGCAGGGATGGACAGCCCTGCTTGATCCACTCTCTCAATGCTTTGAGAAGACCCCCTTTAAAAAAAAAAAAATGGGTTTTAGGCAGTGGCTCACACCTGTAATCCTAGCACTCCTGGAGGCCAAGGCAGGTGGGTTACCTGAGCTCACAGGTTCAAGACCTGCCTGAACCAGAGCCAGACCTCATCTTTAAAAATAACTGGGTGTTGTGGGCCCCTGTAGTAGTCCCAGCTACTCAGGAGTCTGAGGCAAGAGAATTGCTTAAGCCCAAGAGTTTGACGTTGCTGTAATCTGTGACATCATTGTACTCTACCCAGGGTGACAAAGTGAGACTGTCTCAAAAAACAAGGCCGGGCACAGTGGCAGAGGCTCATACCTATAATCCTAGCCCTCTGGGAGGCAAAGGCAAATGGATTGTCTGAGCTCACTGGTTGAAGACCTGCCTGTACCAGAGCCAGACCTTGTCCCTAAAAATAGCCAGGCATTGTGGTGGGCACATGTAGTCCCAGCTACTCCAGAGGCTGAGGCAAGAGAATTGCTTGAGCCCAAGAATTAGAGGTTGCTGTGAGCTATGACACTACCACCCTCTACCAAGGATGACAAGGTGAGACTGTCTTTAAAAAAAAATAGGTGGCTCAGCGCCTGTGGCTCAAGCGGCTAGGGCGCCAGCTACATACACCTAAAGTGGCGGGTTCGTATCCCCAGTCCAGGCCCGCCAAACAACAATGACAGCTGCAACCAAAAAAATGGCCAGGCATTGTGGTGGGCGCCTGTAGTCCAGGCTACTTGGGAGGCTGAGGCAGGAGACTCGCTTGAGCCCAGGAGTTGGCGGTTGCTGTGAGCTGTGATGCCATGGCACTCTACCCAGGGGGATAGCTTGAGGCTCTGTCTCAAAAAAAAAAAAA
>NW_003852424.1:17295420-17303029 GCF_000181295.1 Otolemur garnettii | reverse complement strand
TGCCACCTTAGGTGTATGTGGCTGGCGCCTTAGCCTGGTAAATGTTTTTTGTTTTTGAGACAGAGCCACCCTGGGTAGTGTGCTTTGGTGTCATGGCTCACAGCAACCTCAGACTCTTGGCTCAAGCAATTCTCTTGCCTCAGCCTCCCAAGTAGCTGGGACTGCAGATGCCCACCACAATGCCCAGCTATTTTTAGAGACAAGGTCTTGCTCTGACTCAGGCTGGTTTCGAGCCTGTGAGCTCAGGCAATCCACCTGCCTTGGCTTCCCAAGTGCTAGAATTACAGGTATGAGCCATCACACCCAGCCTCTGATGGTAAATGTAGGTTTTTTGGGCCAACCTGTGTGTCATCCATTCAACTTTTCCATTGTAGCACGAAGACAGTCTTAGGTAAAATGTAAATGAATGAGTGTACCAATAAAACTTTATTTACAAAACCAAGCAGCTGGCTTGTTTTAGCCCACAGGCTATATATATAACTGGCCGACCCCTGGTATAAGGATTTTGCAACAAATAGATTTATATATAATAAGATATGACTTGACATACATATATGTCTTTATAAGTTAAATTTCTAGAATTAGTAAATGGCATATTCACTTTTAATTTTGAAGAATATTACCAAATTGCCTTACATAGAGAGATTGCCTCAAAGTACACTCCTACCAAGAGAGATGTGTGCCTGTTTTCTTGATTCCTTCACCAGTACTATGTGTTATCAAATAGTTTTTTCTTTGCCCATCTTACAGGTGAAAAGTAGCGTCTCACTGCAATTTTAACTCATTTTTCTTACATGGGAGATCTTCTCACATTTTAAGTCATCTGTTTTCTTGTAATCATTTGTTCATGTCTTTTGCCTACCTTTCTTTTGACTTGGTCTCATTGATTTGAGGTTGCTCTTTTAGATGAAGGATATCAGTCATTTGTCATACACATAACAAATTGAAATGTGTTTCCAGTCTCAATGTATTTTACTGGTAGGAAGCTCAGCTATTGAACATTTAAAATCATTCAGAAGTAAGAAAATGTTCCCTTAATCCACTGTAAAATTAAATGCAGCAGGGGACCAGCCATAAGCCACAGAATCTGGCTCTGGCTAAAGAAGACAAAGAGCACAGAGAGACACAGAACTGGTGCGAAGGGGGTTTAGTGGGGTTGCCCCAGGAGGCTTGGTAGCTGGAAACCTGCAACTTTACCAGAACCTTCTGTCCTGCCCCACTTAGTCAATATTCAAATTATCATGAGACAGTAGTCATTGCTCATATTCCTGTCCCTGACACTTTGGCCAGCAGGAAGGGAAGAGGGATGTTAGGCAGTTACAGAAGGATGGATGTTCTCTAGCAGAGGGCCTCAGGTTTGGGAGGTGGACAGGTTGAGAGGCATTTCTTCCCAGTTAGTAGATGGTCCTCTTGACATTTCTACTGCTGCAAGGGATTCAAGCAGTGAAAGGGCCCTCTGCCTGTTCACAGGTATGATTCCTGTCCTTTTTTTTTTGAGACAAGAGTCTCATTATGTTGCCTTTGGTAGAGTCCTGTGACATCACAGCTCACAGCAACCTCAAACTCTTGGGCTTAAGCAATTCTCTTGCCTCAGTCTCCCAAGTAGCTGGGACTACAGGTGCCCGCCACACCTGGCTATTTTCTTGTTGCAGTTGTCATTGTTTAGTTGGCCCTGGCTAGGCTCAAACCCTCCATGTTCGGTGAAGGTGGCTGGCGCTGTAACCACTGTGCTACGGGCCTGATTCCTTTCCTATTGGAAGTACTCAGTCTTTTCTCTAACTGGCAAGAGTCCATCTGTGTCATTATCAGTTGCAGATATTTTCCTGGCTTGTTATTTGACTTTCAAACTGGTTTATGTTATACTATTATTATTATTTTTTTTTTGGCTAGGGCCAGGGCTGCCACCTCCTGCATATGGGACTGGCGCCCTACCCTTTTGAGCCACAGGCGCCGCCCATGTTATTTATTTATTTATTTTATTGTTGGGGATTCCTTGAGGGTACACAGAACCAGATTACACTGATTGCCTTTGTTAGATGAACCATGCACTAGGACCTTAATTGTCGTCATGTCAGAATTGAGTACATAGGATTCCCCTATTCAGGACCTTACTTGGATTTTACCAGTTTTTCCATGCATTCATTTATGTGAATGTGTGTTTCTATCTCATATTATCAGCTGCATAGATTTCTGTAACCACCACCACAATGGAGATAAAAAAATGGTTCTTCACCACAAAGGAATTCCATTACTCTATTCCTTAATACTTACATCCACCCCCATTTATGGTATCTTAACCATGGAAAAGTCTGTGATACTCATACGATCACATCTCTTCCTTTAGGTCTTCTAGACGTCATGTCATGATTGGAAAGCAGGATCTTTGAAATGACGGTTTGTTTTCTTTCAATCCCTTCAGTGTACTATTTTTGTTTTTATTTTTTCTAAGCAAAAAGGAAAAACAAAAGCAGCCTGGGGCTCAAAGTCTTTCTGGAAGGAAAACACACCGACATAATAAACCTTCCTGTGTTCGGTAGGAGAATATAACAGCTCACAGTTGAAATACCTTATTAGCAGCAGAGCCTGGTCATGGATTGCATACTTCACAGTAACAGGCTAAAGATTGAACACAGTGGTGGGGAAATGGGGACTCCATCTGTGGAACCATGCTGTGTCCAACACCAGAAGAACAGGATGGCACTGTGGTTACCCACCTTATGAAAGCAATTTCTAATCCAGGGAAGCCATCTACAAGGAGAAAGAAATTTCTACAAGGAGGAAGAAATTTCTTAGCATAAGCAGGTATCCCAATTTCAAACAGACTGCTATCTCATGTAGAAAGGCACCCAGCCTGGACTTCTTGCCTGCAGAGGAGTCAGCCTCCTCCAGCTTCCTCCTCACTTCCCTGAGTAAGACTCCTTTACCCTCCACAGCTGGGGGATACAGTGATTTGCTTCCTCAAAGGATGCAAATCCCCGGTTTAGGGATTACCTACAACATATTCTCTGTGAATTCTGTTTTTTTCTAGTCAAGAAAAGGTAGGAATACCAGCTCAATTCTTGACCCTCTACACATGGCTATTGGTGTTTTCTTGAAATTTTAAACAATTTGTGATAAAAACAATGACTTATGTAGTTTTTAGTTGAGTGAGAGCAACAGCTGGTATTTAGAATTCTCACCTCATCTCTTCTATGGTGGGAACTTTATTTATTTATTTATTTATTTTTGAGACAGAGCCTCAAGCTGTCCCCCTGGGTAGAGTGCCATGGCATTACAGCTCACAGCAACCTCCAACTCCTGGGCTCAAGCGAGTCTCCTGCCTCCGCCTCCCAAGTAGCTGGGACCACAGGCGCCCGCCACAACGCCTGGCTATTTTTTGGTTGCAGCCGTCATTGTTTGGCGGGTCCGGGCTGGGGATTCGAACCCGCCACCTTAGGTGTACATGGCTGGCGCCTTAGCCGGTTGAGCTATAGGCGCCGAGCCTATGGTGGGAACTTTAATTGCATTCCCTCATTTAACCCTCCTGACAACCCCTTGAGGTAGTAATGGTTTTCTTTTATTTTATTATTTCTGTTTATTTTATTTATTTATTTATTTTGAGACAGAGCTTCAAGCTGTCGCCCTGGGTAGAGTGCTGTGGCATCACAGTTCACAGCAACCTCCAAGTCCTGGGCCCAGGTGATTCTCCTGCCTCCGCTCCCAAGTAGCTGGGACTACAGGCACCTGCCAAAACGACCAGCTATTTTTTGGTTGCAGCCATCATTGTTGTTTGGCAGGCTCAGGCTGGATTCAAACCTGCCAGCTCAGGTGTATGCAGCTGGTGCCTTAGCCTCTTGAGCCACAACTCAATGGAGCCAACTGTTTGGGTTTTTTTTTAATTTTTTGAGACAGTTTCACTATTTTGCCCTCAGTAAAGTCATGTGATGTCACAGCTCACAGCAACCTCAAACTCTTGGACTTAAGCAATTCTCTTGCCTCAGTCTCCCAAGTAGCTGGGGCTACAGGCGCCCACCACAATGCCCAGCTATTGTCATTGTTGTTTAGCAGGCCCCGGCTGGGTTTGAACCCACCAGCCCCAGTGCATGTGGCAGGCTCCCTAACCACTGAGCTACCGGCACTGAGCCGTCCTCAGTCTGTCTTAAGTGATACCCTGAGAAATCCTGCTGG
Organism: Otolemur garnettii; assembly: GCF_000181295.1. Taxonomy (NCBI): domain Eukaryota; kingdom Metazoa; phylum Chordata; class Mammalia; order Primates; family Galagidae; genus Otolemur; species Otolemur garnettii. Next base: position 17,298,862 of record NW_003852424.1, on the reverse strand, counting down.
TTGTTCTGTAGAATGTCCCTCAATTTGGGTCTGTCTTATTGACTAGATCATGATTAGACTGAAGTGTATCCCAGGCAGGAATCCCACCGAGGTACTGTGCCCTCTCACTGCATCCTATCAGTGGGTCCATAATGTTACTTTCTCATTTATAGTAACATTAACTTTGCTCACTGGGCTAACATGTTGTGTTCACTATAAAAGTCACACTACTTTTCTCTTCGTAATTAATAAGAATCTTGGGGAGGCTTGGGCGGAGGCTCACACCTCACATCCCAGCACTTTGGAAGGCTGAGGCAGGAGGATCACTTGAGGCCAAGATTTTTTTTTTATTTTTTTATTTTTTTTGCGGTTTTGGCCGGGGTCCGGCCTGAACCCGCCATCCCCGGTATATAGGGCTGGCGCCCTACTCCTTGAGCCACAGGCGCTGCCCCAAGGCCAAGATTTCAAGGCCAACCTGGTACCCTGTCTCTACAAAGAAAAAAAAAAATTTTGTTTTTAATTAGTTCCAGCATGGGCCGTTTCCGAAGGAAAAAATGTGTTTATTCTAGGGGGAGATACATTGAGGCCATGCAAATGTCCTGTTTCTCATTCTCTTTCCTCCACTAATTTTGAACTTGAACGCGTAGATCTCAGGCTACAGAGATTGTGAAATGTTTGCCTAACGCTTACCTTTGATTTTCCTCCCTCGCTCTACATTTACTAACTGCAAGAGCTGCAGAGTTGACCACACAACTGATAAGTGAGGGACTAGGGGACCCTAAGCCCCGGGATCGACCTCCAGTACCATCTGAGGTCGATGGTACCGAGGCGGTGAGGCCCTTCCAAGCCCCGCCCTAATATGGCCGCCCAGGCAGGCAAAAGGAGCGGGGCGCACCGGGTCACGTCACCCCGCCGACGCCTACGTGGCCTTCGTCGCAAGCCCCACGTGTCCCTTGCCGCACCCCGTCCGCCCGCCCCTGCCCGGAGGACCCTATTCCAAGATGGCGGCGCCCACCGGACAGAGGGACGGCAGCAGCGCTAGCCTGTGGGCAGTGATGCTCCTGGGGGCCGTGGTGCTGAAGCCGGTGGAAGCGGTGTCCGAGCCCACGACAGTGGCGTTTGACGTGCGGCCTGGCGGCGTTGTACACTCCTTCTCTCAGAACGTGGGCCCGGCGGTACGTGCCACCGCCGCCCCTGGCATCTGAAGCGATGTATGGTGCCGGCGGGGTCCAAGAGTGCTGAAGAAGGGGCGGTGAAGCCTGAGGATGGGGTGCGGGACTGCGAGGGTGAGGTTATCGCTGCAGTAATAGCAGGCGAGGCATCCTGTGGGCAGGCGACTTCAAGGGGGTGTGGTTACCAGCCTCAGTCCCTGTCTCACCTGTCACCTACCCAGAGTGCCCAGGCAGCCCTAGAGGTGGAGAAAGGGCAGTGATGACAGCGACTGGAGGGTGAGGAGTGTTTCCCCTTCCTGCACTTTCCAGAGGTCAGTCGCTGCAGCTCTGACTAGGGAAGAAGTGTTCTTTCCTTCTGTTGCACAAGGTCCCACCTCACGGAAGGCGTGAGGCCAGGCGCCCTTTATCTGAAGGCAGCAGGCTGGGTCTAGCCCAACTCTATCCCCAGCTTTGCGGCAAAGTCCCTTTTCTCTCAGCCTCCTTTCACCATCTTTGACAGCGGTACTGTTTGTTGAATACTTCCTTATGGTCAGATAGGTTGCTAAGTTCTTTATATGTGAGACTCATTTAACAGATGAGGAAATAGGGACTTGAAAAGGCTTTCACTTGTCCAGGGTGTTACTATTTCCAAAGCTTTTGCTCCTAGAGGGATGGGTGTTGAAGGGGGTGTGACTTCCCCCTTCCTGTTTTTTTGTACCCCAGAAGCCATGTGGATTGTCTGTCCTGACCCAGGAGCTCCACAGTAGGGAGGCAGGCAAGGGACTTAGAGGTCTGCAGCCATTGGGAGGCCTTGCAAGGCAGGCTTGCAGGGACACTAGCCAGAATCCTCTGGCTCTGCCCCCTTCCTTCTTAGTATGAGGGGATTGCCTTGATTCAGGATGCCCTGAGACCCTGTACTTTTAGCACTAAGAAGTATCTTCTACCAAGCTTTTTTTCTTCCATTCTTTAGGACAAGTATACTTGTAAGTTCACTTACGCTTCTCAAGGAGGGACCAATGAGGTAAGTTGTTCAGAATTCCACATAGCTTACTATGATAGTATCGATTGTCATACCAAAACATTCTGCAGGGGACGGTGAAGTTAGGTCATATGTGCATCACCTTATACACATTCAACTATTCTTGCTTAACCAATAAAAGGGAAAGTGCTCACACTGAATAGTGATCACAGATTCCTCTGTCATTATTCCACAGAGGGAGCAAATGTCTAGACAAAAAGAAGGATGTGAGTTGTAACTACTATTCCCATGAGCCTCTATTAGGAACGTTGTATTTGTTTTCTATGCTGCTTAGCTAATTAGCACAGACTCAATAGCTGAAAACAGCACCTATTTGTTGTCTCACAGTTCAGGTCAGCAGTGCTTCATAAAGCCAAGATCAAAGTGTGCTGGACCAGGCTCTTAAGGCTCTGGGGAAGAATCCTTTTTAAGCTCTTTCAGGTTGTTGGCAGAATTCACTTCTTTGCAGTTGGAAGATGGAGTGCCCTGCTGGCTGTTTTCTACAGCTGGTGGCAGAAAAGCAACAAAGAGAATTTGAAGTTGAGAACATGCACTGTTGGCTGACTTTGAGGGGACCACATGGCCAGGAGTACAGCTGTCTTCTGGGAGCTGACAACAGCCCCTGGCTGGCAGTACAGAATTGAATGCTTCAGCCTTACAACTTGGAGGAACTGAATTCTGCCACAACCACATGAGGTTGGAAGAAGATCCCAAGCTCCAGATGAGAACCTAGCTTAAACCTGGATTCTAGCCTGTCAGACTGTGAGTGAAGGACTGAGCCACACCTTGCTAAATGTACAGAACTGTGAGCTCGTATATGGGTATTAGTTTTAAGCTACTATATAGGTGGTAATTTGTTACACTGTGTGGTGGGCTGAATGGTGGTCCCCCAAAAGATATGTTCACATCCTAATCCCCCAGAACCTGTGTGTGAGACCTTATTTAGAAGAAGCATCATTGAAGATATAATTAAGTTAAGGATCTTGAGATGAAAACATCATCCTGGATTATCTAGGTGGACCCTCAATCCAGTGACAAGTGTTTGTATAAGAAACATACAGCGGGCTCAACGCCTGTAGCATAGTGGTTATGGCACCAGCCACATACACCAAGGCTGGCGGGTTTGAAACTGGCCCAAGCCAGCTAAACAATGACAACTGCAACAAAAAATAGCTGGGTGTTGTGGTGGGCACCTGTAGTTACAGCTACTTGGGAGGCTGAGGCAGGAGATTTGCTTAAGCCCAAGAGTTTAAGGTTGCTGTGAGCTGTGACGTCACAGCACTCTACCAAGGGT
>NW_003852424.1:17283155-17294807 GCF_000181295.1 Otolemur garnettii | reverse complement strand
GCCTGTAGTCCCAGCTACTTGGGAGGCTGAGGCAAGAGAATCACTTAAGCCCATGAGTTTGAGGTTGCTGTGAGCTGTGATGCCATAGCACTCTACCAAGGACAACATAGTAAGACTGTCTCAAAAAAAAAAAAAAAGATTAGTCGAGGCCAAGCATGGTTGCTCACACCTGTAATCCTAGCACTCTGGGAGGCCAAGGCAGGTGGATCCTTGAGCTCAGGAGTTTGAGACCAACCTAAGCAAGAGTGAGACCCCATATCTACTAAAAACAGAAAAACTACCTGGGCATGGTAGCAGGCATCTATAGTCCTAGCTACTTGGGAGGCTGAGGCAAGAGGATTGCTCAAGCCCAAGAGTTTGAGGTTGCTGTAAGCTATGATGATGCCACGACTCTTTACCCAGTTCAACAGAGTGAGACTCTGTCTCAAAAAAAAAAAAAAAAAGAATTAGTCAGACTTGGTGGCACATGCCTGAAGTCCCAGCTACTTGGGAGGCTGAGACAGGAGGATTACCAGAGACCCACAGTTTGAGGTTGCTGAGCTATGATGATACCACTGCACTCCACTCTGGGTGATAGTGAGATACTATCTCTAAAATAAAAATATCTTATTCATTTGGCAACATATGTACTAAAATTGGAACCATAAAACAAAAATATCTTATATCTTCAAGGATAAGCAAGCATGAATATTATCTTTATTTTTATTAATAGGCTTTAATTTTTATAGTAGTTGTAGGTTCACAGCAAAATTGTGTAGGAAGTACAGAGGTTTTTGTTGTTGTTTTGTTTTTTTGAGACAAAGTCTCACTTTGTTGCCCTTGGTAGAGTGCCATGTTGTCACAGCTCACAGCAACCTCAAACTATTGGGCTTAAGCAATTCTCTGGCCTCAGCTCCCCCAAGTAGCTAGGACTACAGGTGGCTGCCACAACGCCCAGCTATTTTTAGAGACGAGGTCTCACTCTGACTCAGGCTGGTCTCAAACTTGTGAGCTCAGGCAATCCCGGATTGGCCTCTGAGTGGTAGGATTATAGGCGTGAGCCTCCGCACTCAGCCTTCATAGTTCTTATAAACCTCCCCAGCCCCATATACACACATAGCATCACCCACAGAGTGGGACACTGGTCATGCTCAATGAGCCTACACAGACATCTCATCCTTATCCAGAGTTCATAGTCTAAATCAGGGTTCATTCTTGGTGTACTACATTCTGTGGGTTTGGACAAAAGTACAATGACATGTACCCACCATTATAGAATCACAGAGAGTAGTCCCTCTGCCCTAAAAATCCCCCTGCTCTGTATTCATCCTACCTTCCTGTAAACTCCCAGGAACCACTGATCTTTTTACTATCTCCAGAGCCTTTTCCAGAATGTCCTAGAGTTGGAATTATACCGTATATGGCCTTTTTATACTGGCTGCTTCTACTTAGCTACGTGCATTTGAGGTTCCTCCATGTCTTAGCATTTTGACAGTTCATTTCTTTTTAGTTCTGAATAATATTCCATTGTCTGGATGCACCACCATTTATTTATCCATTCACCCACCAGAAAACATTTCGGTTACTTCCAGTTTGGGGCAGTTATGATCTTTTGTTTGTTTGTTTTTTGAGACAGTCTCACTTTGTTACCCTCAGGAGAGTGCTGTGGTGTCACAGCTCACAGCAACCTCAGACTCTTGTGCTCAAGTGATTCTCTTTCTTCAGTCTCCTGAGTAGCAGGGACTATAGGTACCTATCACAATGCCCAGCTATTTTTAGAGACAGGGTCTTGCTCTTGCTCAGGCTGGTCTCAAACTCCTGAGCTCAAACAATCCACCCACCTCGGCCTCCGAGAGTGCTAGGATTATAGGTGTGAGTCACCACACCAAGGCCCCCGTTTTTGGCAATTATGAATAAAGCTGCTAAAAACATCAGTGCACAGGTTTGGGGATAGGCATTAAGTTTTCAGCTCTTTTTGGCTAATACCTAGGAGTACAATTGCTAGGTCAAATGATAAGAGCATATTTCATTTTGTTTTCCCATCTCTTTTTTACTTAAGCAAGGTAACTCACTGCTGTGCTCTGTTTTGTTATTTTATGCAATATTGTATCCTAGAAACTTTTCTGTATCCCGTTTAAAGTGCTTCCTAATGATGAAATATGGTAACAAACTATATCCATCACTGGATTAGTGTAGTGAAAACACTGAAGTATTTTCTTATCTCTGCCACCCTTCCACCCTTCTGAGTCTCCGGTTCTCCTACTCCAACCCTATATGTCCACACGTACATGTCATTTAGTTTCCACTTTAAAGTGAGAACATGTGGTATTTGACTTTCTGTTTCTGGCTTGTTTGTCTTAAGATAATGGCCTCCAGCCAGGTCCATTCATGTTGCTGCAAATGACCTGGGTAGTTTTGGGGGTGTTTGTTTGTTTGTTTGTTTGAGACAGAGTCTCACTATGCCACCCTGGGTAGAGTGCCATACCATCACAGGTCACAATAACCTCAAACTCTTGGACTTAAGTGATTCTCTTGCCTCCGCCACCCAAGTAACTGGGACTATAGGTGCCCGCCACAACGCCTGGCTATTTTTTGGTTGTAGTTGTCATTGTTGTTTGGCAGGCCAGGGATGTATTCCAACTCACTAACTCCAGTGTATGTGGCTGGCGCCCTAGTCACTGAGCTACAGGTGCCAAGCTATGGGTAGTTAAAAAAGGTAGTTAACTATTTTGAGTTAAACTTTATGTTTTAGGATCATTATAGATTCCCATTCAGTTGTAAAAAATCATAGAGAGGTCCTGAGCACCCTTTATCCAGGTTCCCCAGGAGTGACACCCTTGAGACACTAGTCACTATAATAGCAGGACATTGATGTGGACACCATGGCACACAGAACAGTTCCATCCCCATGTTGATCCTCTCCCTGTCGCCCTTTCAAGCCAACCCTCCCGCCTCCCCATCCTTGGTTCCTTGCGTTTTCCACTTTGATTCTACCTGCTGCAGCTGCAGTGACAATATGCCCTCCCCACTTGGTGTGTTAGCTAACTGGGGGTTTTTACCCTTCTAACCTTGGAGGAAAAGGTATCTTGCTGTAGTGCAGTTTGCATTCCTTTTTTTATTTTTATTTTTTTTGAGACAAAGTCTCATTTTGCTGCCCCTGCTCGAATGCCATGGCATCATAGCTCACAGCAATCTCAGACTCTTGGGCTCAAGTGATTGTCTTGCCTCAGCCTCTCGAGTAGCTGGGTCTACAGGCGCCCGCTACAGCATCCAGCTATTTTTTACAGACTGGGTCTCGCTCTTGCTCAGGCTGGTCTAGAACGCATGAGCTTAGGCAATCCAACCTCTTTGGCCTCCCAGAGTGCTGGGATTACAGGCCTGAGCCACAGCGCCCGACCCAGCATTCCTTTTTTAATAAACAAAACTGGACATCTTTCCACATACAGTAGAGCCTCCATAGCTGACCATCTGCCTAAGTGGGCACCTCCTTAATTTAACCCAGTTTTCTCAGACCATACATGTACCACATATGTGTGTCAGTACAACAGGCCAATTTCCTTATGTTGACCACCTCCACATGTTTACCAGTGTGTTAACTGTCCCCTGTGGTCAACTTACAGAAGAGGTCCTGATCTAATTAAGAGTTGATTATTTCTCCCTGTACATGGGAGCTGGTTGGGGTGGTTCCCAGGAGAGTTTCCACATTTGATGGTGAGAACATGGGACTAGTAAGTCCCTTGAGCAAAGATGGATACCAAACGGTTGGCCATAGAGAAGGCAAGGCAAGGGGTTTAGTGGTCCCTGAGCTGGGGGGCACAGGAAGGACACAGTGACTCTGTAGAATTCAAGGCAAACCTACAACTCTATGTGAGCACCCATGAGTCCTGGGCTGACCTGAGCTTCACTTCTTTCCCCAGCAATGGCAGATGAGCCTGGGGACCAGCGAAGATCACCAGCACTTCACCTGCACCATCTGGAGGTAAGCATGGTATGGGGAGGGGATGGGCCAGCTGCTGTGGTGTCAGCCAGCATTGTGTGGTCTGCATGCCATTTCAGGCAGGGAAAGAAAGGGGAGGAGGACAGACAGGGCCCTACACCCCTGGAGGGGGGCACAGGCCAGTGGGTAAACTCATAAAGTGCAGGGAGGAGGGGGCTTCCACACTGCACTAGGGGATGGGGCAGGGTGGGAGGTATCAGGAAAGCTCTCCAAGGAAGTGCAGTCATGGGAAGGCCAAGGGCCTGGGGGAGGGTGGGCAAGGCAGGGTGCTCACAAAAGAAGGAGCCACTGAGAGGGGCTGGAACACCCTGGGGGTGGCGCTAAGTCACCAATGGGCTTGGGGCCATTTTTTTTAAATGGAGATAAAATTTCCATAAAATGCAGCTTTTGAAGTGTACAGTTCAGTGGTAGTTAAGCACATTCACAGGGTTATGCAACCACCTAGTTCTAGTTCCAGAACTTTCTCATCACCCCAAAAAGGTGATGAGAAAATTCTGCTATCACTCTCATCTCCCCAAGGCCCCAGCCCCTGTCACCCCTGAATCCATGTCCTGTCCCTATGGGATCTGCCTATTCTGGACATTTCACATAAATGGAGTCACACACTCCAAAGGGACTCCTGTGTTCCCCTGAACATCTGCTCAGGTCCCATTTTCCCTCAGGAAATTATTCTACCAGAATGTTCTCTTGGAAGGTCAAACCTAATGATTTGTAATGTTTTATGGTGCAGACCCCCAGGGATCAGACAAAAGCTGTGCACCCTCCTCCTGAAATCTCCAAACACACATAGCTCCCAGCATGTGCACACAAGCTTGGGTCCTCAGCCCCCACTGAAGCCTGTCACAGTGTGGTCTCCTTGTGTGAGGAAGATATGCCCCACGCCAGGTCCTGCCCCACACCAGGTCCTGCCCCTGTCCTCCTCAGTCAGGTTCATGATTCTTGGGCGTGACCCACTCAAGTTGTCTCACTCATTCTTGTCATCCCACTGCCTTGAGCACAGCTTGCCAAGTGAATAATAAGTCCAGCAGGATAGAGGGTCATGGAGCTTCAGGAATCTTATCCCATCTCTCCTGGTCTTTGTATCCCTGGAATGTGTCAGCCCAAGTAGTACTTATTTCTGGAGTGTTTATTTTGTACCCAACATAGGGCAGGCGCTTGGGAGGGAATTCAACAGAAATCCAAGGTGTAGGTAGGTAGTCCTTGGTGGTCAGGGGTCAACATGGGGGAAAGATTTATACACCAGAGACAATTAGAGTGGTGAGTGACAACACTTAATTAAAGGATGGGGTGTCATTTAATACTGTGTGTGGGCGTTATCGCACAGGCTCCTGCTGGGTGCTTTGTAAACAGCTGGTGTTGGGGGACATCTCACCCAACTCTAGCCAGGGCTATTCTCAGGCTGCACTGACTCAGCACCCCCAGCCCTGGCCTGATGCCCAGCCATCCTTCCTTTGCAGACCCCAGGGCAAATCCTACCTGTACTTCACCCAGTTCAAAGCGGAGGTGCAGGGTGCCGAGATTGAGTATGCCATGGCCTACGTGAGTGTCTCTTCAGGGCTGGTGGGTTCTGGGGACTCTTGGTGGGCTGGGGTGGTTGCCAGAGTGCCCTGCCCTGAGATGCACCTTCCAGACCATGGGGAGGGAGGTCTTATAACTTGGAGGAAGGTGATACACCAATGAAAAGATCTGCCAGTTCTGAAGGCACCAAGAGAGGGTGTGTTTGGTACTCAGAGGGGGACCTAGCTGACTCCAAGTGACAATGAGTGGAGCAGGAGATAGATACACCCATGCCTCTCAGCCAGTCTCCTGCCAAAGCCAATAGGGAACCAGGGGGCAAGGGTCTTCCTTCTGCTGTCCTGAGTACTCAGCCCCTGAGAAATAGGCAGGGATAGTGAGGGCAGAAGTGCCCCTTGACCAGACAAACCTCTGCTTCTTGGCCCTGGACGTGCCAGAGCCAGGTGCCTTGGGTGGGAAGGAACACCCCCCACTGTTGGGGCCCAACCAACCACACTTCAGAGACCATACTTCTGCCTTGGGTTCAAAAGTTTGGAAGTGACTTATACCATCCAGGTTCAACCAGAAAAGCAGAACCAGGAGGAGATTCATGGTAAGAGATTTCTAACTGGGAGTGGGCTTGCACCACAGTGGACAGCTGGGTGTGTTTGGCACCTATAACCAGGCCTAGGAACTCCTCCATCAGGGAAGCATCAGGTTGGCCCTGAGCCTTCCTGCTGATTGAATCTAGACATCCTAGATCTTTGAGAATAATCTCCTTTCCTTAAGGTCACCTGACCATGGACTTTATTCACACCTACAAAAATACCTGCATGGCCACACCTGCAAATGTTTACTGGATAATCAGGGACTCTGGCCTCACTAAGCTGACACATCCAACTGACTATTCCAGCCCGACACCATGGCTCATGCCTGAAATGCCAGTGCTTTGGGAAGCTGAAGCAAGAGGATTGCTTGAGGGCAGGAGTTTAAGACCAGCCTGGGCAACATACTGAAAAATTAACTGGGCATTGTGGTGGGTGCCTATAATCCCAGCTACTTGGGAGGCTGAAGCAAGAGGATCACTTGAGCCCAAGTTTAAGGTTGAGGCTGTAGTGACAGTGAGCAATGACGATGCCACTGCACTGCAGCCTGAGTGACAGAGCAAGACCTTGTCACAACAAAACAAAAAAACCCACTATTCCTTTGGCTGATTTAAAAAAGAAAAAGACATAATTGTGATGATTTTTTTCTTTTTACCATTTAAATAAGATGCTGAACAATCCTGATTTTTAAAAATTACATTTAAGAGATGGCAATGCTGACTCGGCACCTGTGGCTCAAGTGGCTAAGGCACCAGCCACATACACCTAAAGTGGCGGGTTTGAATCCAGCCTGGGCCCACCAAACAACAATGATGGCTGTAACCAAAAAATAGCCAGGCATTGTGGCGGGCACCTGTGGTCCCAGCTACTTCGGAGGTGGAGGCAGGAGACTCGCTTGAGTCTAGGAGTTGGAGGTTGCTGTGAGCTGTGATGCCACAGCACTCTACCCAGGGGGACAGCTTGAGGCTCTGTCTCAAAAAAAAAAAAAGAGAGATGGCAATGTTTATATTATTTCCGTAAATTATTAACTGAAAGGGGAGAAAATGGACTAAGTGCTGTCATTGTAGGATCTGGAGGTTAGGTTGTAAGCCAGTTGACAGTGTCTTGGATAGATGAATCAACCTGCTGCTATCAGCATCTCTTTTATAGGTTTAGAAAAGTCTCTTTAATAAAAATCATATGGCCTTAGCTTCTGCTTCTCTGGAGAACTAACTGAATCCTCTTCTCAACCAATGAGATGGCTCAAGGTAAAGTTTCCATTTCTTCCCTTTCAGTCTAAAGCTGCATTTGAAAGAGAAAGCGATGTACCCTTGAAAAACGAGGAATTTGAAGTGACCAAAACTGCAGGTACGGAAATATGGGTAGTAGGGATAGAGCAGAGAAAGTGGAATGAGGGAGGCAGCAACATTACCACCAGAAGGTGATGTGGTGGGAGTTTGGAGATGGAGATGGCATCCCCAAGGGGGTCCTCAAAGTCATAGACCAGGTGCCCACAGACTGGTTCTACAAAAAGCCACATAGTAAATATTTTCAGCTTTGTGGTGGGCTTATAGGCTACTTTTAAACAACTCACCTCTGCTGTTGTAGCATAAAAGCAGCCATAGATAGTATGTCAATGAACAGGCATAGCAAATAAAACTTTATTTTATGAACACTACAATGTGAATTTCAGATAGTTTTCCCATATCATAAAATACTATTTTTCTTTGATTTTGTTTTAAAGCTTTTCCCTGACCCCCACATCTATAGTCTTGGCTTATTAGGGAGGCTTTGGTGGGAGAATTACTTGAACCCAAGAGTTCAAGTCCAGCCTGAGCCACATAGCAAGACCTCTCTTTTTTTTTTTTGGAGACAGACCCTCAGTAGAGTGCCCTGGTATCATAGCTCACAACAACCTCAAACTCTTGGGCTCAAGCAATTCTCTTTCCTCAGCCTCCCAAGTAGCTGGGACTACAGGCATCTACCACAATGCCTGGCTATTTTTAGAGATGAGGTCTTGCTGTGGCCCAGACTGGTCTTGAACCCATGAGCTCAGGCGATCCACCCGCCTCAGCCTCCCGAGTGCTAGGATTATAGGTGTGAGCCACCAAACCCTGCCCCTTTTTTTTTTTTTAAAGACAAAGTCTCACTCTATTGCCCTGGGTAGAGTGCCATGGCACCATCATAGCTCACAGCAACCTCAAACTCTTGGGCTTGAGCAGTCCTCTTGCTTCAGCCTCCCCAGTAGCTGGGACTACAGATGCTCACCACAATTCCCGACTATTTTTTGTTTAGGAAACAGAGTCTTGCTCCTGCTCAGGCTGGTCTTGAACTCCTGAGCTCAAACAGTCCACCTGCCTCAGCCTCCTTGAGTGCTAGAATTACAGGTGGAGCCACCACACCTGAGATCTCTCTTTAAAAAAAAAAGTCTATTTAAAAACGTGCAAACCTCTCTTAGTGTAGGGGCCATACAAAAGCAGGTGGTGGGCCGTGCTTTGTTAATCCATTAGAGAATAAGCACAAGAAAATTTTATAAGGCTCCATGCCTATAGCTCAAGCAGCTAAGGCGGCAGCCACATATACTTGGGCCTGCAAACAACAATGACAAGTACAACCAAAAATAGCCGGGCGTTGTGGGGAGTGCCTGTAGTCCCAGCTACGTGGAAGGCTGAGGCAAGAGAATAGCTTAAGCCCAGGAGTTGGAGGTTGCTATGAGCTGTGATGCCACAGCACTCTACCCAGGGTGACAGCTTGAGGCTCTGTCTCAAAAAAAAAGAAAGAAAGAAAAGTTTACAGCATAGTAGTGGTGGAGGCAGGGAGTGTCAAGTACTTGGAAAAACAAATAGGTTCCTGGACCCCTCCCATCGGTATGCAGCTATTAAGGGCATTTAGCTGATGAGCTGCTGCAGAGAAGGCAGTGGGTTTAGTGAACAGCTGCACAGCCTGGCTGTCATGTGCTCTGAGATCAGAGCACCTTTGGAAGTCAAAGGTGTTAGGGCAGCATCGAGTTTAGGACCACATAACACCCCTACCCCATCATGCTCAGCCCTTAATCCTCTCCCTTCTGGGTTGTCTGAACCCCTCCCGCCATCCACTCTTGATGTGGCACAATGACTAGAGCTCTGGCCGCCTCCAGCCTTCCTGTGGCTTCCCGCTGCCCACTAAAAGGTCAGCCCCACTGACCTCTCACTCTCCACGCCACCTTTCTTCTGTCTCTCAGCCATAAGACATTCAGTGTCGGCTCGGCGCCTGTGGCTCAAGTGGCTAAGGCGCCAGCCACATACACATAAGGTGGCGGGTTCAAATCCAGCCCGGACCCACCAAACAACAATGATGGCTGCAACCAAAAAATAGTTGTGGCGGGCACCTGTGGTCCCAGCTACTTGGGAGGCTGAGGCAGGAGACTGGCTTGAGCCCAGGAGTTGGAGGTTGCTGTGAGCAGTGAAGCCATGGCACTCTACCCAGGCACTCAGCTTGAGGCTCTGTCTCAAAAAAAAAAGACATTCAGTGTCTGGGGCCTTTACACATGGAAGTCCACTTAGGGGACAGCTCTCCTTCCCCACCTGGCCCATACCACATGCCCCATCCACATTCCCAGTTCCCTGAGGATTCATGAAATATAGAAGATCCAACCATGTGTTTCTTTCTTGCAGTGGCCCACAAGCCTGGGGAATTCAAGGCTGAGCTGTCCAAGCTGGTGATCGTGGCCAAAGCGTCCCACACTGAGCTGTGACCAGCAGTCTTATTGAGGGTGATGCTTCCTCATCTCCACCAAAGGAGCCAGGGACCTGAGAGGGATGACCCATTAATGGCTTTCTGAGGGCCCTCAGATTTTAGCCCAGGCCAGTGTAGCCCTGTCTGAAGGGGCTTACCCTGCCTGGCTCTCCAATACCTCACTGACCCCTGCTCCCTGCTATGCTCTCCTGGACTCAGAACCATGCTCCCCTCTGACCTTCGGGCTGACCACCATACAAGAGCCTCTAGGACTATTTTTCACAAGGTTACCCAGGGGACCTCCTTTCAGATGAACTTAAAAGAGATGAAATTTTTTTCATATTTAAATAAAAAAGATTAAAAAGCCACCACACAAGCTGGTATGTCAGGTAGGGGCTTTGGCTACAGCCCCACTTCATATCCCTGTTGGAAGAGGCTGATGCTGCCCCACCCAGGGCACAGGGTCTCTCCAGGTGGGACTGTGCTGAAGGGTGTCAGAGTGCTGGACTGAAGGCACCCATCCCTGAACTTGCTCTTACAGACTGGCTACTTGCTCTCACCGAATCCCATACTTGCGTCCATGTGGCCTTGTCAAAGGCCCAGGACAGGTGACTATTCCAGGATAGACCTGCACTCTTGACCAGGGTAGTTGGTTATGATTGTTTTTTTGAAGCCATATTACAGTATGGTGACTTCAAAAATCAAAATACCCACAGGCAAACCCAAATAAATCAAACCCCCAGTGCCCCAGCCACTCAGAAGGGCCCTGGTCTCCCAGCTTTGGGGCCTGAGATTCTGACCCCAGCCTTTTATTTTTTGAAACAGTCTCACTTGGTCACCCTTGGTAGAGCACAATGGCATCTTAGTTCACAGCAACCTCAAACTCTTGGGTTCAAGTGATTCTCTTGCCTCAGCCTCCCCAGTAACTGGCACTACTGGCGCCCACCACAACACTCAGCTATTTTTTTAAAGACAGGGTCTCACTGTGGCTCAGGCTGGCCTTCAACCCGTGAACTCAGACAGTCTACCTGCCTTGGCCTCCAAGTGCTGGGATTACAGGCGTGAGCCACCACGGTCGGCGTGACCCCAGCTTTGACCTTCAGCCTGACTTGCCACCCTAGGCTATAGCCTGTTGCATCAGGGCTGCCACTGAGCATTGGTGTCACTGATGGAGGCCTTTCTACACCTCCCTCACACCTGCCCTAGGAGGTGGCCCTGCTCATACTTTCTGGAGGAGAAACTGGCTGAGAGCATCAGGGCAGCTGCCTGAGGTCATACCTCTAGAAGAAGCCTACTAGGTGTCCTGCTGTCCTTGCCACCATCCCTGGAGTAGAAGCTCCTTCAGATCTAGAGATGAGAAGCACAGAAGCTCAGAGAATGACTGTTAAAAACCAGAGTGACAAGAGGTGGCCAGGCCCAAAGGTACTCGGAGGGCAGAGCCAGCACCCTTGACCTCTTCCCAGCATGCACCCTGTATAAGGAAATTCCTGATACATCCACCCATAAGAAGGGCCCCCAGAGCAATAACAGTGGGGCTCTGGGGCCTGGGAGGGCACAGTGACCTGCTGGTAACCCAGGGGCCCATCCTGAGACCAGAAACCTTTCCCACTCTGGACTTTGCAGTTGCACAGGGCCTGAGAGGTGAGCATGGCAGGATTGCTCGTGGCTTTCTGTGCAAAGACTGTTGGAAAATGCACATGGGCCAGACCTCAGTCAAAGGGATGGGATTCTTTGCTGGTCAACCCAGAATTGTTCATTGCTTCCAAATTCCTGGAAGGATGCAGACCAGGTGGCAGGGTGTGCCCACTTTGGCAGGGCATCTAGGGCCACAAGTAAGCCTCCCACTTGCTCCGTGTTTATGTCTCTTTTTTTTTTTTTTTTTGA
>NW_003852424.1:17274287-17282134 GCF_000181295.1 Otolemur garnettii | reverse complement strand
GCCCGGGCTGGGGATTCGAACCCGCCACCTTAGGTGTATGTGGCTGGCGCCTTAGCCACTTGAGCCACAGGCCCCAAGCCGGAAAGTGCATGTTTAAATAGTTCCATGGTGCTCTTTGGTTTGTTTTCTTTAATTTCAAGCTTATGAAAGGGTCCAGATAAGATGGACAGGCCAGCAGGGAGCAAGCACGACTGTGCACATTGATCTGCTCAGTCAGCACAGCTTGTGATTTTATCAGGGCTTTTTTATAGGTTCATCCTTGAACATGGAGATGTGTAGAGGTGTCTCTAGGCCTGAGATAAGCAAAGGCTGCCTTTAAAGGGTGGGGCCGAGGTAGGAACAGCTGGCTCTTGGATGAAGGTGTTTGGCTTTTTCAGGGCAACAGAAACCAAACCATGCAAAGGCTCCCCTGAGCCTGGTGTCATGATTTCCCATCTGTTAGTGTAGAGCCCGCAGGAAACAAGAAAAGGGACTATGGAGCACAGGTGGCCAGAGCCAGCAAGTTCTCAAGAGAAACCCCAAGTTCAGGTTGGTATGTGTGATTCCCTCGTTCTTTAAATGTTGGCAGCTAATTCCACATGTCTCAAATACTGGATGGGGCCAACCAGACCTCCTCAACAAATAAGGCCGGGCTCCCTTTCATAGCCTCTGCCCTCAGCAGAGCTAATGATTCTGCAGTCATGGAACTACATTTTCCCTAACTCCCAACTGAAATAACCTTCCTGACCCATAGTGGCATTTTGAAACCTTTGAGAACCCATGCTCCCTCCTGACAGAATAACAAACAGACTTCCCCACCTCACATGTTCATACCCCCATGTTGAGAATCACTGCCTCTTCTAGGTGTCAACAAATCTAAGACTTGAGCTTTGCTTCCTGTGGCCCATCTCATAAAAACAACATGATTGGCTGGTTGTTGGTTTTCTAAACATACATCATCAGAGCTGCATGTTTCCAGACAGATTGAGGTGTCCCTGCCAAACTCACCAGCATCTACCAGAAGTTTCTCTAACTGGAGCTCCAGGGCAAAATCCCATGGACTTGGGGCTTACACAATAGAACCTCTCAGTTCTGGAGGTCAGAAGTCCCAACATCAACATCAAAGTCTGGGCAGGGTGAGTCCTTCTGAGGCCAACAGGGTCTGTCGCTGGCCTCTCCTAGCTTTTGGTGGTGGCTGGCATGCCTGACATTCTTTGGCATGTGGAAGCATCACTCTGACCTCTGCCTCCATCTTTACATTGCTATTGCCCCTATGTGTGTATCTGTCCACAGTTGTGTTTTATTCCCAGTCATTGATTAGGGCCCTCCCTACTCCAGAATGACATCATCTGAATTAATTATATCTGCAGTGACTCTTTTTTCAAAGAAGGCCACCTGAGGTTTTAGGGGTTGGGTTGGTATCAAATTGTGGGGGCCACAATTCACCCTATAACACTCCTTTTCTTCCAGTTCATCATGACCTTATTTGAAGGAATGACAAAACCCAGGCAACATCATAAGTGGGACATGCAGCCTTTGGCTTACATCAAGTGACTCCGGGCCCAGCATGGGTCATGAAATGCAAATGGGGGCAAGAGGTGGGCCCTGAAGAGGCAGCAGACCTGAATTTTTCTCCCAGTTGGGCTGGGCAGGGAGGAGGGGCAACAGTGGTTCCAGTTGTTCAGCATCTTCTCAAAGGGGACGGGTCACCTGTCCAGTGTTGTTTGGTCAGAGTTCAACTGGGAGAAAAGATTAAGAATCCACCAAATCCACGCCCCCACAACACCCACAGTAGACAAACCACAGAAGGAGGGGCCCGCAGGCAGGTGGTCTGAGAGCTCATATGCTGCCCTCGTCGAGCATCCGGTTAAGGCCGTCACAGATCCTGCACAGGTGGGAGCAGTAGGGCTCAGTTGGGCTGTAGAGTGCAGCCAGGAAATCACAGTCAGCCAAGTGGCCGAAGACATGGTTGATACGGCTGTGGGACTTGGCTGTGAGGTGTGGGCCCACAGCCTGGTGCAGCAGGTCCCTGCACTCCTGCAGGCCAGCGGCCAGCACACGCCGGTCAAAGGTGAAGTCCACCTGGTGGAAGCTGACAGCCGTCATTGCCAGGCAGTGCATCCTGTTGTGGAAACGTCGCAGCAGCGCCAGTTCCTCCACACCCAGCTGGCCCCCACGCAGAAGCAGGCCCAGTTTCATGGCCACCTTGATCAAGTTCTTGAGCACCTTCTGGGCCTCCTTGCGGCTGTGCGTGAACTCCTTGGTGGCGCGATAAAGCTCGTCCAGCACCTCACTGCTTGTGTCGTCAATGAGCACACCCACCACTGCCTTGGATGCCATCTTGCTCAGGAGCTTCTTCTGGGCCTGGAGCACCAGGTTCTTGGTGCTAAAGGTGTCCATCGCCCTGCCTGGGAGAGATAGACCCATCGTAAGTGTCCATGGCCCCTGCAGCCAGGAGCCAGGATATTGCTTCCACTCAGTATCTTCCCAATCTGGGACATTTGGCACACACCAACATTGTATCTCAGAGCACCCAAACAGGCGAGATACCTATGTAGGAAAACTTTTTGGAAAAAAACAACATTCATGCCAAAGAGATAATGATCCAACAGGCTCTAAGGGATCTAAAGAGAATTTGTTTCATTTCTATTCTTTTGTTTTTTTCCTCTGAGACAGTCTTGCTCTATCACCCAGGCTATATGCCCTGTCTTCATAGCTCACAGCAACCTCAAATTCTTGGGCTCAAGCAATCCTCTTACCTCAGCCTCCCACCTAGGGGGACAACGGGTGTCCACCATGACACCCAGCTAGAGAAGTTGTTTCTTTAAAAAAGAAGAAAAGGGGCTTGGTGCCTGTGGCTCAAGTGGCTAAGGCGCCAGCTACATACACCTGAGCTGGCGGGTTCAAATCCAGCCTGGGCCCACCAAACAACAATGAATGGGTGCAACCAAAAAATAGCTGGGCATTGTGGCAGGCGCCTGTAGTCCCAGCTACTTGGGAGGCAGAGGCAGGAGAATCGCTTGAGCCCAGGAGTTGGAGGTTGCTGTGAGCTGTGATGCTGCAGCACTCTACCCAGGCCGCAATAGTGAGACTCTGTCTAAAAAAAAAAAGAAGAAGAAAAGGAATGAAGGTGTAATGATGAAATCTGGCCAGGCCTTCTGCAGTCAAATGCTCTTACCATTGAGCTATACCCCTAGGCAGGGCCTTCTGAATTCCACTATTTGCGAGGCCTGACACCAGCCTCCCAATCCACTGCATCTTTGCTGTGAGTTGAGAAGAGGTCACTGTGATCATGGCTAGGGCTCTAACATCTGGCTTATTCTCCCCATGGGGTAGCATTCTGATCCCCCTGCTCTACACTGTTCAGGGTGGAGGCACCCAGTTCCGTGACCAGTGCCCACAGCCTCACTGCCCCTGCAAGGTTTACAACCAACATCCCCAGATCTTAGACCTTGAATGGGCCCCAGGAGCAGATGCCTGCATTGTGGGAGGACACCTGTGGGGTTTCTGGAAATGCATTACTCTGATGATCCCTCCAACATGGAAACACTGGGTTTTCTGTTTGTTTTTATTTATTAATTTAATTTATTTTATTTTGTTTTCGTTTATTTATATCTCCCTGGGTAGAGTGTCAATGTCAGCCTTGCTCACAATAACCTCAAACTCCAGGGATTGGGTGATCCTCTTGTCCCAGCCTCTGAAATAGCTAGGACTACAAACACCTGCCATTAACACCCACCTAGTTTTTCTATTTTTAGTAGAGATGGGGTTTCACTCATGCTCAGTTTGGTCTCAGACTCCTGAGCTTAAGGGATCCTCCCACCTCAGACTCCCAGAGTGCAGAAACACTGGTTTATAACAACTCCCATCCAGGAAGAGGCCAGGGAGGTAAATGGCCAAAGTGAAAGGCAGGCCAGCTCTAAGGGGACAGTGACCAGGCCTTTAACTGCAGAATGCTGTCCCTCTGTCCATCATGGCTCTCTCCTTTTGTCTTCCTGCCATCATAGTCTGCTAGATTCCCCATGCTCTGGAGCCCCCCTCTCTAACCATCTCCTTCCAGAAATTCCAGAATTCTTCCTAAATTGTAGAGCTTGGCTTAGCCCTTCCCTGCTCAGAAACAGCTCCTGTGGCCTCCAGGACCAAGCCCACACCTCACTTAGGCCATGAATGGTTCCATACTGGACTCTCAGCACCCTGACCCCCAAGGCCTTGCCTGGTGAACTCCCATATACCCCTTAATACCCTGATCCCCAAATTCCTGCCTCCTCTCCTTATATATTCATAACCCTTAGCTTAGCCTGGACATCACTTCCTACAGGAAGCAATCTGTGAACTTGCAAGCCAGTCAACAAGGCACTTCCTCTGAGCCACATAGTGCCATAGGCATCCCCCATTGTTGCTTTGCTCCCCCAGCTTTGCGTCCCCACTGGTCTGCCTCACCCCAGGCCACAAGAGAAAGAATCAATCTGGCTCCTTATCCGAGACTCCAGTACATCTGTCATATGAGTGAGAAAAAACCGGTGGTGGGGGGTTGACCTGGGACCCACCCTGTCTCTCGCCTGTGGCCCCAGGTCTTGATCAGCACCCACGCCCACCCTAGCCAGGCCAGGAATGTCGTGTGGGTGCCCACTCAGCCCCAGAAGCCCCCACAAAGCCTGTCTTTGTGTGAGCTCAGACCCAGAAGTCCCAGCACTCAGCTGCCCCCTCGCCTTCTGTCAGAGTTCAGGGCAGGCACTGGAATTACTGGAGGGGCCTTCCCTGCCTCCGACCCTGGTCACAAGACCAGGCCTCTGCCTAGGCCAGAGCAGGGGTGCTGTTGACTCAGCTCCGTGTGGCAGGCCCTGAACCAGTACCTTGTGCCCCATTTTGTCATTTCTGCCATGTGTTGGGCTGGCTGCCCATTTTGCATACAAGAACGCAAAGGAACAGAGCGACTGAGTAACACCGCAATACACTGATTGCCCATTCCCAGTGTCCCCTATGAAAAAAACAACCCCAATATTTATTTTTTTATTTTATTTATTTTGAGACAGAGTCTCACTATGTCACCTTCAGTAGAGTGCCATGGCGTCACAGCTCTCAGCAACCTCAAACTCTTGGGCTTAAGCAATTCTCTTGCCTCAGCCTCCCAAGGAGCTGGGACTACAGGTGCCCACCACAATGCCTGGCTATTTTTTGGTTTTTGTTGTTGCAGTTGTCATTGTTATTTAACACCCCCGGGCTGGGTTCAAACCTGCCAGCCTTGGTATATGTGGCCAACTCCCTAACCACTGAGCTATGTGCACTGAGCCCAATCCCAATATTTAGAGCCTGCTCCCAGCTCTGTCTGGCCTCTCAGGCAAGCAACATAACTGCCACATGCCTCAGTTTCCCCAACTGTAAAATGCAGAAGATTGGAAGTAACTTTGTCCTGGGACAACCTCAGTGTCCCCCAAGCAGCAAGCTTCTCCTGGGCAAGAGGTTGGACCCACTTCCTGGAATCCCACCATTCAAGTGCCTTCTTTGGTGCTCTGAACACACAGAAAGGGATGCTGCAAGTTTAAGCCAGCTGCCAAGCATCCCCCAATGCCCTCACCCCAGTTTCTCTAGAATGATCTATTCCATTCCCTCTTACCTAGACCCCACTCATTACTCATCTGGCAAATTCCTGCCTATCCCTCATTTTTCAGCATCACCATTACCTCCTTCTGGAAGCCTTCCTCGATGCTCCAGGCTGGACCCAGTGTCTCCTTGCTCCCATGGTGCCCTGGATATCCTCCCTGGTGACCCTAAGCACCTTGGTTTCTGTGTTCATCCTCCTTCTCTCATGTGCATGCAGGGGCTGAATCTACCCTGTTCACACTGTGTCCCCAGGTCCCTCATATGCGTGTGTCAAATTCATGAGAGAAATAATGTCTGTAAACATTGGAACACAGAGGGGAATCTCAAGCCCTGGGGTCCAGCTTCCGCAGTTATCAGATGAGCAAACTGAGTCACAGAGAGAAGGAAAGGCCTTTCTCTGCCTCTTAGGGAAGAGGCCCAGGCCCTTGCACCCCAATGACCCTGGAGCCCAGATCTTTCCCACCTCCAACTCCTGAGGCTAGATGAGTTGTTTAGGAAGGGAGTAGGCTCCCAGGAGCTACCCCCGCTCATGCAAGATCAGCAGGGAAAGGGGTAGGGAACAGGCAGTTGTGGCCTCCCCCCAGCCTCCACACTCCTAGACCATCAGGACAGTCCCTATACCCACCAACACCTGGGGCAGGCAGCCAGCTGCGCAGACTATGCCTTCCTCCCTCTGCCCCATTGTTCTGCCAGAAACTCCCATCCAGGCAGCCAGATGGGGAGATGACTGCAGTCTCAGGGGAACAGGCCATGGACCAAAATAAACCTGGGCCTTCCTTCCTGCAGGAGGCGGTGTGGCTGCCATGTCAGCCCTTCTGGGGCAGGGACCTTCCCAGGGACTGTCCCAGGGCCCAAGCTCAAGATGCCAAGGTCCCTGGTTCTTGTCCAACAAATGCCAGGGAATCTCACTACTGTCACAAGCAAAACCAGATTCTGAAGCTTCAGGGACTTGGCCTGAACACTCACTGCAGTCCATCAAAAAGCATTTCTAGAGCACCGACTATGTACCAGACACAGGAATACAGCAATAATCAAGAGACCCCAGCTACCTGGTAAGTGGAGGCAGGAGGATTGCTTGTTGAGCCCAGGAGTTTGAGACTAACCTGGGCAACGGTGCAAGATTCCATCTCTACAATTTTTTTTTTAATTAGCCAGGTCTAGTGGCATGCACCTGTAGTCCCACCTACTGGACAGGAGGAGGTGGGAGGATCATGTGAGCCAGGAGTTTGAGGCTGCAGTGATCTATGATGATGCCATTGCATTTCAGCCTGGGCAACAGAGTAAGACCCTGTCCCCAAAAAGAAAAAAGATCAGATTGTCCTTCTGCCATCTTTCCATGCTGCCCTAATGTTGAGCATGAGTGTCCTGGCTGATGTTCTTAAGAACATCAATAACAGGCCAGGCACAGTGGCTCACGCCTGTAATCCTAGCACTCTGGAAGGCTGAGGTGGGTAGATTGCCTGAGCTCACAAGTTCCAGACCAGCCTGAGCAAGAGTGAGACCCCCAAATCTAAAAATAGCCAGGTGTGGCAGGTGCTTGTAGTCCCAGCTACCTGGAGGCTGAGGCAGGAAGATTACTTGAGCCCAAGAGTTTGAGGTTGCTGTGAGCTATGATGTCATAGCACTCCACTGAGGGCAACAAAGTGAGACTATGGCTCAAAAAAATTAAAAAATTTTAAAAAAAGGCTGAAAAGAGAGGCAAACACCAGGTTTGGGATAAGTCTGGGATTCTTTTGCTAGAGATGCAATACATACTTAAAAATAAAATGCCTTAATAGAAAAAAGAACATATTAACAGATGGTGATAAAGGTGATAATATGAGGGAGGAGGAGGGAGTCTGGAACGTTCCCTGTTCTGCATGTTGATCTGGGTCTATACAGAGTCAAAGGTCATTGAACTAGATGGCTGCAGAGCTCTGGGAAAACACTGAAAACCAGCCAATTGTATGCTTCCAAAAAGCAAATTTATATGGCACATTGCTGGATATAGCACACAACTACAACTCTGAATTTTGCCTGTCATGTGTAAATTATTATAACCTAATGGTTTGTACCTTTGTATTAATCTGAGATTAAAAAAGAATGAAAAAGGACAGGAAAATTTTATAGTGTGGAATTATATCCCACCAAAAAAAAAAAAAAGTAACATTTCTGTAAAGAAGATAGGTGGGCTCAGCACCTGTAGCTCAGCAGTTAGGGTGCTGGCCACTTACACCAAGGCAGGCAGGTTCAAACCCAGCCCAGGCCTGCTAAACAACAATGATAAC
>NW_003852424.1:17272703-17274267 GCF_000181295.1 Otolemur garnettii | reverse complement strand
CAAGAGAATTGCCTAAGCCCAGGAGCTGGAGGTTGCCAGGTGCTGTGGCAGGCGCCTGTAGTCCCAGCTACTTGGGAGGCTGAGGCAAGAGAATCGCTTGAGCCCAAGAGTTAGAGGTTGCTGTGAGCTGTGACACCACGACACTCTACCGAAGGAGACATAGTGAGACTCTGTCTCAAAACAAAAAAAGAGGATCGGTGTATAAATGGCTGATAAGCACATGGAAAGATGCTCAATGTTATTGGCCATTAGGGAAATGCAAATCAAACCACAGTAAGATACCACTTCACCCACACAAGGAGGGCTAGAATCAGAGACAGTACCAAGTGTTGTTGAGGGCATGGACGGATTTGAACCCACATAAACTGTTGGCAGAAGTGTAACATGGCACCACTGAAGAAAATAGCCTGATGATTCTTCAAACAGTTAAACACAGAAAGTTACTGTGTGACCCAGCAATTCCACTCCTAAGGATCTACCCAAGAGAAGTGACAATGTTCATCTACGCTTGCACACAAAGGTTTATAGCGGAAAAGCCAACAAGTGGAAGCACTCCAAATGTCCATAAGTGGGTAAATGGATAAACAAAACATGCTCCATCCAAACAATAGAATATTATTTAGCCATAAAAGGAGGGAAGCTGTGACACAGACTACCATGTACATAAGCCTCGAGGACATTATGCTCAGTGAATCACAAAGGACCACACATTGCTGTATGATTCCATTTATGTGTTATGTCCAGAGTAGCCAAAAACCCTAGAGACAGAAAGTAGATCGGCGGTTGCCAGGGGCTAGAGTGAAAGGAGAATGGAAAGTGATTGCTAGTGAGGATGGAGTTTCTTTTGGGAGTGATTGAATGTTCTGGAATTAGACAGTGGTGATGGTCACATAACCTTGTGAACCACTAAACTGTAAACTTTAAAACAGTGAATTTTGCCAGGCATGGTGGGTCACATCTGTAATCCCAGCACTTTGGGAGGCCAAGGCAGGTGGATCACTTCAGGCCAACAGTTTGAGACCAGCCTGGGCTTGTGAGACCCTCATCTCTACATAATATAGAAAAATTAGCTGGGCATGGTGGTGGGCACCTGTAGTCTCATGTCCTCAGGAGGCTGAGACAGGAGGATCACTTGAGCTCAGGATTTTGAGGCTACAGTGAGCTATGATTGCATCCCTGTATTTCAGCCTGGGCAACAGAGCAAGACCCTGTCTCAAACAAACGAAAGAAAAACCAATAAATTTGGCGACGCCCATAGTTCAATGGGTAGAGTGCCAGCCACATACACTGAGGCAGGCAGGTTTGAACCCGGCCAGGCCAGCTAAAACAATAGTGACAACTGCAAAAAAAAAAAAAAAAATCATACAGCAATGTGTGGTCCTTTGTGATTCACTGAGCATAATGTCCTTGAGGCTTATAAACATGGTAGCCTGTGTCAGAGCTTCCCTCCTTTTATGGCAGGTGTCCTCACTACTCAAGAGGCTGAGGCAAGAGAATCACTTAAGCCCAAGAGCTTGAGGTTGCTGTGAGCTGTGACACCTTGGCACTCTACCCAGGGTGACAG
>NW_003852424.1:17270678-17272491 GCF_000181295.1 Otolemur garnettii | reverse complement strand
AGCGAGTCTCCTGCCTCCGCCTCCCAAGTAGCTGGGACCACAGGCACCCGCCACAATGCCCGGCTATTTTTTGGTTGCAGCCATCGTTGTTTGGTGGGCCTGGGCTGGGGATTCAAACTCGCCACCTTAGGTGTACGTGGCTGGCGCCTTAGCCGGTTGAGCTACAGGCGCCGAGCCTTACTTTATATATTTTATAACTCATTTTAAAAATAAAATAAGGTTTTTAAATAAAATTTTTTAAAATAATAAATTTAATAAATTAAAAATCAGTATTTGGCCCAAACAAGCAAAAAAATTAAAGGATTACACAAATTGAAATTTGTAAATTGCTTCCATGTTACCAGGCACATAAGGGGTAATCTGTACACATTTTATTAAAAAAAGAATTTCCCTCCTTATAAAGCACAGGCCCAGCTGTCCTTAAAGATGGCATCTTCGTGAACACACAGCTATAAATTCCCACGAAAACAGAACTCCGTCTTTATTCCATTCCCCAGGACTTGCATTCCAGGAATATTCATTGAATTTTAAAACTATGCAAAAACACTCCAACCATCTGCGTTTGTTTCTGGTGGGACATTTGGAAGTTTGGGGGGTCTAGAGGTTGCCCCAAATGTGACTAGATGCCCCGTCCCTGTTCCTCAAATGCCTGAACATCCTGCTTTTATCACAAGCCAAATAAAAGGAAGCCCTTTGAATTTCCAAAACAGCTCCCTAAGAGATATTGTCCCCCTGCTGCTGGGAGGAGGTACTATAACCAGTAAATAGCAATAAACAGATTAATTTCAGGGAAAGAGATAAGGACATTGGTAGAAGGGGTGAATGTCCCGAGGCTGAAACTAGAAAGACAAGTCTCCAGGAGGGCTCCAGGCAGAGCAAACTGCTGTGCAAAAGCCCTGAGGCAGGACAGTGAGGAAGCCTGTCCCCAGCCTTGTCCTCCCAAATGGGGAGACTCCTCCCACAGCTCTGAGGTCTCTCCTTGCCTTGTCCGCAGGCAAGTCCCTAGGGACTGCTTTTCCACTTGTAAAATGGGTGTCCCAGTGCCAACTCCCAGGCTTCATCAATTCCTGTCCTGTTCCCACATTCTTCCCCAGAACTAACCCTGGATGATACCTCGGATTTTTGCCCACTGACAACTCTACTTCATCCAATGGACTCTGAACCTCATTCCAGTCCCAGTTTGGACGCTCCAGCTCCCAGAGGCCCTGTTACCTGGCCACAGAAACTGATCTCCAAACTCAGGGTTGCTCTAGACCAATGGTTCTCAACCTCCCTAATGCCTTGGCCCTTTAATACAGTTCCTGTGGGTCGCGACCCACAGGTTGAGAACCACTGTTCTAGACATAGTGGCTTCTTCATGTACAAATGGTGCCTGCTTTATTCCTTCCCTGACCCAGGCACCTCCATCTCATCCTCCCCACTTTTTTAAAGAGACAAGGTTTTGTTCTGTCACTCAGTGCAGTGGCATCAACACAGCTCTCTGCAGCCTCCAACTTCTGGGCTCAAGTAATCTGCCTGCCTCAGCCTCCTGAGTAGCTGGAACTACAGGTGTACACCACACACCTGGCTAATTTTTTAATTTCCTTGTTGATTTTGGACAATTAATTATATTAGCCTATTGATTCCCAATTGTGCTTCCCACACCAGACATGAGGCCATGAGAGTGGAAGCTCTCTGTCTTAGTCATGGTGAGGTCTGCTGTACATACCACCAGGCACATAGCTGATGCTCAATAAATAAGGCACAGTGGCTTTCACTGTAATCCTAGGAGTCTGGGAGGCCAAGGCAGGAGGAACTCTTTTTTTTTTTTTTT
>NW_003852424.1:17251115-17269214 GCF_000181295.1 Otolemur garnettii | reverse complement strand
AAGCCCAGGAGTTGGAGGTTGCTGTGAGCTGTGATGCCATAGCACTCTACCCAGGGGGATAGCTTGAGGCTCCGTCTAAAAAAAAAAAAAAAAGAAGCCCCATCCCCATCAGCAGTTACTCCTCAGCCCCTCCCCAGGCCCTGGCAGCCATGAATCTACTTCCCATCCCTGTGGATCTGCCTGTTCTGGACATTTCATATAAGTAGAGTCTCACACTGTGTGTTCTTCTGTGTCTGCTTCTCTCAATGAGCACAATGTCCTCAAGGTCTATCCATGTTATAGTATGTATCAGTACCTCACTCCTTCTCCAGGCCCATTCCTGGATTTTAAATATAACTTATTTAACTGTAACTTTCTATTCTGTCATTTTTAATAATGGCTGTGTTTAACAACCAGGTGGCAAAATTTCTGAAAACACAGCAAGAGGCTCTCGTGAGCTGGCTCCAGCTATGCTGTGGGTCGAAGGTGGCCCCACCCCCATCACATTAATTCTTCATGCCTCACACAAAGGGTGTCAATAATTGATGGGTCCCCTTGACAGGGCCACACTGGCCGCTCTATTTCCCAAGTTCCAGCCTCAGCTACAGCCACCCAGGGTGGCCTCAGGCCTCCACCCACCATGGCCAATGTCCTCCCCAGTCCTCATTCCAATACAACGTCCACCACCAACTTCAGGGTTTCCACTGCATCAAGCCCTTTATACTCCATGACACAGGCCTCAAAAAAGTCAATGACCATTTTACTTGTGGCAAAAGACAGGGGGAAATCTGTTAAGCCCAAGGTGTAGTGATAGCAGTGATTCTCAAACTAGGTTCCCCAGAGCCCTCAGGGAGTGCCCTAAAGATGGGTAAGGTCTGGCCACTGGCTAGGTTGCCCTGGAAGCGAGGATATTTTCAACTGTGTCAGATTCCTACTGAAGAGAGGGCTTAGGGGCCAAAAATTAATGTTGAGAGCCCACAGTCCTCCATTCTGCAGAGGCCAATTTAGACACAGCTCTTGGCCTGAGAAAAAGTTTTGCTTTGTTTTGAGACAGAGACTCACTTTGTCACCCTGGCTAGAGTGCTGTGGCGTCATAGCTCACAGCAACCTCAAACTCTTGGGCTCAAGCAATTCTCTTGACTCAGCCTCCCAAGTAGCTGGGACTAGAGGACTCATCACAACACCCGGCTATTTTTAGAGATGAGGTCTCACTCTGGCTCAGGCTGGTCCTGAACTCCTGCACTCAGGCAATCCACTCTCCACAGCCTCCCAGAGTGCTAGAATTACAGGTGTGAGACACTGAGCCCTGCCTAAAAAAAAAGTTTTTTAACAGCAAGCACAAAGTGGAGCAGTACTGGCAGGAATGTAGATGCAGCACCTAAATATGTCCTGATGCCACCCATTTCTCACCTTTCCACGGCCTCCATCCTGGTCTCCTGGCTCCTGCCTCACCCACCCTAGTCTATTCTCCCCACAAAATCCAGAGGGTGCCTGTGAGCATCTGAGTCAGGGTCCCTCCCTGACTGTAGCTGCCTGTAGCCCTCCAAAGCCCAATTTCCACCTGGGGTTGACAAGGCCCTACAAGGAGGGGACACTAGCCTGTCCCCTCCCTGCCCTGCCCTCCTTCCTCTCTTCTCCTCCTAACTCTTCCCCAGGCATTCAGGCCTCCTTGCTGTACCTCCAACATGCCAGGCAATGTCCTGTCCCAGGGCCTTTGCATGGGCTGTTCCTTCTTCTAGGATGCTCTTCCCCCAGGTCTCCATGTGGTTGTTTCTTTCTTTTTTTGCAGTTTTTGACCAGGGCCAGGTTTGAACCCACCACCTCAGGTATATCGGGCAGGGGCCCTACTCCTTGAGCCACAGGCGCTACCCCCATGTGATTGTTTTTTTCTTGTCATCCAATCCTGGGCTCATATGCCACCTCCTTAAGAGGTCCACCCAGATCCCCCATCTAAACTAACCCCCTCATCCATCTGTCCCTCCATCACCTTCATGCAATTAAAGCAAAGCATAAGGATTTTTCTAGATGAACAATGTCCACCTCCCCAAACCCTAGTCTGTGAACCAAATAAAGGTGGACACCAGATCAGCTTTCATCATTGCTGGGTCCTTGCTGCCCTGAACCAGGCTTAGCTCACAATAGGTGCTCAGAACACATTTGTTGAATGAATAAATGACCTCCTCGCACCAGAAAGGCACAATGTCAGAGATCTCATCCAAGGGCCCCATTGTCCAGCCAGAGAAACTGAGGCTGAAAGACAGAGATACACCAAGGTCACACAATAAGTAATGCAGCATTGACTCTTCCGCACTGGCTCTGCCTGGGCAGAGGGGGATTTGGATAGTCTCCAACCTCAAACACAAGTGACTTGTTTTACAGTGATCTTGCAGGGAATGCTCACTACCTACTAGGCATTTTACCTCCAGGCCCTCATTGCCAAATTCTCTTGATGGACCTGCAAGTTTTCAGTTATTACAGAAGGGGAAACTGAGTCAGAGGGAACCAGGAGTTTCCCTAAGTTTATAGAGCAATGATGTGGCTGAATTGGGATTCCAACCCAGTACTCACCCCAGGGTGAGCCTTTTCTCAAATTTAGGATTCAACTCTTCCCCTTTCTGAGAGCCCACCATGCAAAGGAAGAGTCTAAGTTTCTAGGAAGCTTCTAGAAGAAATGTACCCTGTAATCCCTTTCATGATGACCTCAAGAGGTCTCCAATAAAGACCTGCAAAACTCTCTGTACCCCTCAAAGTGTAGTGCCCTCCTTACCCCCCCCCCCACTATCTCAGCCCTTTTCCTGAAGAAAAAGGAGATGACCAGTCCCAGTCGACAGATGGAAAAACTGAGGCCTAGATGCCAGGGCATTAGAAGGCCCTTGGAACTCTGCCAGAGGTGTCTTGGTGAAAACTCATGTGGGTGGGATTCCAGGAGGGGTGTCTGTCAGGGAGATGCTGGAGAGGGGTGGACATACTATATAATTGGGCCCATCTTACCTTTCTGCCAGACTCCACCTGCCAGTCTGCACCACCTGAGGCTATGCCTGGGCAATCATGAGTCATCATTTAGCATATACCTCTCTCTGGGTGGGGCCATTTCCTTGACAATGGTTGGAGTCCTATCCTCAAGGCACCCTCTCTCATCCCCAGACAGGAACATGGAGGCCTCCTGAACCCACTACATCAATGGTCAAGCAATCAAAATGCTCCTCGCCCACACTGGCTGACTCCTGGGGAAAGTAAGATGAGGGCAATGGGGCTTAGGAGGCACCTGACAAGCCTAAGGCCACATAGTGGGAAGGGGATACCACAGGACAAGACTCTCCAATCTGTACTTGCCTGACTAGTCTATTCGCTTACAGCCTCTCTGGCCCCCTCACCCCCCAGAGCAGGGTTCAATATCCTTTCATGTCCTCCAGGGGTCCAGGCACTCACCCACCTCTAGCATCCCAGGCCACCCCAGCCTCTGACCAGTACCTGATCCACCTGGGCAGCCAAGTGGGAGAAGCCCAACCCAGGTGTTTGTGTGGCTGGGGAAAGTTCTTTGTTCACCGTTTCCATAGGTACAGCGGCCCTGGGCCAGCCCCTCCTCCGTCCCTCCCAGCTGCTTGGCCCTTGCCTGTGCAGGTCCTTGGCCCAGCCCATCTAGGCAGCTTGTTATGTTTTAAAGTTGGCGCCTGGACCTGCTGTGGTGGCAGAGGGCACAGTCTGTGCAAATGCCCTGAGGCAGGACTGTGCCTGGAATTGGAGGAATAGGAGACTCCTATGGCTGGGCATAGTTGGGGGGAGGTAATAACACGATGTTCACATTCCTACATTTAATCCCCCAGCCCTCAACCCAAGGAATTATATTCCTTCTCATTTTATAGATGAGGAAATTGAGGCTCAGAAATGTTAAATTGCTTGTTCAAGGTACCACAGCAGTTTTAGCTCAAGACCAAGTCTGTCTGAGCTCCCCAACACCTGGGCTGCTTGTCTTCAACTGGCTACAGCCTCCTGGGGCATTCACCACTAGAACATGATCAGGAAGTGACTTCAGAAGGCCTGTGTACAGATGGGCTGCCCTTCCTCTAGGCCCCCTACAGACACCATAAACAGTGTGCTGAGCGGCTTGGATCTGTACCTGCCTGACTATTCTAGGACCCCCAAGACACCATAGAGAGGGTGCTGAGCAATATCCAGATCCAAAGTGAGAGCAGATTTGGTCCTGCCTCATTCCTCACCTCTCTGGCCAAGCACTACCTCATTTCTGGGTTTCAGTTTACCTTCCTAGGAAATGGGTCCAGTTAGACTCCAGAAAAAAAGCAAGGAGGCAACAGATCTGGGTTAGATCATCTGCCAATTACCTCCATGGCCATGGCCCCAGTTCACAGCAGGCAAAACTGAGGCCAAGGCGTCAGGCCACTTGGGAGCACACTGGTGGCTAGTCTGGGTGGACCTGGCCTTCCTTTCCCCGCTTCCTGGACTAAACAGAAGCCGCACATATTCCCACCTCCACACCTGTGGCCAGGATCCCCACTACCTGGAATTGCCCTCCCAAAATTCCAAGCCCTTGCCCCCCCTGGGGCAGAGTCCATTAGAGTCTATATGAGGGGTAGGTGCTAGTCCCAGAGCAGGGTCCCATGCCAGTGGGGGCAAGTCAGACCCAGTCTGTGTTCCCCTAATTTGTACAGGAAGAGAGAGACAGAGGGAAACTGAGGCAGCGATGAAGACAGAGGGGAACAGGAGTTCCAGAATATGAGGAGGGAGAGATGAGGGCAGCCAGGTGGACTCTGGGACGCGCTGAGGTGGGGGGCGCCCCGGCACCAGTCTCTCACCTACTGTCAGGGACCCGTCCGTGAGTCCGATCGTCGGGGATCCGTCCTATCTCCTTAGTGGGGCTGGGGCTGTGGCCGGGGATGTGGTCTCGGCTGTCCGACTAGAGCCGGAGGCCGGGGGCGGGACGGAGTGGGCCCTCGGCCCCGCCCTCCCATCGCCCCGCCCATGCTAGCCTCAGGCCCCGCCTCCACTCCGTCCCCGCCCACGCCATAGGAACCAAAGGCGGGGCCGGGAAGGGTAGGTGGGCCGAGTGCCTTAAATCATCCAATGGCAGTGCAGGCTATGTACGAAGAGACCAATGGAAGAAGATCATAGCAAAGTGTCGGGGAGCGGGCGGGGCTGGGGGCGGGGCTATGCGGCCCCGGAGATTCCAATGAATTCGGAAAGGGGCCCGGATGCGGGGGCGCGGCCGGTTGCGGGGCGCCAGCGAAGTAAAGAGGAGGAAGTTAAGAGACTGTGAAGGGCTGGGAACACAAAGACACTGACAGAAAGAGACTAGAGGCGCTACAAGGCAAAACTGGCCAACCACGTGGCTCTGGATGGACTCTTTCGTTCTTCTGCGACTCAGTTTCCCTATCTTGGTAATAGGAATTTGGGCAGAAGTTTATCTCGAAGTATGGTCAAGGAACCTTACACATCAGAATAACCTAGGAACCTTTAAAAAAAATGCAGATTTCTGTCCCCCAGGAAAGCTGAATCTAACCCAGGGTTGTCTGGTTATACATGAATCTTTGGGGTGAGGTTTGAGGCAGCAATCTGTAGGTGGATGGGCCCAGGAGACCCACCAATGGACTACTAGATCCAGCCTTGATGTCCATGGGAATAAGCCAGTGGGATACATGGGAGCATCCTGGCTCCATCCCAGGGGTTGGGACAGCAAGGCCAGCTGGAGCCCTCCAGGAGGATGCAGCTGTGAGTCCTGGGAATGGGGCCCTGGATCAGCTCCCAGCCCCCCTGCAGCAATACTTCCTCTTTGCATCCCCAACTCTGGGTCCTAGCTGCAGCTGAGGCCAACGGTAGTTGCAGCAACCAGTTTTCCTCCTCCAGGAAGCCAGGCAACAAATGTTTGTTGAGTGTCATGTATTGAGTCCTGACCTGCCCAGGAGGATCCAGGCAGACTCTGGCACAGGCCTCATGAGGCAAAAATAAATGTCTCTATTTCACTTTGGAGGAGGAAACAGGCCCAGAGACGGAGAGTAACTTGCCTGATGTCACACACACACAAGTGTCAGAGCCAAGATTCAGACCTAGGACTGGGAAAGCAATTTCCAGAACCCACTCAGCCTCTCCCACTTCCTCCAACCCACAACCAAGATCTACTCCAAGATCTCTCATTCTCAACAGTTGGGACTGATAATTCCTGCTTGTTGAAGGCTGTCCTGGGCACCAAAGGGTGCTGAACAGTACCTCTAGCTTCCATTCACTCCATACCAGGAGCAACCACCAATGTCTGTAGTCACTGCCAAGTGGATGAGAACAACTATTCTAGATCAATGGCTTTGTGCTCCTGGGTCCTCAAACTATGGAGACCTTTCTTTGGATCAGGGTAGCTGACAGGGGTCTCAGAGGCAGAGAAGCCATTTTTAGCATTCATCACAGCAAAGCAAATTGTTTTAGCGGTCTGGGGTAGGCCTAGGAGGCATGGAGTGTGACCAAGGTGGGTTCAGACCCAGCTTTGTCAAATCTGCTTCCATGCATTTCCAAGCCTCAGTTTTCCAAATCTATCCAAATCTATCTATTTCCAAATAGGATAATTAACCCTACTGGTCCACAAATATGACAACAAATAAAAAGTGCCTATAATGATGTGGAGAAATCAGAGCACTTGTATACTGCTGGTGGGAATTTAAAACTACTTTTTTTTCTTTGGAAAATGACTTTTTTTGCAGTTCCTCAGGCTAAACATAGAATTATTATAGGGCCTAGCAATTCCACTCTTACCTACTTACCCAAATGAATGGAAAGCAGAGACTATAAGAGATATTTGTACACCCATGTTTATAATAACATTATTTACATTAACCAAATGGTTGGAACAACTGAAGTGCCCATTGACAGATGATGTATAAACACAAGATGGTGCATCCCCACACTGGAATATCACTCAGCCATGACAAGGAAGAGGCTCTGACACAGGCTATAACGTGGATGGACTTTGAGGACATCGTGCTGAGTAAGAGAAGCGGACATAGGAGGACACATAGTGTGTGATTCCATTTATGTAAAATGTCCACCACAAGTCCACAGAGACAGGGAATCAATTCATGGGGAGTGGCTAAGGCTAATGTGGAGTTACTATATATCTCAGAAACTTTTGGAGATGGATGGTGGTAATGGCTCACAGCTGTGTAAAGGTACTTATTACCACTGAACTATGCACTTTAAAATGTATAAAATGGTAAATATTTTATTTTTGAGACAGGGTCTCACTCTCACTCATGCTGAAATGCAGTAGTGTCATTGAAGCTTATTTTAACCTTGAACTCCTGGGCTCAAGTAATCCTCTTGCCTCAGACTCCAAAGTAGCTGGAACTACAAGTACAGTCCACCATGCTTGGCTAATTTTTTTTGTTTGAGATAGAGTTTCACTTTGTCACCCTTGGTAGAGTGCTATGGTGTCACAGCTCAAACTCTTGGTCTCAAGTGATCCTCTTACCTCAGCCTCCCAAGTACTGGCACACAGGCGCCCACCACAATGCCCAGCTATTTTTAGAGACAAAATCTTGCTCTTGATCAGGCTGGTCCTGAACTTCTGAGCTCAGGCAATCAACCAGTGTCAGCCCCATGGAGTGCTAGGATTACAGGTGTGAGCCACTGCACCTGGCCCTGCTTGGCTCATTTTTAAATTATCTTTAGGGCTGGGTGCAGTGGCTCATGCCTGTAATCTTAGCACTCTGGGAGGCTGAGGTTGGCAGATCACTTGAGCTCAGGAGTTCAAGACCAGCCTGAGCAAAAGTGAGACCCCATTTCTACTAAAAATGAAAAACTGAGGCAAGAGGATCACTTGAGCCCAAGAGTTTGAGGTTGCTGTGAACTATGATGCCACAGCACTCTACTACGGGCAAAAAAGTGCCCACAGTAAATAAATAAATAATCTTTAGAGATGAGAGTCTCGCTCTGAAATCTGACAATTAAGTTCACAAACTCATCCTAGGAAAAGTACTACATACCTCATTGCTGAATATCACTAAGGTCACCAGATGACTAGGGGAGTATAGCTATTCAGCAATGAGGTATACAGCACTTTTTCTAGGATGAGTTTGCAAACTTAATTGTCTGACCCTCATGTGTTGCTCAGGCTGGTCTCAAACTCTGAGCCTCCCACATTGGCCTCCCAAAATGTTGGGGTTACAGGATTAAGAAAGTTTTTTTAAAATAATGCAATATGCTGGAAACCACTGATTTGTACACTTTAAAGCATGACTGGTATGTGAACTATATCTCAACAAAGCAGTTTTTTAAAAAGTGCC
This sequence comes from Otolemur garnettii, assembly GCF_000181295.1. Classification (NCBI taxonomy): domain Eukaryota; kingdom Metazoa; phylum Chordata; class Mammalia; order Primates; family Galagidae; genus Otolemur; species Otolemur garnettii. The sequence goes on along the minus strand of NW_003852424.1, from coordinate 17,260,953 downwards.
CAGCAGCACAGGATAACAAGATAACAGTCAGTATTTATTGAATACCTAATATGTGCTGCTTCTTTAGCACATTGTATCCATGAACTCACCTCAGCCAATCTTCACAGAGACCTTATGCCAGGGTGAGCATCCCATTTCTCAGATGATGTTATTATAGCCCACAAAGAGCAAGAGATCTGCTCCAGACAATGCAGCCAGGATGCAGTGGGGCTGGGCCTGGGACCTGATTAGATCTGATTATGTGGAATGTGTACAGCCCCTCTGGGTGGCCCCAGAATCCTGGGAGAAGTCTCCCCAGCTGGGCAATGGAGGGATGAAGGGACTGAGTCTAGTGAAGTGGGGCCTTTTTTCCATGTACAGATAAGAAAGTTGGGGCAAGAGACTTGGGGGTTCAGCTGGGTGTGTAGACTGTGGAGAACAGATCACCATGGCTTAGGCAAGGCTGTTGGCCATTCGGGTGGGGACACTCAGATGAGGTTGCAGACCCAGCTGGGGACTGGACCTCTAACCCAGATTGGGGCTCAACCAGAGTTGAGACTGTGTAGGTACAGCCCAGGGTCAGAGTTCAGCTAGAGGTCATAGGCTCTATCCAGAGTCAGACCTCAGCCTGAATAGAGGCTCAGCTCTGAATTGGGAGCTCTTTTGGGGTGGGGAACCAGCCAGATGGAGACTCCCCTGGGACAGAGGCTCAACCCAGGGTCGGGGCTCAGCTCCGTGTGGGGGTTCAGAGCAGGACCATAGGGCTACCCAAGTTGGGGGCTCAGCTCAGTGTCGGCTCAGCGGAAATTGGGGTTCAGCCTTGAGTTGGGGGCTCTATCTGGAGAGGGGATTCAGCAGACCCCGGGCACTACAAGACTAAGGTTTAGCCTAGAGTCGAGTCAGCGGGAGGTCTAGGGCTCTATCCAGAGCTGGGAGCTCTGTCCTGGGAAAGAGCAGCCCTCCAGGATGCAGGTTCGGCCTGGGTCCCGGCCCTGGGAACCCTAACCAGGCTTGGGTTCCGACTGTGCTCGGCAGGGGGCGCGCTCTGACCACAGCCCGGGCTGGCGACACTGCACTTCCCTGAGAACTGGGTCGCCCGCGCGGGCGTGGTGTGAGCCCGTGGCAGGGTCCCCAGGAGCCCAAGCCAAGGCACTCCAGCTCCTGTACCACCAACGTCACCTGCACCCTAAAACCAGGTCTCGCAGTCATCGCCGGGCTGTGTGACTCTTAGTTAGTGATACCCTTGAGCCTTTGCCTTGCACCTGAGAGACCGCACCACGGCTGGGAGGTTTGACCGGAGCAGTTCTTTCTCCCGGAGCCTCTGAGAGCCCCCCTCCCGAGCCTGAAGGCTTCTTTGGGGGACCAGTCTTGGAGGCCACACTCCTCTCTCCTCCATGCCCCCACTCACTCCCAGTCGTAACTCCTACGCGCCCGCGATCCATCTGTCCCCAGCCCATCTGTCTATCCTGGCAAGACCCTTCCCAAGGCCACTTGAGAAAAGAAATGGGTAGGCAGGCCCTGGAGAGGGCGGGATGAGGGAGCGAACCTTGTTTGAGTCCTCACCGCTTAAGGGCCAGGCGGGGGTGTGGGGTTTCATGGAACCTTCCTGAGGGCTCTGGGGGAGGGGGCAGGGCTTTCATCCTTTCCCAGGTCAGAGGTTTAGCTTATGATCAGGGGCACATTCCTTTCCCCCCAAAACTAACGTCCTCTGCCCCCACTATCTTCCCTATTACCCCCACCTTCCGCTTGCTGCCAAAGAGGCTCCGAAGGGTGTGTTTGTGAGTGTCAGCCGCGGAGACGCCAGCCGGCCGCCTGCGTGTGGGAGGCGGGCGTCTGGGGCGATAAATGGTGCGTATGTGCCCCTGCGCCCGCGTGAGGGTGCGGGTGCGGGTGCGGGTGCGGGGGTGGGGGTGAGTGTGCTTGGGGAGCAGCCAGCTCTGTTGATGCCTCTGAGAGTGGTGTCTTTCTCCTTCTTCCCCACTTCATCCTGTCACGGAGGAAACTTCACTTTTTGGAGCCTCCGTTTCATCTAGAAGATGGGTGCAGGGATCGTTATCAGATTGGGAGATTTGTAAAATTCAAGGACACCCATTCTCAGCTGAGGCATGGCGGCCTGGATGAGAGGCCAACCAAGGACGTCAGGCTGAGATGGGGACACACACACACACACACACACACACACACACACACAGGCAGCTGTGGAAGCCCAGAGAGGCACCTGACTCCGCCCTGGGAGGGCAGTTGCGATCTAAAACAAGTAGGGCTCAGTCTCCCCCGAGAAACTCTGGGAGGCAGTGTAGAGCACACATTAGAGTCAGCGGGGAAGCTGGGGTATTTATCCTCCAATTTTCAGCCAACATTGGCTAGGGCTGTGCTCCCAGGCAAGAAGGAAGCCTCCAAGCACGGAGATGTGGCTGATGTTCTAACAGCAATTGTTATAACACATCACTAAATGTGAGCTTATGAGACCTGTCCTGGCCTTGTCTAGAACTACAGAAAAAGAGACCCTAAGCTGGAGAAATATTAGCTGGGATCTGCCAAGGGCCAGTGTGAGAAGTAGATTCTTTCAACACAGAAGCCAATGGAGGACAACAGAGCTGAATCATGGAAAGAGAGTAAAGGCTGAGGCTCCTTGATCAACCTGTGTCTGCAGCCCTCAGACTTTCTATGATCTAGCCAACCTCTAGATCTAGCTAAGGACATCTCTTTTGTAACATTTAATAGGATGCCGGGGAAAAGTTTCATAGCTCCATAGAACTCTAGGAAAAAACACCCTACAATTAGATTTATACATTTCATTTTCATACCCTAAACTCTACACTCCTTTGTATACCAGCCTTGTGCTGGTAAGTCAGAGACACAGGGTAGCCTCCTCCAGCAGCCCTGGGCTTGAAGGGGCTCCTAGTCTTGGTAGTGGTGAGGAGGAAGAGTTTGATGCAGATCCTCCCAGGAGTCCCCTTAGTGCAGAATGTGATTTTACCTGTGAGAGTCCAGGTGGGCTGCATGGAGGAGGAGACATTGGGGCTAGAGTTTTAATGGCTAAATAGGAGTTTTCGAGGAGGAGATGGAGTTTGGCAACAAGAAGGAAAATGTTTTAGGAAAAGAGAACATCACAGGCAAAGCACTAGACATGTGAAAACAGCAAATAGCTGGTCATAATATCTGAGCAGGAAGGGTTGGGGAGGAGTGGGATTTGAGTTGGAGGATTCTCAGGGGATCTGCAAATCAAGATTTGAGACTTGGGCCTGTAATCCTAGTACTCTGGGAGGCTGAGGTGGGTGGATTGCTTGAACTCACGAGTTTGAGACCAGCCTGAGCAAAAGCAAGACCGCATCTCTACTGAAAATAGAAAGACTGAGGCAAGAGAATCACTTGAGCCCAATAGTTGAAGGTTGCTGTGAGCTATGATGCCACCATACTCTACCCAGGGTGACAGCTTGAGATTCTGTCTCAAAAGAAAAAAAAAAAAAAGAAAAGAAAGAAAGAGGAAGAAAGGAAGGAAATAAGGAAGGAGGGAAGGAAGGAAGGGAAAGGAGGGAAAGAAAGGAAGGGAGGGAGGGAAGGAAAGAAAGGAAGGAAGGAAGGAAGATTAGCTAAGCATTGTGTCAGGCACCGGTGTCAGCTACTCCATAGGAGCCCAAGAGTTTGAAGTTACTGTGAGCTATGATACCACACCCTCTGTCTCAAAAAAATAAAATAAATAAATAAATAAATAAAAAACTTGAGACTTAATCCCAACCAGAAAGAAAGCTATAAAAGAGCTATGGAAGAAGTAGAGCCCCACCATCAACCATTACATTTATTCATTCAGCAAACCTCCACTAGCAGAATTCAAGTTCCTATTCTATCATTTAGCTGCTGTGTGACTCCAGGCAAGTTGCTTATACTCTTTGAGCCTCAACTTTCTGATTTATAAAATGACTACCTGCTCTATGTCAGACCCTGTATTGGCTGAGGGTCAATACAGCCCTTGCCCTTCAGGAAGCTTACAGCCTAGAAATCGAGGCTGCTGATTTGAGCCAGGAAGTTTAACATTTTCTTTCTTTTTTCTTTTCTTTTCTTTTCATTTTTCTTTTTTTTTTGAGACAGCGTTTCACTACGTTGCCTTCGGTAGAGTGCTGAGGCATCACAGCTCACAGCAACCTCAAACTCTTAGGCTTAAATCATTCTCTTGCCTCAGCCTCCCTTGTAGCTGGCACCCACCACAACGCCTGGCTATTTTTTGGTTGTAGTTGTCATTGCTGTTTGGCAGGCCCGGGCCAGGCTCGAACCCACCATCCTTGGTGTATGTGTCTGGCGCCCTATTCACTGAGCTATGGGCACTGAGCCAACGTTTTCTTGTTTAACCTGCCATGTGACCTTACATACTCTGATAAAGAGGACCCCTGTGTTCAAAATACCCGGAACTGCTTCTATTTTCACTTTCTTCCACTCCCCAGAGGTGAGCTCAGTGGCATCTCCTCATCCTTGAGCCCCCTCCTCAATATGAATCAGGGCATCCTCTGGGGTGCACAGACTGCCCTGTGCCCTCCACCACAGCCATAATTGCCCTGTATTTTAACGGCCCAGTGACTTGTCTGTGTTACCCACTGGACTAAGAGCCCTAGGAATGGAGGGCAAAGTCTGCCTTATTCCTGCTGAGTCCCTGGTGTCCAAACAGGGCCTGGCACACAGTGTCTGCTCATTAAATATTAAGCAATCAAGTGAGAGCTCTTGCCTCAATTTTTAGCCAAGAAAGCAACAGACTTCTCTACAAAACAAGTGGGAATCTGAGTTAGGATTGAAACCCAGACCTGCAGGAGTCACAGTCCAGGAATTCCCTTCACCCTTGGAGCACTTCTGCCATCCTTTCTGATTGTCTTCCTCCTCCACCATGGTTCAAGCTGGCCAGCTTCTCTGCTCACCATCTGCCTGAGATCCCCACCCTCAACAGGTTCCAAGGAGACCCTGGAGGCCAAGGCAATCTGGAGGGCTTCCTATGCAGCATGATTTACTGAGATTGCACCCACGCCTGTGAAGTGCCTATCAGTTTGCTCATCTGCACCTCTCTCAGAAGCACAGTGCACAGGTGGGAAATCTATTTCCACCCCTGTCCTCACACCCATCCAACTGTTTGGGTGACTTCATCAGGCCCTGAGCTGGGAGTGACACTGACCTCATCTTCCCACCTCTGGAAAGATGCGTGAGCAGAATCCTGACCTGGTAGGGTAATAACTCAGCAGCCCAAAGCCTGGCCTGAATCTGGGGCAACAAGTACCTTCCAATCATTATCTGAGTCCCTGCAGTCCCTTGTTAAAGTTCCCCTTTATCTGATAAGGAAATAACCCAGAGAGTAAAGTCACTTACTGGGGACACAATATGTGCTCCACAGCTGGAACTGGTCTCTGGCACAGCATCTTCAGTGCATTTTCTATGCACCCATTAGAGGGCGCCTGTGAACAATGAGTCAGGACCCGTCCCTCTTGCCCACAGCCCTCTATGGCTCCCATCTCCCTCTGGGTCAAAGCCCAAGTCCTCCCTGGGCTCACCAGGTCCTGCATGAACTGACCTGTTTCCTCCCCAAACTGCCCTCCTCCCTCTTTCCCCCTGTTAGCTCTACTTCAATCACATGGGGCTCCTCACTAGGCCTCCAACATACCAGGTGCAGTCCTGCCCCAGGGCCTTTGCACGGGCTGTTACCTCTGCCTGGCATGCTGTTTTCTGGAGATCTTCATCGAGTTTTTCCCTTCATCAGGTAAGGGAGAGGAGGGAAGAGGGAAGATTCTACTCACGGATGGGTGAGTAGAAATTATGAAACACTTTCTTACTTCCTTCATCCCTCCCCTCCCAAAGGAAGGCTTCATGGGAAGTCCTTCCTCCTTCCTGAGCCTCTGTTTCCCTATCTGTAAAGTGGACAGGTAACATTTCCCAAACCTATGCCACTCTTTTCTCACCTTTTCTATTGTCCCATGTCCACAATTGTCTAATATTTTCCTTTAAACTTACATTGGGGACAATAATAAATATATTTTTAAATATTTTTTTTTAAATCAGAAAGATGAAAGGAAAATCAACTTCTCTAGCTAGAGATGGAAGGTAACTGAAAATGCAGTTGAATCTGAATCTTGTTGATTAAGATAAACTAGTCCTGTTGGTAGCGGCGGGATTTGCAGGTGGAAGGGGACTTACAGACGCCCCAGGATACAACTGGGATTTGTGAGAGATGGAAAGGACATTTAAAAGGGGTCACTGAACACCCCCTGAAGTCTTGTTATTTGTGAAGTAGAGGCATTTGGTGCTTTGGGTGACTCTGGCCAAAAGAGGCTGTTTATTCCTGGATCACATTTCCTGTCTCTCACACGCACTAGAATTTATGCTCTCCAAAGGCCTGAATAATTATCTTTTTCCCTACTGTGTTCTCAGACCTAGAACAGTTGGTGTTCAATAAATGCTTGTGGGATGATCAGATGGATCTGTGTCCACATCTCCTTGGCCAGTTGTGCCAGCCAGAATAATGACACTCCTCAAGATGTTCATATCCTGGGAGGTGCCTATGGCTCAAAGGAGTAAGGCGCCAGCCCCATATGCTGGAGGTGGCGGGTTCAAACCCAGCCCCGGCCAAAAAAAAAAAAAATGTTCACATCCTAATTCCCAACACCTGTGCATCTGTTACCTCTTGTGGCAAAAAGAATTTGGCAGATGGGATTAAGTTAAGGATCTTGAGATTGGGAGATTATCCTGGATTATTCATCAAACCCAATGTAATCCCAACAGCCTATTTATTTATTTGCTTATTGACAGAGTCTTTGTCACCCTTGGTAGAGTGCTGTGATGTCACAGCTCACAGCAACCTCGAACTCTCAGGCTCAAGTGATCCCCTTGCCTCAGCCTCCCAAGTAGCTGGCACTATAGGCGCCCACCACAATGCCCAGATGTTTGTTTTGTTTTGTTTTGTTTTTTTTGGTAGAGACAGAGTTTCACTTTATTGCCCTCAGTAGAGTGCGTGGTGTCACACAGCTCACAGCAACCTCCAACTCCTGGGCTTAGGCAATTCTCTTGCCTCAGCCTCCCGAGTAGCTAGGACTACAGGCGCCCACCACAAACACCTGGCTATTTTTTCTTTTTTAGAGACAGAGTCTCACCTTGTCACCCTTGGTAGAGTGCTGTGGCATCACAGCTCACAGCAACCTCCAGCTTTGGGGCCTATGTGATTCTCCTGCCTCAGCCTCCTGAGTAGCTGGGACTACAGGCACCTGCCACAACGCCTGGCTATTTTTTGTTGTTGTTATTGTTGTTGCAGTTTGGCTGGGGCCGGGTTCAAAACCACTACCCTCGGTATATGGGATTGGCGCCCTAGTCACTGAGCCACAGGCACTGCTCCTAGCTATTTTTTTGTTGCAGTTTGGCTGGGGCCGGGTTTGAACCCACCACCCTCTGTATATGGGGCCAGCACCCTACCCACTGAGCCATAAGCGCCACCCATTGCCCAGATGTTTTTAGAGACAAGGTCTTGCTCTTGCTCAGGCCAGTCTCCAACTCCTGAGCTCAAGCAATCCACCCACCTCGGCCTCCCAGAGTACTGGAATTACAAGTGTGAGCCACCACAGCCCCCCAATGGCCTTTATAAGGGGGGACACAGGAATGTCAGAAACAGAGAAAGAGACATGATAATAGAAGAAAAGAACCAGGGGGGGTGCACCTTAAGAAAGATTTGATCAGCCTTTGCTGGCTTGAGGATGGAGGAAGAGGCCATCAGCTAAGGAATGCAGGAAAGCTCTAGAATCTGGAAGTGCAAGGAAAGCTTTAGAGCTTAGAAAGAATTCTCCAAGCCTCCAGAAGGAATGCAATCCTGCTCATACCTTGATTTTAGCTCAGAGGAGTTCAGGACAGAACCCTAGCGGAAGAGAGGAGTTGTCAGGACATTGGAGAGCTCTGCCTTACCCTGGCTGCCTCCTGTGTGCTAGGCACTGTTATGGGTACTGGGGACACAGTAATGGAGAAAACAGACAAATTCCTGTCCTCATGGACCTGACATTTCAGTGAGCAAGATGCACAATAAACAGTCAAATAAGATGTGTAATATAATGGCAGATGGTAAGTGCTCTAGCCAGAAATGAAGCAGGTTATAGGGAGTGACAGGAAGGGACAGGTGTCCATAGAAGGAACTCCGAAGAAGTAACCTTTGAGAAGAGACATGAAAGAGGTGAGGAGGGAGGTATATAGACAGAAGCAGGAGAGTGTTCCTGGGAGAAGAAACAGCATGTACTAAGGCCCTGAGGTCTAATTGTGGCGAACTAATGGATGGAGACATGGGGGGAAGATTAATGTTTACTGAAGCTGGTCTTGTCCTAGATGCCTGTGGTCACTACCTCTGTCACTCTTTGTGACAGTCCTGGGCTATTGGTTTTCTGAGCTCCACTTTACAGAGGAGGCTGATAGAGGTAAACATACTGTACCCAAGGTCATAGAGAAAGAAGTCTGGAACCCACATGCAGATAGACTTCAGGTGATAAGAATTTGAGAACTCTTTACCCTCAGTTTCCTGGTGACAATTGACAGTTGGTTTTCTTCTGTCCAGTCTCAGTAATCATTAGCTGAATCCCCCACCAACCGGTGGCCTGGCCAATCAGAGCATTACATCTCCTCGGGGTTGCTGTGTTTAGTTCAGGGCTAAGCCTATGAGAATGAGAACAGGGGATCTTCATCTTCATTCCCCACCCCTCCCCCTAGGTTGGGTTGAAAGGATGCACACTTGGACAACTGAGGGGCACCCTTGCCTTTCCACCAAGAAAAGAGAGCAGAGTGGAAAGATGGCAAGAAAAAAGTTCCTTATGTCTTTATTTGAATTCCTAGATCCAGCCATACCTGAAGCTATGTAGATTGCACTTGACTATTACCAAAGGTGACAAAGTAAGGTAGCAATTTTCCCTTTTTTGTTATTTTTTGTGGTGGTTTTAATTACAGGCAAAAGAATTATGACTAGTTTGTTTGCTAGATAATACATATGTAGGACGTGGGGATTTCTAGAATATCGTGGGGGAGGTGCTAGGATCTAATTTCTAAGAATCTGAAGCCAAAGAGAGCAGGTTCTGTCATGCCCTCACTGGGTAGTGATGGTATATTGGGAGCAGGGGTGTCTAGCACCATGGGGGTACAGTGAGGTGGCCATAAGGCAGAACCGAGGAGTCTGGAGGACCCAAAAAGGCTAAAATAGACTGGGGGGATGTAGAAAGAAAGACTTAAAAATAGAATATTCAAGTGTCAGTAAACCTGTGGGATAAGGGGAGCTTCAGCACACTGCTGGTTGGAGCACCCACCATAGAGAGCACTTGAGTGTTAAATACTCAGATAAAGCGAGCACACATCTAAAGATCCAGTAATTGCATTTCCAGTTATAGCTCTTAGGGAAATACTTCACCAAAGGCAGAGGGAGATACAAGGGCCGAGTACAGTGGCTGATACCTATAATCCCAGCACTCTGAGAGACCAAGGCACCAGTCTGGGCAACTTAGCAATACCCTGTGTCTACAAAAGAAAATTTTAAAATCAGCCAAGTATAGTGGCAGGCACCTGTAGTCCCAGCTATTCAGGGGGCTGAGGCAGGAGAATCACTTGAACCCAAGAGTTTGAGGCTGCTGTGATCCATGACACCACAGCACTCAACCCCAAGGTGACTGAAACTCTGTCTCAAAAAAAAAAAATAATAAACAAAAAAGACTGTTCATAGCAGCAGCATTTGTAATACTATAACCCAGAAATTAACCTGAAAGTTTATCAACAGCAGGATAAATAAATGGAGGGATTTACATACTCGAACAATGAAACACAATCAAAAATGAATTACTTCAATCTATGCCATGATAACACTTTTTTTTTTTTT
>NW_003852424.1:17242274-17250069 GCF_000181295.1 Otolemur garnettii | reverse complement strand
GCCTGTGGTCCCAGCTACTTGGGAGGCAGAGGCAGGAGACTCGCTTGAGCCCAGGAGTTGGAGGTTGCTGTGAGCTGTGATGCTACGGCACTCTGCCCAGGAGGACAGCTTGAGGCTCTGTCTCAAAAAAGAAAGAAAGAAAGAAAGAAAGAAACTGAGGTCTCCCACAAATAGCCATGCGCATGAACCACCTTGGAAACAGCTTCTCCAGCTCCTATGGGTCCTTTAGAAGCCAGAAACATTCAGATAATCTACTCTTAGATTTATCACCTTTAGAAATTGTGTGAGATAACAAATTTTTGTTTTAAGCTGCAAATTTGGGGAGTATTTTGCTATTCAGGAATAGATAACTAATATACCTGAGGAAACTAAGGCTCAGAGAGGTTAAGTAACTTGCCCAAGGTCACAGACCTTACATGTGGCAGAACTTGAAATCCAACCCAGGCAGGTAAAAATAAAATATTGAGTGAAAAAGGCAAATTGCAGGATTTTATATACCTTACGAGAACATTAATGTATATATTTAGCACACGAAATTGCACTATTTATTGTTTATGGATATCTGGGTGTGACAGTTTATACATATCTAAACATATAAAAATGTGTGTGAATGAGGTGGAAGTCAAATGAAATGAAGTTTATCTTTATTTCTAATATTTTAATTCTTACTTACAAAATGAAAAAGACCTGAAGCAAATATGACAAGTGTTAACCATTGCGATCCTTGGAGGATACACAGGTGTTTGCTATATTCGTCTTTGCACTTTTCTTTCTTTTTTACGTTCTTCAAAATAAAAAAAAAAAAGTTTATAACAAAGACAGAAAGCCGTGGAGGATTTAAATAGGTAGAGAGGGAGTGGGAGGGTGTTCCAGGCAGAGGTACCAGCTTCACCAAAATCTTGGAGCAATGAACATGGCCTTTTTGGAAAATCAGGGAACCCACAGCAGCTGTCCTATGACCTGGTGGCACACTTGAATCATGTACCCAGTCCTCAACTCTAGACCAAATAATTCAGAATCACTGGGAGGTGGGATGGAAGGTGGTAATTGGAATTAAAAACACCCCAGGTGAGTATAATATGCAAGCAAGCTGTGTACCACTAGATACACAGTCTAGTGCAGTAGCCATTTAAGACATGTTTGCTGAGCGGTGATCTGTTATGTAAGGAGAATAAAAAGGAGGACCTCTGCCAGCCTGTAGTTTGGACTTGGGAAAGGTTGGAAAGCTAAGATCCTGTTCCCTTAATTGTACTTAGTGAATTGGCCTCATTAACCAAATAGAATTCTAGGCAGTGATAAAAGTTCTAAAGAAAATACAAGATGATGAGATAGAAAATTGACTGGGCAGCTTCATTAGCCAGGGTGGTCAGGCCTGCTTGGAGAAGGCTGAAAGTTGAGAAGACCTGAAGGTTGAGGTGGAACTAGCCCTAAAGATCCGTGGAAAAGGCTCAGCGCCTGTGGCTCAAGTGGCTAAGGCGCCAGCCACATACACCTAAGGTGGCGGGTTCAAATCCAGCCAGGGCCCGCCAAACAACAATGACGGCTGCAACCAAAAAATAGCCAGGCGTTGTGGCGGGTGCCTGTGGTCCCAGCTACTTGGGAGGCTGAGGCAGGAGACTCGCTTGAGTCCAGGAGTTGGAGGTTGCTGTGAGCTGAGATAGCATGCCACTCTACCCAGGGGGATAGCTTGAGGCTCTATCTCAAAAAAATTAAAAAAAAAAAAAAAAGATCCATGGAAAAAGAATTCCAGGTAGAGGTAACAACAAGCAACAAGGGACAAGGCCCTGAGGAGGTGACAAGCATAGAGACAAGTGGTTCCAGCACAGGGGGATCAAGGCTGTAATGGGGGGATGCCTAGGACTTTGAAAGATCTGAAAGGTGGCCCCTGGCTCAGGATAGTCTTCTGGAAGGAGGCAACTGAAATCCAGGTATACTTTATCCCCGTCCAACCCTGCCACTTTTGAGCAATAATGCAACCTACCATCCCGCTTCCTCCAGTGTCCCCCTAGGCGAATGACATCTGAACTGAGGTGTTTATTTTTTTCTAAGAGAGTAAGAGTGAATATGAATTTCTCTACATCCATCCGCTTTTTAAATTTAGCCCAGTGCACATGGAACTTGGTTCAGGAAAAACAAGGAGCTATAAAAATATAATCCATTCTCTATCACGGGCAGTGAGAGAATGAGGCAGGGAGAAACAGGGGAATTCAGAGGATAAGGGAAGATGTCAAATGCGGGGGTGACTACAGAGACAGAGCTGTGGGTCCAGGGGCGTCCAGGGCCACAGCCTCTACCCTGACCTCTCCATGGGTCACATCTCTCCACTCTGCCCAGGGGAGGCCCCGAGCTTCTCCCTCCTGCCTCTAAGAGCACTGTCCCCACACAGCCAGGACCAGAATAGCCAAATAAAAATCCAGATTCCTTCCCATCCCCCTTGGCAGTGCCCCAAACCTGCCATGGTTTCCTGCTCCTCTGGGAATGAAGCCCAAATTCTGCCCTTCCCGCCCTACTCTATTTCCCCAGCCAGTGAAAAATCACTTTCCTGCACGAGTCTCCCCTCCAAGCCTTTGCTGTGCTGTTCCATTGGACTCTCCTCAGCCCTTTCTAGAAACAGACCAGAAAGAAGTCACATGTGTTGTCTTTGCCATCTTCAGTTGTGTAACAAATTACCCCCAAACTTGGAGGCTTAAAACATCACAGATTAGCTGGGTCCTCTGTTTCGGGATCTTTAAGGCTGTAATCAAAGGAGGTAGCCAGGATTGTGGCCTTATCTGGATTCAGCTGGAGAAGGTTAGCTTTTGAATCTATGCCCATTTATGTTGGTGGCATTCTGATAGCCAGGGGCCACCCCTTACTTCTTTGGTTCCTTGCCAGGTGGCAGAGAGAGAGCGCGCAAAATGTTAGTTATAATCTTAGGTAACTTAATGAATCTCAGAAATGGTACACCATCACTTTTGCTGCTATATTCTGTTTTGTTTTGTTTTTGGCTGGGGCTGGGTTTGAACCTGCCACTTCCAGCATATGGGGCCAGCACATTACTCCTTTGAGCCACAGACACCACCCCATTTTTGCTATATTCTATTGGTTAGTGGTGAGGCACAGGCCGTGGCCACACTCAGTTGGAGGGGTATACACAAGGGCACGAACATCAGGAGGTAGGGATTCTTGGAGGGTCATTCTAGAAGTCTGCTTGCCTCATGTCCTCAAGCAACCCCCTTCAAGGGATTTCCATCTAGCCCTTGGAGATAAAAGCAGGAGTTTATAAGCAACTGGGCTCTCCAGTCATTGGGGCCGCATTAAAGATGTCATTTATGATCACACAGTGAAATATTATATAGCTATTAAGAGTGGTCAGGGACATTTATTTATTTATTTGAGACAGAGTCTATTTGTAGAGACAGAGTCTCACTTTATCACCCTCAGTAGAGTGCCGTGGCATCACACGGCTCACACCAACCTCCAACTCCTGGGCTTAGGCAATTTTCTTGCCTCAGCCTCCTGAGTAGCTGGAATTACAGGCATCCCACAATACCCGGCTATTTTTTTTGTTGCAGTTTGGCTGGGGCTGGGTTTGAACCCACCACCCTTGGTATATAGGACCGGCGCCCTACCCACTGAGCCACAGGTGTCTCCCAAGGTCAGGGAGATTTTAATGTATAATAATTTTAGTCACTGTTTTTTGTTTTGTTTTTTAAGTTCTTTTTTTTTTTTTATTAGAAACACATACTGAAGTATTTGCAGGTGAAGCGATATATCAGAGGTTTTCTTTTTTTTTTTTTTTTTGGCCGAGGCCAGGTTTGAACCTGCCACCTCCAGTATATGGGGCCAGTGCCCTACTCCTTGAGCCACAGGCACCACCCATTTAGTCACTGTTAAACAAATGTAGCCTGGGCACAGTGGCTCAAGCCTGTAGTCCTAGCTCTTTGGGAGGCCATGGTGGGTGGATAGCCTGAGCTCAGGAGTTTGAGACCACCCTAAGCAAGAGTGAGACTGTGATTCTATTAAAAATAGAAAAATTAGGCTCGGCACCTGTGGCTCAAGTGGCTAAGGGGCCAGCCACATACACCTAAGGTGGCAGGTTCGAATCCAGCCCAGGGCTGCCAAACAACAATGACAGCTGCAACCAAAAAATGGCCAGGCGTTGTGGCAGAGGCTTGTGGTTCCAGCTACTCGGGGGGCTGAGGCAGGAGACTCGCTTGAGCCCAGGAGTTGGAGGTTGCTGTGAGCTGTGATGCCACAGCACTCTACCCAGGGGGACAACTTGAGGCTCTGTCTCAAAGAAAAAAAAAAAATAGAAAAATTAGGCTTGGCGCCTGTAGCTCAAGCAGTTAAGGCGCCAGCCACATACACCAGAGCTGGCAGGTTCAAATCTAACCTGGGCCTGCCAAACAACAATGACAACTACAACCAAAAAGTGGGGCATTGTGGCAGGTGCCTATAGTCCCAGCTAGGGAGGCTGAGGCAAGAGAATCACTTAAGCCCAAGAGGTGGAGGTTGCTGTGAGCTGTATTGCCATGGCACTCTACCCAAGGCGACAGCTTGAGGCTCTATCTCAAAAAATAATAATAATAAAAAATAGAAAAATTAGGCTTGGCACCTATAGCTCAGTGGTTAGGGCGCCAGCCACATACACCAGGGCTGGTGGGTTCGAACCCATCCCAGGCCTGCCAAACAATGACAACTATAACAAAAAAAAATAGCCAGGCATTGTGGCAGATGCCTGTAGTCCCAGCTACTTGGTAGGCTGAGGCAAGAGAATTGCTTAAGCCCAAGAGTTTGAGGTTGTTGTTAGTTGTGACACCATAGGATTCTACCGAGGGCAACATAGTAAGATTCTGTCTCAAAAACAAAAAAAAGAACAATTAGCCAGGCATTATTATTTTTGTTTTTGCAGTTTTTTTGGCCAGGGCTGGATTTGAACCCGCCACCTCCAGTATATGGGGCCAGCGCCCTACTCCTTTGAACCATAGGTGCCCCCCCCTTAGCCAGGCATTATTGTGGGTGCCTGTAGTCCCAGCTACTAGGGAGGCTGAGGCAAGAGGATTGCTCAAACCCAAGAGTTTGAGATTGCTGTAAGCTATGATGCCCCTGCACTCTACCCAGGGAGACAGAGTGAGACTCTGTCTCAAAACAAACAAACAAAAAATTGTATATATAAGGCTGGGCACAGTGGCTCATGCCTGTAATTCCAGAACTGTGGGAGACCAAGGCAGGAAGATCACTTGAGATCTCTGAGATCAGCCTGGGCAATATAGCAAGACCCCATCTCTATAAAAAAATAGAGCAAAACCCTGTCTCTTAAAAAAAATCCAAAAAGTAAATGGCAAATAACACCCCGTCGTTTGCCTGCTCAAGAGCCTTTCATAGTTTCTTGTTGCACTGAGAATAATTCCAGTGGCCTCACCAAAGCCTATTGGGACTTGCAGAGTCAATTCCAATCCCCCTCTGCCCCTACTTCCTCCCTGCCCTCCCTTCCTCCCTCTCTCCCCCTGCTCATTCTACTGCAGCTACACAAGTCTTCTGTGCCTCCAGCATGCCAAATGCAGTCCTGCCCCAGGGCACATGCTGTTTCCTTCTGCCTGCTCCTTTCAGATCTCTGCATGGCTCCCTACCTCTTCTCCTTTAAGTCTATGACCAAATGTCACATTCTTGGAAAGGCCCTCCCTGACCACCCTCTGTCTTAAGTAGCCCCATCCACATACTACTTTAGCTTTTTGTTCATTTGTTTGTATGTTTTGAGACAGAGTCTCACTCTGCTGCCCAGGCTAGAGTGTATTGGCATCAGCCTAGCTCACAGCAACCTCAAACTCATGGGTTCATGTGATCCTCCTGTCTCAGCCTCCTGAGTAGCTAGGACTAGAGGCTCCCACCACAATACCCAGCTAAGTTTTCCATTTTTAGTAGCATTGGGGTCTCACTTTTGCTCAGGCTGCTGTCCAACTGCTGAGCTCAAGTGATCTTCCCACTTTGGCCTCCCAGAGTGCTAGGATTACAGACATGAGGCAGCCCACCCAACTTCATCCTACTTTGTTTTGTTCATAGCAGTATCACCAGTCAGTCTTATATATCTATCTTGTTAACACTCGGTCTCCCCTACCGCCATTGCCCGACACATAGATGCCTGATAAACAGAGATTGAACAAATGAATTTACATATACATATACACATAGATTCTTCGATTAGTGTCTGTCTCTCCCCTAAGGCTGGGAGTACTGAAAAGAGATGGAGCCAGGTCTGTTTTGGTCCACACTGTGTCCCCAGTAAGTGAATCTCATGTTGATACTGAATCTCCTGTTCTAGACACTCATGTATCTGAGCCCTGTGGGGCTGGGGTAGACTCTGCTGAAGTTTGGAGTGCCATGGGTGGGGTTTCTTCTAGGCCCAGAGAAACACAAGATCCTGCATTTCAGCCTCCTTCCATGAACACCCTCCTGGCTGTGGACAACAGTGGTCTCCATCCTGTCTGTCAGCTTCATCCCTGTTGCTAGGCAACCCCAATGCAGCTGACTCCCCCGCCCCCACCCCCTATTCGCACTCCTTTCTTGGTGAAACAGACAAGCCGTTCCTGCCAGTCCCACCCTCAGCCTGTGACATCCCTCGGCCATCCTTACTGAACCAAACTGGCCTCTTGAAGTGGTGGGGGAAGGGTGTCTCCATGCCCAACCATCCCTTCCCTGCCTCCTGGGAACAGATCTGTCTGCAGCAGTTCCCATGGTTCTGTCTTTCCTGTGTTAGCATGCTTAATTGTCACCTGGGAGGGTGGCAAAGTCACTCTCCCTACATGATGAGGAAGCAGGGACTCAGAGACTCAGAGCCCATGGTCCCTATCACACAGCAAGGTGGGGCTGCTGAAACTCAAATCCCTGGCCTATGGGGTCTCTCCACACCATGAAGGCTACAGGGGGCGGGTCCCAGTACAGGGGCTGTGTGATCTTGTAAGGGCTCCTACCCCTCTTTGGTCCCCTCAGTCAGGCAGGGAGGAGGTAAAGCCTTAAGATGCATTTAAAATTCCATCTCAGCTCTGCCTTAGGTATCTGGGAGGCAGAGAGCAGGTGGAAGGACCTGGAACAGGGGGGTGGGGGTGGGGGCCCCACGCTGAGATAGGAAGGGGGTATGGAGCCCAGTGGCTGGCAGCCCCAGGAGATATGTGCACCCGGCACATCTGAGATCTCTGCAAACAGCATAGAGGGAAACAGACTGTCAGAGGAGAGGCAAAGAGACAGGAGAAGGGGGTTGCTGAGGAGGAAGGCCAGATCTCCCTGTCAGCCAGTGATAGAGGGGAACAGGGGTCCACAGTGATGTGGGGGAGGAGAGAAAGTAGGGCAGGGGAGGAGATGGGAGTGGGGGAGGGGAGAGGAGGGAAGGGCGATAATGAATGAAGCAGGTTCCCCATGGGAGGGAGAGAGACAAAAGGAGACAGAAGCAGAAAGATCCTGGCAGAGAGAGAGACAGAGAGACAGAGATATAAATACAGGGCAAGGAGAGACAGACAATCATAGAAAAGTGGTAGAAATGGATTCTCTGTGTGTCTCTCTGTGTGTGCCTCTCTCTCTTTTTCTCACTTGTGAGTGCTCAAAAATTTCTGACCTTGGAGCTCCTTGTTTGGATTTTTGCATTTCAGGATACTCAATCTGTATAATAACTTAACAAAGTGAAATGCTGGGTTTATTTTAGTCAGAGATGGCTTCTCGGAGGAGGTGACATTTAAGCTCAATATAAAACATGAGAAGGAGGCTCGGCGCCTATAGCTCAACCGGCTAAGGTGCCAGCCACGTACACCTAAGGTGGCGGGTT
>NW_003852424.1:17233046-17242016 GCF_000181295.1 Otolemur garnettii | reverse complement strand
GGGGATATCTGAGGGAAGGCAGAGGGCACAGCCTGTGCAAAGGCCCTGAGGCAGGACTGCAGCTAGCCCATTGGCAGCACAGTGAGGATGCCTGTGTGGCTAGAACAGAATGAGATGGGGGAGAGAGGAAGAAGGGAGTGGGGACAGGATAGGTTGTGCAGAGCCTGATGGGCCTCAGGGAGGACTTGGGCTATGATTCCAAGGAAGGCGGGAGCTATGGAGGGCTATGGACTGACTTAGGAGGAGGATTTAATTTGACTTAGCTTTTAAATTAGTCATTCTGAGTTATTTCATGTAAGAAGAATAAAAATCTTGAGCAAAACTGACCAACCATTAACTGTGTTCATTGAGGTTGATGTTTTTATGATATTATTCTTTGCAATTTATATTATTAAAAATAATTCTCCAAATAACTCCAACCCAGCCCTCTCTCTGGCCTGCACACCTGACCCTTGCCCAGGGCTAGGGCCCCCATATCTGCCCACTCACCTTGAGCCTCTCAGACAGGGAGACTAGTGTCTAACGACTAATGCCTCAGCTCCGAAGGGCTAATTGTGCATGAAATCCAATCAAATTATTAGGCCTTGATGAGCAATTCCTGAGATTATTT
Source organism: Otolemur garnettii (assembly GCF_000181295.1). NCBI lineage: Eukaryota > Metazoa > Chordata > Mammalia > Primates > Galagidae > Otolemur > Otolemur garnettii. The sequence goes on along the minus strand of NW_003852424.1, from coordinate 17,241,406 downwards.
AGCTCAATGAAGTAAGTAATGACATTAGCTGTTGCATTCTCCAGCAAGCTTATCTTGTGGTTGGCCTGGCAATGGAGCCTCCGCACTTTGGTCCTGCACTCTAGCTGCCTATGGGGTCTTTTACCTCTGCATGTGGAGTAGGGGGAACAAGAGAAAGGGTCAGAGGCTTGTGATCCTCACCTATTAGCACTGGAGAGACTTGGTGCTTGGTTACAAATGGGGAAACTGAGGCCCAAAGCAGAACTTGCCTGAAGTCACACTAGGGTCTCTGAAAGTCCATTTCCACCTCTTCTGACATTCCTCCAAGAAAACAGCAATCTTTTGGATACACAAACCACTCTACCCACCCATCCTTATCTCCATCCTTGTGTGTGCCAAGGACAGATTCAAATACAGGTAAGAGTGACATTTAGATTGGAGGAAGGGTCCATTCTGCATGCATCTTAAGTTCTTATCTTGTTAGGAGGAGGAAAGAGAAATGGGTTAACTTTCTGTTATAATAAGCTAAGTATTCATGTCAAAGAATGTAAGAATGACTACTCAAAGGACAAAAATGGAATGGATAATTTCCAAATGATTAGTGACAAGACAGAAGGAAATAAAGAAAATCTGATAAATTCCACAAAAGGTTGAAAGGGAGGTGAAAGGAGACAACAGAAAGAGATCATGTTAAATATAAAACAATCAAATAAAGTTATGGAAATAAATACAAATATGTTGGTAAAGACAATAAATATAAATGAATTAAACTCACCACTTAAAATACATAGACTCTCAGGTTGGATAGTGAGTAGGAACAACAACAAACAAACAAAATCTATCTCTATGTTCTTCCTGAGGTCTTACTATATTGCCCAGGATGGTCCCAAACTCCTGGCCTCAAGCAATCACTCTACTTTGGCCTCCCAAATTTATGGGATTACATGAGTGAACCTCTGTGTCAGACAATCTCCATGTTTTTTTAAAGACACACATCTAAAATAGAACAATTCATTGTCAACAAATAAATTATTATACAAGGAATAAAGAAAAAAGGGAAAGACATGGATGGAAACCTATAGATGGAAACTAAAAGAGACTTAAAGGCCAGGCGTGGTGGCTCATGCTGTAATCCCAGCTCTCTGGCCGAGATGGATGAATTGCTTGAGCTCAGGAGTTCCAGACCAGCCTGAGCAAAGCAAGACCAGGTCTCTACTAAAACTAGAAAAACTAGCTGGGCATTGTGGTGGTTGCCTGTAGTCCTAGCTACTCAGGAGGCTGAGGCAAGAGAATCACTTGAGCCCAAAAGTTTGAGGTTGCTGTGAGCTATGATGATGCCATGGCACTCAATCACAGGGCAACTGAGTGAGGCTCTGTCTCAAAAAAATAATAACAATAAAAAAAGAAACTTAAAGACATATTAACAAATTATATATGTGGACCTTATTTGGATCTTGTTTATATCCACATATATAATTTGTTAATATAAGGCCAAAAAATGGTCTTTTTTTTTTTTTGAGACAGAGTGTTGTTGCCCTGGGTAGAGTGTCATGGCATCACAGCTCATAGTAACCTCAAACTCTTGGCCTTAAGTGATTCTCTTGCCTCAACCTCCCAAGTAGCTGAGACTACAGGTGCCTGCCACAACGCCTGGCTATATTTTGGTTGTAGCTGTCATTGTTGTTTGGCAGACCCAGGCTGGATTCAAACCCGCCAGCTCTGGAGTATGTGGCTGGCACCCTAGCCACTTGAGTTACAGGTGCTGAGCTTACCTTTATTTTTTTTTTTCAAAAGAGACAGGGTCTCACTTTGTTGCCCAAGCTAAAGAGAAGTGGTGCCACCATAGCTCACTGCAACCACAAACTCTTGAGCTAAACCAATTTTTCCACCTCAGGCTCCTACAGGAGTAAGTTACCACACCCAGCTCCTGCTTCAGTTCTTAAAAAGAATCCTTTCTCTGGTTGTTACCCCTGGGTCTTTGCACATGCTATACCCATTCCCTGGATGGCTTTCTCTCCCCTTGCTATTCTTACTTCAGGTCTCAACTTCAATGGCTCCTGCTCTGAGAAGCCATTTCTGATCCCAGCCTGGATAGAGTGCTTTGTCTGTAGCCCCACAGAGCCCAGATGCTCCTGTCATGATCCTCATTATCCTAAGTTGTAAGTGCCCCATTCTGAGTCTGTCACTCCCATGGGGAGCTGGTCAGTCTTGTGCAACACAGTGAACCCAGGACCTGGCACACAGTACATGCTTTCCAGTGAATGAACATGTACCTTCTTCTAGCCTCAGTTTCCTCCCCTGGGAAATGGAGCAAATCCCTCCCCCACAGGCAGGGTTAGCATCCAGTGGAGGCTTCATTAACAGTCCCCCACCTCCACCCCATTCAGCTCAGACCTGCACTGGGGACACGTTCTCTGCTTAAAGATTAATGACATTCCTGCCTTTGATCCAGCTCTGGCCCACCTGGGTATTAGGATTCTAACACCCAGAAGGTTTCAAGGCTGAGCCCCAGACCTCTGTAGTGGAGAGACCCCAAGCTAGAGACTGTGGGCCCTCAGGGGTGTCTTGAGTACCACCTGGGGGGACAGGTGGGGGCTAGGACAGGGACAAAGCGCCAAACCCCAAAGATGTACAGAAAGGAAAACTGGGGGAGAGGCTTGGAGCATCTCACATATCTTTCTCTATCTCTCTATGTCCCTTTCTAGGTCTTTGCCCCTCTCTTTGGGGCTACATATATCTCTGTCTCTCCCTTATTTTATTCTATTTTATTTTGTTAAGAAATAGAGACAGGGTCTTGCTGTGTGCCCCAGGCTCATCTTGAACACCTGGCCTCAAGCAATCCTCCCACCTCAGCCTCCCAAAGCACTGAGATTACAGGCATGAGCCATGGCACCTTCCTGAGTCTCCTCTTATCTCTGACTGTCTCTGTCCATCTGTGTTTCTCTCTGTGTGTGTCCTCTCTGTGTATGTCTCTCTGTGTTTCCTTTTATCTGTCTGTCCCCAGCTCAGTATCTCTCTCTTAGTGTCTCTGTCTCTCTCTCTTTTTTTTTTTTTTTTTTGGTTGTTGTTGTTAAGACAGAGTCCCACCCTATGCCCCTGGGCAGAGTGCAGTGGTTTGGTAGCTCACTGCAACCTTAGACTTGGGCTGTGGGCATCCTGCTGCCTCAGCCTCCAGAAGCCGCAGGGATTACTGTAGGCTCTGTGGCGCCCAGCTGGGTTTTTCCATTTTTTTTTTTTTTTTAGGAGTCAGGGTCTCACTCTGCCTCAGATGAGTCTCGAACTCCTAACTCAAGCAATTCTCCCTCTTCAGCCTCCCACAGTGCTGGGATTATAGGCATGAGCCACCGTGTCAGCTTTGTCTCTCTTTGGTTCTCTCTTTCTGACTCTCCTCACCTCCCCCATCTCACCTTCCCAGGCTCTGTATTTTTCTCCCCACCCCCTCCTTGGTCCACACAGGACCCCCTCCCTGCCTCAGCCCTGCCTTCCTCTGGCTGTTTTAGCCTCTCCCAACCAGACTAGAGGGAGGGAGCAGCCAGAGCTGGAGCAGGGGAGGTGCAGCCAGGGCTGGGGCAGGGCAGGCAGCAGAACTCTCCAGTGGGCTCTCCACATGGGTGGGATTTTCTGACTGCCCCCTTCCCTCCTGCCCTGCTCTCCCTCAAAGGGCCTCTATCCTCCTGTGGAATCCCTGTCTCCATCAGCATTTCTCTTCCTCTGCCCTAAGGGCCTCTATTATTGCTGTTGGCTCCCAAGCCTGCAGAGAAAAAGCAGAAGTCCTGGTCCCTTGGGTGCTTTCCCTCCATCACTGTCTCCGCCCCAGGCCCTTGGAACATGAAAAACTCCCCCTCTCTGGCTCTGTGCCTGTAGCTCAGAAGCTAGGGCACCAGCCGCATAAACCAGAGCTGGTGGGTTGGAATCCAAACTGGGCCTGCCAAACAGCAATAACAACTACAACCAAAAAATAGCCAGGTGTTGTGGTGGGTGCCTGTAGTCCCAGCTACTCGGGAGGCTGAGGCAAGAGAATCGCTTAAGCCCAAGAGTTTGAGATTGCTGTGAGCTGTGACACCACAGCACTCTACCGAGGGCAACATAATGAGTCTCTGTCTCAAAAAAAAAAGAAAGAAAAACTCCCCCTCTGTGTTACAAGACCAACACAGTGCTTGCTTCATAATAATTTGCTTAACAAATGGACATTTACTGAGTGCCTACTGTGTGCCAGGCAGTATTCTAAGCACAGGGGACACTGCAATATCCAAGATAGACAAACATCCTGTCCTCCTGGAGTTTACATTCCAGAGGGAGAAAGAGACATAAATAAGTGCCCTTCTGCAAAAAAAAAAAAAAAAAGAAAGAAAGAAAGAAATAAAAAATTATGTCTACTCTGGGCCTCAGAATATGACCTTATTTGGAAATATGGTCTTTACACATGTAATTAGTTAAGGATGTCAAGACGAAATTCCAGCAATCTTAGTTTTCCTTTGCTATGTTATCTGCTTTGGACAACCCAAACACAAGGACTGATTCTTAACCATGTTGCAACACTCCTGCCCCCTGCCCTGCTTCATCCTTCAGATGTCAGCTCATGTGTCACCTCCTCCAGGAAGGCGCCCTTGGGAGCATGTCTGGAACCAACACAAGGCTCAGCACACAGTAGGCTAATAAATGTTTGAAGCTTGCCTGTGTTCAAGGCTGTTCTGCCAGTGTCTGTAGATAGCTCTGGGCTAATGATAATGAACATAGTGAGAGAACGGGACTCACAATTTGACAGGCAGGTGGGTACTGGTGCCACTGGACCCTGGAGCCCTGACCCCAGCCTGGCTCAGCTCCTTGTCTGTTTCCACAGTGGCTCCACAGCCTACTCATTAAAGCAAGACTTTTACTTAGGCGGGTGCTGCCAATTCTAATTGATTGCCCCTGTCCCCAGGGAGGCTCAAGTTCTTGAAATCAGCAGCTGGGCTGGATCCAGGCGGAGTCGAAAGGGAGCAAAGCTGCTCCAAGAAAAGGAACAAGGCCCAGAGGTGGGACCTACTATCCACCTGCACTCCCTTCTCTAGCCCCTAGGACTGGGGAACTCCCTGACCTGCTGGCTCAAGATCAGGGACCTGACAGGGCCCCCATCCAAGCTTGTGCAAACTCCTAGTATGTTTGATGTTCATATACTCGGTTGGGTCAATAATACACAGACAAAACCACAGGTGTCCAAGCTGAGAGGCAGTGTCCCATGGTGGTTAGAATCTAACAATTCTATGCTTGAGTTTTGCCATCTGTAAAATGGGACCATAATACTATCTCCCTCATGGGGCTTATTGGGGATTTAAATAAATGCATACTTAGGAAATGCTGGACCTAGGGTTTGGCCTACGTACTCTATAGTGCTTTTTATTTATGTGTTCTATAAGGTTTTAAAAAAACCTTTAGTTCTTTGAAAGGTGGGAGGTCTCACTATCTTGCCCCAGCTGATAGTGCTCAAACTCCTGGCGTCAAGCAAGTCTCCCGAAGTGCTGGGATTATAAGCACGAGCCACCATGCTGAGCACGAGCCACCATGCTGAGCCCATGCTACAAGTATTAACAGAGCATCTACTGCCTTAACAGGCAGAGGGGTTATAGCACGGCACAAAATTTGCACAAATTCTTGTCCTCATAGAGCTGACATTCAAATGGGGAAAGAGAGTAAACCTAACAAAAAAGTGAATATTGGAGCATTTTGCGAGAACACACACACACTAAATATAGTGAAAATACACACACACACACACACACACATCCTGGAGACATAGATTTGGTGATTATTCCCATTTCACTGATGGGTAGATGAGGCTCTGAGACTACACAAAAAAACAGGCTTATTGGGGGACCCATACATGTAGTTTATGCACAAGTTCATGCTCCATATAGCCCTAGGGCCTTTGATTCTGCTGTGCCCTCAATAAATGTTCATTGGCTAAAGTTACCTGTATTCAGGCCCAGCTAGTGGATTCAGCCTCTCTCAGACATACGCTCTAAGCTGGTAGGACAGGGCAGACTGGGAAAGTCCTCCCTTACCAGCCTTCATCCAAGTCTGTTCCTACCGCAGCCCCCCAACTTTTCAAAGCTGCTTGCAAATTTTCATCCTCCCTGGAGAAGGCTCGTTACTGTTCCTGAGGCTGACAGGAAGGAGCCTGTGGCCTTCTGGGTTTTGAAACTAACACATTAAAATCAAAATCAACAATCGCCACATAGAGACCCTTGGGACCTTGGGCTGTGAGCCCCTGGCCTCCTGCTGTTACTTTTAGCCCTTCCTTTGTGGGTCTGATGGGGATGACAGACTTTGGAGCTATTCAGGAATTGCCCAAAGCATCAGGAACTGGTAATAACCCTCATTAGGATAATGATTTTAATTATTATCTAATAAAAGTATATTTAGCAGCATCCATTTCGGGAGTGTTTGCACCATTCAAGGCTCTTCTCACCTTTTTAACCCTACTTCACTGGACTCATATCACTCTCTGGTGACCATCCCAATTTTCTGCTTTTCTTTATAGCAAACTTCCAGGAGTCATCTGTCCGCACTTACTGTCTCCAATTCCCTGCCACGACCCCATTTCCTCCTGAATCTGCTCCAATGGGGCTGCCACATTCTCCATGTGTTCTTGAGGTTATCAGCCCCTCAAGGAGTGGGGTCTTATCTGCTCTTTTCCCTGCCAGATCCCTTGGGCCTAGAATAGCACCTGGCATGTAGCAGATGCTCAATAAGTGTTTGTTGAAGAACTGAATGACTGGTTACTTCTTTAAACCCTGTCCTGGAATTGAGTCCAGAAGCCCTCTCAATCTATTTGGAACCCTCTCCAATAGTCTATCCCACCCATGGCCTCGCACCCTCATCTGCATTGTGGACCAAGATCAGGGCTCTCTACAGGAGAAAGATGGAAAGCAACCCACCCATTCATCTACTCATCTGCCCATTTATCCATTCACCTACCCATCTATCCATCCATATACCCACCCACCCATCCATCTATCCATTCATTCACTCACCTCTCCATCCATCCACCCATCCATCCACTCATTCATCCATTCAACCATCTACCCACCCACCTGCCCATTTACCCAACCTTCCATCCATCCATTCTCCTTTTCTCCCTACCTCCTGCATTTATTCACTCAGAAACAAGCTGACTCCTGTGCCAGTCTTTCTTCCTTTGCCTGGTTGCTCTGTGCTCTTGAGCTAGGCCCTCACCCTCTCTGGGCCTCCCTTTCCTCTTCAGTGCAATGGGGTCAGTCACAGCACAGACCTCCCTATTGTTGGGCTTGCACAGTGACCTCTGAGGCCACACTTAGCTGTTTATTTGTTGTGATAGGTAGGAAAGTGTGCTGGTTAAGAGCATAGCCTGGAATTTGAATCCCTGCTGTGGATCTTGGGCAAATGATAGAGTCTCTCTGGGCCTCAAAGAGGTAAAATGGAGATCACAATAGTACCTGCCTCCTTGCAACGGTTGAAGGTATTAAATGTGATCACACGTGTTAGGTGTCCATCAGTAAGTGCTGGGTAGGGCTGTTAGTTGTTGGTTTGTGGTACTCCCAGAAAGGAGGGCAGGGATGTGGGGCACCTGGCAGGCTGATGTCTAGTGAACTCCAAAAAGGAGTACCTGCTGTGGTGGCTTCTGAGGCAGGTGGAGGGGGCAGCTGGGCCTCTTCTCCCCATGGGAAAGCTGCCATTTGTGCTTGGAGTGGGAGCGCTGAGGGGGCTGCTGGCCTAGTAGCCTCAGCTGAGGACCTACCAGGCTCACTTGCTTATGTGCAGAACAAAGAGCCTGTAGTCCTTTGCACCTGGGAGTCAAAGCCCAGGCTGGGCTGGTGTGGGGGCCTTATTCTGTGCTGTCTGGGATAATCCTGATAGGGACAGAGTTAGAGCCCTACTAGGTGCAGTGCCTCAGGCCTATGATCCCAGCACTTTGGGAGGCTGAGGCAGGAGGATTACTTGAGACCAGGAATTTGAGACCAGCCTGAGAAACATAGCAAGATTCTATCTCTACAAAAAAAAAAAAAAAGTAATAATAAAATTACCTGGGTGTGATGGTACGCACCTGTAATCCCAGCTACTAGGGAGGCTCAGGCAGGAAGATTGCTTGAGCTCAGGAGTTTGAGGATGCTGGGAGCTAGGCTGAGGCCACAGCACTCTAGCCTGGATGACAGAGTGAGATTTTGTCCCAAAATAAAAAAAGAAGAACGGTTCAGCGCCTGTGGCTCAAGTAGCTAAGGCGCCAGCCACATACACCTAAGGTGGCCGGTTCGAATCCAGCCCGGGTCCGCCAAACAACAATGACAGCTGCAACCAAAAAATAGCTGGGCGTTGGGGCGGGCGCCTGTAGTCCCAGCTACTTGGGAGGTGGAGGCAGGAGACTC
>NW_003852424.1:17229332-17232968 GCF_000181295.1 Otolemur garnettii | reverse complement strand
AAAAAAAAAAAAGAAGAAGAAGAAGAAGAAAGTGAGCCCCCACCATCAAAGTGGTCTATACTGTCTAGGCATAGGAGATAGAGGGTGTGGGGGGAACCTACTATATTTCTCACCAGGCAGGGTGACTGGTTTCCAGATAGAATTACCTTGGGAAACTATCTCACGCCCTCAATCTCTAACTCCAAGCTTGGGGGTCTTGTGGCTCTGGAGGCTATGAAGCCCCCATGTGCAGCCTCATAAGAAGCACAGACTCAGAGGGAGAAAATAATAGTAACAGCTAACATATATGAAGGGTTTACTATAAGCCTATATATACATGAATCAACTCCTTTTAGGATCCTGGCAGCCTCACGAAGATGATGCTATTACATATAATCTCCACTTTATCAATGGGGAAACAGAGGCATATACAGGTGACCTGGTCTAGAATTGCCCAGCTGGTAAGGGCCAGCCTGAGTTTGAACCCTGGGCTTGTGCTAAATGTCTTATTCTACACAAGGTAGCCCAGAAATCCAGAGAACAATCCCAGATGTAGGCATTGCTGCCCACTCATCGTATAGATGAGGAAATTGATGCTATTGGGTCATTTGGAGAGAAAACAGCAGAGCTTGGACTCTGGCTAAGTCTATAGCCCCCAAAATGAAGTTTCTTAACTTTCTAATTACCAAATGCTCTTTGGGCCTCAGTTTTCTCATTTGTAAAGGGAGTTTGGTTGCAGAATACAGCCTAGAAGGCTGTTCTGATGAAGCATCTGGCAGGCATGGAAGACGGTAGTGGGGCCTGGCAGAGTAGTGTGGCCTGAAGAGAAGGGAAGGGGACTGAGTGAGTTAGGGGTCACAATGAGAACAATGTAGGGACAAGGTTTCCCATGGCCTGTCTCTCCCACCTGGGGCAGTTAGATCTGCCTCTAGTATCTCCTGTGTGAGACCTGCAGAGTCCCTCTGGTCACCTTGCCCCCTCTGTCCCTTCCCACAGAACAGCGCCGACTCTATATCCAGCCTCGAGTTTTGCCAGCGTTGCCCAGAGACGCATGAGTAGCAGGCAGCTCCCATCCCCTGCCTGCACCCCCCTGCCCGCCCAGCTGCTGGGACCCCAGGCCTAGGACAATGGGTGGGCTAGGGAGGAGGGGGCCTTGTGGCCTCGGGGGCCTATGGGGGCCTGGGAACTAGGCAGCTCCGGGTTGGTGTGTGGGGAGAGGGGGCCCCAGAGGGGGTGAGATGGGAGGGGCTTGGAGAAGGCAGGGGGTGCACAATGGGAGGGGAAATCTCGGGGAGGGGCATAGCTTAGCCCCCTCCCCCAAGTGGCTCCAGAAAGTGAGGCCATTCGCTCCCCCCTGGCACTGTGCCCCTTTCTGCTGGCACTGTTGCCCCCTCTGGCTGCAACAGGTGCGGGGGGTTTCTGAAGGCAGGAATACAGGACACAATCCCTTTCGGAAGCAAAGTGACACAGGCCTGCACTGCTATAAATACAGAAGGACACAGCTGATTGGAGTGGGGGTGGGGGGTTCCTAAGGAACCTAGAGGACTCAAGAAGAAGGAGGGAGGGAAGGATGGAGGGTGCAGGGTGTTGGGGGCAACCCCAAGCCCTGGGAACAACATGGTCAGGTTTCAGAATGGACAGAAACCCAGTAACGTGAGACACTCCTGACCCTCCTGACTTGAAGCCCCAGGGCAGGGTAGAACTTGGGGGGCCTCCTTCCAGGCCTCACCTGTCCCCAGCCCATCCCCCTCCCCTCTTACAGCTCCACTCCTTTACCAGGTACCCCTTTCACCCCACTCTTTTGGGGGCTGTCCCTTCTGGTACGGTTGGTTGGAAATGTGACCCCCTAGTCCTGTAGCTCTATCTTCGAGTCAATATCACAGGTTTTGTGACTCAGAGCCTCTGTGACAACCACAGCTTCCCGGGCCCAGGCTTTGCTGGGGACAGCAGATACCTGCAGGGACCCTCCAACCTACACACCCATCCTGGGCTGGGCTTCTCTGATCAGGAAGCCACTGGAGGGGACCTTCCTCCATCCAAACACGCTCAAATCCCAGCAGAGCCTCTGGCATCCATATCTGGCCTCCCACTTGGGAGCCTGGGCATTTCCAACTTTGAAGTGCAGGATTGATAGAAATTCTGACTTCATTCCTTCATCTGTTCATGCATCTTATTCAACAGACACTTCATGAGCACCTGCTGTCTGCAAACCTGTGATGGGGGCCAGAGATATAACAGTGACCCTGGCAGAGCCCATGTCCCTCTCCCATGAGGCTCATAGTCACAGTGAGAAATGAGGGTCAGTGAGCCCTGGGGGTGGGAGGTGCACAGAGGCAGTTCTGGGTTGGGTTGGGGAGCTGGTGGGTCCTATAAGGCTTTTCACAGGAGTTGTCATCTAAGCTTCACACTAAAGGGCAGGGGAGGGTGCTCCAGGTAGCAGAAACAGCAAGTGCAAAGGCCCTGAAGCAGGGCAGAAGCCTTGGCTGGCAGTCCCAGTTTTGCCATTCATTAATATTTGCTGTGTGTCCCAGACAAGAAACTGCCCCTTTCTGAGCCGTAATTTCCATATCTGTAACGGGGCCTCTTAACACATTGCTTAACAAATAGGATCAACAGGGCACCTGGCCCACAGCAGGCCCTCCATAAATATTTGCCAAATCATGGGTGTAGTGATGCACCTGTAATCCTAGCTACTTGGGAAGCTGAGGTGCAGAGGATTGCTTGAGCCCAGGAGTTCAAAGCTGCAGTGAGCTATGACCACGCCATTGCACTCCCACTTGGACGACGGAACAAGATCGCATCTCTAAAAGAAAAAAAATTGCCAAATGTAGATGACCAGGACAGAGGAGGCACATGGCTCCTGTCTAGAGGTGGGTGGGTTGGGGCAGCTTATAATCATTTCTTTTCTAGCCAAGGCCAACCCATTTCTCTGGGTTCCTCCTCCTGTCCCACCAGTCCCCTGCCAGCTGTCCCACCATGTGTGCGCCAGCCTGTCAAGAGAGGCGCCTGTTCCGGAACACCTGATGCCTTGCTTCCCAGAGATTTCACAGGGACTGGTCCACGGAAGTTCAGCTGCCACACGGGCTTAACCCTGGAGCCTGACTGCCGGGTCCTCAAAAGCCCAGCACTGTTGTCTCTTGACCTCATAAAGGGCCCTGGCACTGTCTCAACATTAGCTGGAAGACCTTGTTTCAACTCTTAAGCTCTGGCCTTGCTTGGCTGTGTGGCTTTGGGAAAATTAGTCAACCTCTCTGGTTATCTCCACCAATGATAATAATAGCTAACACATCCTCAGTGCTTATCATGGGGCAGGGTCTGTGTTCACAGCCTTTCTGTGAATAAACGTGTTCTTTTCGATTCTTTTTTTTTTCTTTTGGCCAGGGCTGGGTTTGAACCCACCAGCTCTGGCATAGAGGGCTGGCGCCCTACTCTTTTGAGCCACAGGCGCCACCCTATTCTTATCACAACTTTCTGAGTTCCCAAGTATTACTGACCCCATTTCACAGATATGAAAACTAAGGCACAGAGAGAAAGAGGTTACATGACCCACAGGCAAAATTATCCAATCAGTGATAACCACAATAAGCATCCTGTGCTCAGTGTGTGCCTGCCTCTAAACTTTTTTTTTTTTTTTTTTTTGAGACAGAGCCTCAAGCT
>NW_003852424.1:17209888-17229194 GCF_000181295.1 Otolemur garnettii | reverse complement strand
CCGTCATTGTTGTTTGGCGGGTCCGGGCCAGGGATTCGAACCCGCCACCTTAGGTGTACGTGGCTGGCGCCTTAGCCGGTTGAGCTATAGGCGCTGAGCCGCTGCCTCTAAACTTAAGTGCTTTACATGGATTAACTCATTTATTTCTCCCAAACACCAAATGGGAGGTCAGAGGGAATGTTTTTTGGGGGGGAGGTTTGAGACAAACTCTTACTTTGTCATTTTTGGTAGAATGCCATGGAGTCGGATCGGCGCCTGTGGCTCAAGCGGCTAAGGCACCAGCCACATACACCTAAGGTGGCAGGTTGCCCGGGCCCGCCAAACAACAATGACGGCTGCAACCGAAAAATGGCCAGGCGTTGTGGTGGGCACCTGTAGTCCCAGCTACTTAGGAGGCTGAGGCAGGAGACTCGCTTGAGCCCAGGAGTTGGAGGTTGCTGTGAACTGTGATGCCATGGCACTCTACCCAGAGGGATAGCTTGAGACTACGTCTCAAAAAAAAAAAAAAAGAATGCCATGGAGTCATACTCACAGCAACCTCCAACTCACAGGCTTAAGCACTCCTCTTGCCTCAGCCTCCCCAGTAGACTCACTTTGTCACCCTAAGTAGAGTGTTGTGGGATCATAGCTCACAGAGACCTCAAACTCTTAGGCTCAAATGATCCTCTTGCCTCAGCCTTCAAGTAGCTGGGACTACAGGTGCTTGCCACAACACCCCACTATTTCTTTTTTTAGGGACAGTGTCTCACTCTTGTTCAGGCTGGTCTCGAACTCCTGGGCTCAAGCAATCCATCTGCCTCAGCCTCCCAGAGTGCTAAGATTACAGGCGTAAGCCACCACACTGGGCCAAGGGGAAATGTTTTTTTTGTTTTTTTGGGGGGTTTTTTTTGAGACAGAGCCTCAAGCTGTCCCCCTGGGTAGAGTGCTGTGACATCACAGCTCACAACAACCTCCAACTCCTGGGCTCAAGCGAGTCTTCTGCCTCCGCCTCCCAAGTAGCTGGGACCACAGGTACCCACCACAATGCCCGGCTACTTTTTGGTTGCAGCAGTCATTGTTGTTTGGAGGGCCCGGGCTGGATTCAAACCTGCCACCTTAGGTGTATGTGGCTGGCACCTTAGCCACTTGAACCACAGGTGCCAAGCTGGGGTAGGGGTGGGGTGGGGGGATGTTAATGTAGGTCCCATTTTACAGATGAAGTAACTAAGACCCAGAAAGGATAAGCAATTTGCTCAAAGTCACGAAGTCATTCAGTGGTACAGAAGACTGAGTAGAGTGGATCAATAGTATACTTCTCTTGGGCCTGTCAGAGCACCTTGCATATAGGTGCAGTCCCTGAAGACAAAGTGTTACTATTATTGATGTTGCTGTAGCTGTCATTGTTATTATTACACCTGTTAAGAAAAGTTAGCTGGAACTTGGAAATAAAGCAGAAGGGAGTACAGCAGGGGTTTTTGATGCCTCACTGGGATGTTGACTAACCCAGCCCTAAAAGATTATTTCATTTCACTGTGCTGTCAGATATAATAACCAATAGCCATGAATGACTATGTAGATTTAAACTGAAATCAATTAAAATAAAAAAAAATTAGAAGTTCAACTGCTCACTTGCACTAGCCCCAATTTAAGCGCTGAATAGCCACATGGCTACTGGCTACTGTGTTAGACAGTACAGATTTCAAAACACATTTGTCACTGCAGAACATTCTGTTGAAACTTTGCTCTGGGAGAATGTGCTTCTGCTTGAATTTGCTCTTTCTCATCTGGTTAGAGCTCCAGCCCTGTGAAGTTTCAGTTAACTTGATATAGAAAAGAGAAACTCAATGATGGTTTTATTGCAATATAGGTCATTACCAGTTTTATCTAGCCTAATCTTATTCTCACTTTTCTTTTTTAATTTTTGGAGACAGTCTCACTCTGTCATCCAGACTGAAATACAGTGGTGCAATCACAGCTCATTGTGGCCTTAAACATCTGGGCTCAAGGGATCCTTCTGTCTCAGACTCCCTGGTAGCTGGGACTATAGGCACATGATACCACACCTGGGTAAATTTTTAATTTTTTTTTTTTTTTTTGAGACAGAGTCTCACCGTGTTGCCCCAGCTCACAGCAACTGCAAACTCTTGGGCTTATGTGATTCTCTTGCCTCAGCCTCCCAGTAGCTGGGGCTATAGGTGCCCGCCACAATGCCCAGCTTTGTTGCTATTGTCATTGTTGTTTAGCAAGCCTGGGCTGGGTTTGGACCTGCCAGCCCTGGTGTATGTGGCCAGCACCCTAACTACTGAGCTATTGGTGCCGAGCCTAAATTTTTAATTTTTTTGTAGAGGTGGGGAGTCTCACTATATTGCCTAGGCTGGTCTTGAACTCTTGGACTCAAGAAATCCTTCCATCTTGGCCTCCCAGAATGCTGGGATTATAGGCATGAGCCACTGTGCCCAGCCTCTAACATTCTTAATTAAAAAGAAAAAAAAATCTCCATAGATACCCAGTTTCTCAAATGCTCTTAGCACCAGCCTGACGATTTTACTGGCTCCCTCAATAATGAGTTAATGAATCATTGACATGTGTTTGCTTGACATTTGGGTGAGTCAAGATTTCAACTTTTTGAGAATCTCACGTTGACATCCCCATTTTGCAAATGGGGAAACAGAGGTCAGCTCACTGCCTCTTCCCTCCCAAGCTCAGGGGTCCTATCCTTGCACCCACCTCATCTAAGCACCCACCCCCCCACCCCCGCCCAGCTCCCAGAAGCTGCACTGAGAATCTGCCTTCCTCCTCCTGCCGCAGCCAAGAACCAGGTCAGCCCAACGCTGGGACATCAAAGGGAATCTATAAATACAGATGCAGGAGGAAAAATAGACACTTCCCCAGCCCTCCCAGTCTTCCTTCGCTCCCACTCCAGATCACTCCTGGCTGGGCTCCCACCTCAGGAGCTGGGCTGAAGCCCCCAGCCCCAGAGATCCCCTTTCTTGAAAGCAGTAGAGGGGAATAGCTGGTGGCACTCCAGTTCCTCCCCACCCCATGAGCTCAATCACTTCTGCCCTCTCCTTCTCTACCAGGCATCACTGGGAGGTGCAGATGGGATTCAAAGCTACAGGGGAGGATTCTCGGTTTATCCAAATCTTTGGATCCCTTGGAATCTTCCTTCTCGTAGAGAACACATAGGGTTTCTTTCCCATGCTAGGCTCTAGGAAGCTGGCGGGGACAAGGCAGATAGTTCAGACCTAGGCAGGGCAGTCAGTGGGGCTTCCTGAAGGAAGGTGACATGCACTAAGCCAAAAGGAGGATGGGAGTGATGGAGGGTAGAGAGCCAGGTTTGGGTGGTAGGTGGAGAGGAAATGGAGGGGAAAGAGTTTATGGTCCCCCTCAGTCCTTCCCTGTTTCTTACTCCCCAAGACCCCTGCCTTTGCACTTCAATGTCTCTCAAATACAGACATTTCTCTCCACTGCTGGGCTCCTGGCCTCCTTATTGCTCCCTCAAACTAGTATAGTCAACTCTTTCCTGGTCCCTCAGGGCTATTCATTCATGCCCCAGATGCATCATTCTCCACAAGGTGGTCAGAGAGATCTTTTTTTTTTAAGAGACAGGGTCTTGCTATGCTGCCCAGTCTGGTCTAAAACTCCGGGTCTCAAGTGATCCTCTTGTCTCAGCCTAGTTGCTGAGATTATGAATACAAGTTACATCAGATTATCTCATTTGCTCTCCATAAACTCTCCCATGGCTACCTAATGCCCTTGAGATAAAACCCAAACTCTTTCCCTTGTCCCCACCCCCTCACTACCCTCCCCCGCCTCCCTCCGCTCCAGTCATCTGTGCCTCCTCCTTGCTATGCCTCCTGCTCCAGGGCTTTGCAAAGGCTGTGCCCTCTGCCCTTTCCTTATTTCTTCTCCAAAATGACTTATCCTCCTCCTTCAAGTCTCAGCTCAAATGTCATTTTCTCATAGAGGCTCTTCCTAACGCCCTTAGACTATTGCTACCCACTATTCTCTTTTCTTGGCCTTTACAATGATCTGAAATTCGTCTTGGCGCCTAGACGGTTACAGCACCAGCCACATACAACAAGGGTGGCAGGTTTGAACCTAGGCTGGGCCAGCTATACAACAATGACAGCTGCAACAAAAAATAACCAGGCATTGTGGCAGGCGCCTGTAGTCCCAGCCACTTGGGAGGCTGAGGCAAGAGAATCACTTAAGCCTAAGAGTTTGAGGTTGCTGTGAGCTGCAACGCTACAGCACTCTACAGCACTCTACGAAGGGTGACATAGTGAGACTCTGTCTCAAAAAAAAAAATGATGATCTGAAATTACTTTAGTCAGTCATTTATTTGTTTCCTTACTGGCTGTTTGGGGATGCCCTCAAGACAGCAGAGACCCCATCTTCTCCATCATCTCCCTCTCTGTGCCTAGACTGCACTTCCATAGGCCTCAGTTTCCCCATCTATAAATTGGGGTGCAAATATGACAAGTTGTTCCCTTCTGAGAAGCTGCCAGCCTCATGTATCATTACAGTTACTATTTCTCCAACCTGAGCAAGAGCAAATTATCTGGGTTTTGTGGTGGGGGCCTGTAGTCCCAGCTACTGGAGGCTGAGGCAAGAGGGTTGCTGGAGCCCAAGAGTTTGAGGTTGCTGTAAGATATGATGCCAAGGCACTCTACCCAGGGCACAGAGTGAGACTCTGTCTCAAAATAAATAAATAAGTAAAAGAAAATAAAGTTACTATTTCCTTTGCAAACAGCTTGCCTGGTTCTGTAGACTCTTGTAATCGATATGCTAATTGATGCAGATTTTATGTAAATGACACGTGTGTTTATTTCTCCCTAGAAATTTCCCACTGGCCTCCAGATCCCCCGAAGCTAGGGAGGGATAGCATCTCAGTCTGAGTTCTTTGGGGACCCACCCACTCTCAGGGGAAAGCATTCTCAGAGCACCTGCAGGCTCCCTACTCCCTCCTCCTTCCTAGCCTCCAGGGTTTGCCCAAAGTGGGCAAAATCACTACACTCTCAAAGGAGGGGGTGGGATGAGTGGGTGGAAATTTAGAGACCGAGGAGAAGACTGAGACAGAGACAGCAAGAGAGCAAAGCTGAGGGGTGAGGAAGTGGGAGGGTAGATGGGAAAAGAAACAGACTGAGATAGAGGGAGAGAAGCTGAGCGGGTCCCTTGCAGCCTCAGGTGCGTGGGGCTAGGGTGGGGCTGGGTGTGCCTGCCACTATGCCCTTGGAGCAGAGGGCCAATGGCCCATACTGGTCATAGAGGATTGGAATCTTCTGGAAGGTTAAACTGAGTCTAGACAACAGGAGCCACAGGCCTTACCTGCACCATCATTCCAAGGCAGGGGCGGGGGACAGTGGCTTGAATAGTACTCAATATCCAATTGTCTCTATTGAGTGCCACTGTGTGCCAGCTCTGTGTTGGGTGGTAGTGGGACACAGCCTTGACCTAGGTTGTCCTGTCCTGGGTCGCTGCCCTGGGGATGCCAGTCTGGTGTAAAGTAAGATTCAAACTGAGACATTCACCTTGGGAATGAAGGAGAAGGGGTTAACCAGGTTAACCTGAAAGGAGAGGGAGGCAGAGGGCCAGATGGAGGAAAGGCCCCATGCAAAGGCCTTGGGGCAGAGAAAATGTCTGTCAGCTATCTGCCCTCCCTCCACCTGCCTTCTGTTTTTGTTTTTGTGGGTTTTTTTGCAGTTTTTGGCCAGGGTCAGGCTTGAACCCACCACCCCCGGAATATGAGGCTGGCGCCCTACTCCTTGAACCACAGGTGCTACCCTCTCTTCCTGCCTTCTGCTGTTGCAGACTCCATCGTCCCTCCAAGGGCTCCTCTGACTACCTTTTTAAAGTCTCCCCCAATGCTGGGCACAGTGGCTCACGCCTGTAATCCTAGCACTCTGCGAGGCTGAAATGGGTGGATTACTTGAGCTCAGGTGTTTAAGACTAGCTTGAGCAAGAGCAAGTCCCTATCTTTAAAATGAGCTGGTATTGTGGAGGACACCTGTAGCCACAGCTACTCAGGAGGCTAAGGCAAGAGGATTGCTTGAGCCCACAAGTTCGAAATTGCTGTGAGCTAGGATGCCATGGTACTCTACCAGAGCAAGAAAGTGAGACTCTGTCTCAAAAAATAAATAAATACATAAAGTCTTCCTCACTCACACACCAAACTCCC
This sequence comes from Otolemur garnettii, assembly GCF_000181295.1. Taxonomy (NCBI): domain Eukaryota; kingdom Metazoa; phylum Chordata; class Mammalia; order Primates; family Galagidae; genus Otolemur; species Otolemur garnettii. The sequence continues at coordinate 17,223,034 of NW_003852424.1, read as the reverse complement.
TATCTTCTCTCCTTGCTTCATTTTTCTCCTTAGCATCATCTGGCTCAGAACAGATTTCTCTTATTTATGCTGTTTCTCCCCCCATTAGAATGTCAGCTGTACCAGGCCAGACATTTTTTTTTTTTTTTTGAGACAGAGCCTCAAGCTGTCCCCCTGGGTAGAGTGCCGTGGCATTACAGCTCACAGCAACCTCCAACTCCTGGGCTCAAGCGAGTCTCCTGCCTCTGTCTCCCAAGTAGCTGGGACCACAGGTGCCTGCCACAACGCCCGGCTATTTTTTTTGGTTGCAGCCGTCATTATTGTTTGGCGGGTCCGGGCTGGGGATTCAAACCCGCCACCTTAGGTGTACGTGGCTGGCGCCCTAGCCGGTTGAGCTATAGGCGCCGAGCCCCAGGCCAGACTTTATCTATTGCATTCACTGCTCTGTGTCCCCAGTGGCTAGAATAAGCCAGGCACACAATAGATGCTTAATAAATATTTGCTAAATAACTTGATCCTCTCCTACCCTGATCTCTGAACTCTGCTAAGACGGGGGCTCATTGTGTTCTCAGCACTGCCCAATAGAATCCAGCAAGCAGTAGGTGCTTAATAAAGTTAGCTGAACAAATAAGCCGGTAAGATCAAGACCCACAGGGCTGTTTCCCTTCCTTAAAACTGAAGACATCAAGGGTTTACAGCCAAGGCAGAGCTTTTCCATGTGAAGTGCAAAGGGTGCGTGGGTGAGCTCAGCACCCACGATGCACACCCCCTCACACTGACGTTGGTGTCACCTGCATGCCTGGCCCTGGTGGCAATGACAAACTGGCACTAGCTTAGGTCATTCACACACATACACCTTACACCATTACTGTGTTTTTTTGCTATCGTTCTTTCTCCCTAATAGTTCTGGTTTTCCTTCTATGTTTTTTTTTTTTAATTTGTGGCAAAACACACATAACTTAAAATCCACTGTTTTAGCTGTTGTTAAGTACACACTTCAGGGACATCAAGCACACTTACATTGCTGTGCAACTGTCACCACCCTCCATCTCCAGAACTTTCTCATCTTCCCAAACTGAAACTCTGTCCCCATGAAACACCAACTCCCTACCCCCTCCTTGGCCCTTGGCACCACCATCCAACTTTCTGTCTCTGTGAATCTGACACCTCTAGGGACCTCCTGTGAGTGGGATCACACAGGATTTGTCCTTCTGTGTCTGGTTCTTTCACTGAGCATCATGCCCTCAGGCTTCACCCACGTTGTAGCCTCCATCAGAGCCTCATTCCTTTTCATGGCTGAGTGATATTCCAGTGTGTGGATGAACCTTATTGTATTTATCCATCCATTGATCAGTGAACGCTTGGGTTGTTTCCACCTCTTGGCTATTGTGAATTGTGCTGCTGTGAATGTTAGTGTTTGTGGTATCTGTTTTATCCATTTCTATTTCTCTGTTGACAATGCCCTGAACAATCTTAGAGACATCAAAGCTTCTTCTTAAAACTTCTAAGAAAAGATGAAGATCAGGAAAAATCTCCAAGAGGAAGAAACACAGAATTACAGAATTTCCCAGTAGAGGGAAAGGGAAGAAAACCTGCTTTATGAAGCATTTACTACATGTATATGCCTGGCCCTGGCATCTTTGGAAATTAAACAACTTGCTCACAGCTGGTCAGTGGCCAAGCCAGGCTTTGTGTCCCAGTCTGTGGGCTGCAGAGATGCATTCTACTGCCTGCTTAATTGCCTCTAATGAGGGGCAGCTCACCACTCCATCACTGATTAGGAAATGAATGAGTATGATAACCTGAGAGGAAACAAAACAAAGTAGAAAGGAGCTGTCCCTTCAAACTTGGGCTGGTCAGGGAAGGTCTCCCAGAGAAGGGGACCTTGGTAGGGAACAGCTTCCCAGGCAGAAGGAACAGCAAGAGCTAAGGCGCTGCACCAAGACTGAGCTGAGTGCGTTCATTAGGCTGGGAGGAGTTCAGAGGAGGGTAGACTTGGAGAATGTGAGGCTCCCTGTGCCCAAATGACTTTGAATCCGGCCCTGTCCGTGCTTCAGTTTCCTATTCATGCCCAAGGGCAGATCCCCAAGAACTCCAAGATCCCTGGATGGCCCCACTCCACTTCCCCTTTATGGGACCACTTGTTTCATTTGCATATGCAGATGCCATGGGGGGGAGGGGCTTCTGGGTCTCCCAGAAAACATCTGGCCTTTCTGGGGGATTTCTGAGTGGGAGGGAGACTTGTAATTGCTCTTTAATTTCCACTTATAAATCAGGCACCTGATCCTGCTGTTTATGTCTCTAATTTATTATTTCCAGGGTGCAAGTATGGTGCTTTAGGTCCAGCCAGACACACAGTTGGCCTGAGCTTCAGCTCCAAGTCTGAGATGCTGTGTACATGTTGGGGGTGATCCAAGACTGGACAGCTCCCACCCACTTCCCTCTGCCTGGGTAGCTGAAAGCCTACTGTGTGCCCAGGCCTTACACATCACCCCTCTCTCACTGAGGGGGGAAACAGTGCAGTGGAGAAGGGCTCTGGGTAAACTTTGGGGTCTTCCCCCACTTGAAATGTGCAAAGTTTCCGGAGCTGTGTAGCGCACACGTAGGTGCTTAATAAGTGCTGCTATTTCCTCGGATACCCAGCTCCATCTTGAGGAGGTGGCCATCCTTATGCCATTTTGCTAAGAAGGAAAGTCAATATTCCCCTGGGCTCACCCCCTGTTCAATTGTGCCTCAATTTCTCCCTTGATACAATGAGGGCAGGTGCTGGTGAGCTCTCTGACCCCCCTCACTCAATCATTCTTTCATTTATTCAACACATTAGTTGGTTGCCTACTGTGTGCTAGGCCTAGTTTTAAACTTTGGGACACAGTGGAAACTCTGGCTTTGCCCCAGAAAGTTGTCTGGGAGAGAAAGCAGAGGGAAACTAGGAAATGGATGAGAGAAATCCTCCTAGTAAAAAGTTCAGCAAAGCAGTCATAGCAGGCTAAAGGGAAATCAGGAGTGGGGATTTGTAAATGAGAGGAGATGGGAGAACATTTGACTTGAGACCTATCAAAGAGGAAGGGAACCACTGGAAGATTTGGGGGAAGAATGAATGCACCAGGCAGAGGCAACAGCCAACGTAAAGGCCCTGAGGCCAGACTACACCTGGCCTGTTGGAGGAACATTTAGAAGGGAAAAGACTCCACAAGGCTTTAGCAAAGTGATAAAGGGGAAGGCGGGGTGGGGGGGTAGGGGGGAGTAGGGGGATAGGGGACTCTTGGATGATGGAGTGAAGGACACAGTCATGGCTAAAAGGGTAGAGAGGGAGGGTATGCTCCTACAGCTGGAAGGGCAGAGTAGGCCTTACTGTGGAGGAGACACCTGAGCTTAGACTCCAAAGAGGGGAAGGTCACTTGGAGATCTGTGGAAAGAGTGTTCTAGGCAGAGGAAACAGCAAGTGCAAAGGACCTGGGGCAGGGCAGACTTAGTACTAAACTACATACACACATAGCAATATTGTCTGGCCCTTTACAGCTGTACCTCCAACATTTTAGAATAGAGCTGCCTTCTCTTTTAGGAAGGCCTCCAGGATCCTCAGTAGCAACCACGATTGTGCTGAAGAAGCAGGAGAGGGAGGCTCAATGTCAGGCTTAGGTGGCACTCAAGCAAGGGGCAGAGAAAAGGTGGAGGAGACCCCACTTGCTCATCCCAGGTCACAACTCACATGCCTTATGAGCCCTCCAATTAGGGAATCTCTGACCTCCTGGAAGTTCTTCCAGGAAAATCAGCACTTCACACTTAAAAGCTGAGCCAGGCACACTGGCTCACACCTGCAATCCTAGCACCTTGGAAGCCAGGGCAGGAGACTGCTTTGGCCCAGGAGTTTTAGGCTGCAGTGGGCTATGAATGCGCCACTGCACTCCAGCCGGGACTACAGAGCAAGACTCTCTCAAAAAAACAAACAAACAAAAAAAAAAACGGCTGGGGTTCAAATCCTGGCTCTACCTTTTCCTAGTAGTGTGATCAGTCAAATCACTTGTCTCTAGGCCTCAGCTTCCACACTTGAAAATGGAATAGTATTATAACAGTAGCTATGTTCTAGAATCCTGGGGCTGCATATAGTGGGTGTCTAATATATGTTATATCATCATCACAATTATTAATACATTCACAACATAGAGCATTTTCTGGGCAGCAGGCCCAGGGTATTGTGTGATCTCTGAAAAGGGCTACATTCTCTGGGCAACCCTCCCCCCAACCTCTCAGGAGTTCCAGAAGAGAATTTGAGCTTGAGGAAGGGTCCACAAGAGGATCTACCCTACCCCCAGAAGAAAAACGTGTCAGAGAGCAGGGAGTGAGGAAGGGTTAGGGCCATGCCACCAGCACTCACCCCCAGCCCAGGGACTCTAGGCGGTTAGCTCCGCAGAGGGACCAGCTGGGCGGATTTAGCCAGCGCATCTGCCGCCTGAGCAGCTGCTGTTCTTGGGGGGAGGCTGAAGGGGGATTTGGGACGAGGGAAAAATCTGTCCGAAAAGAATCGCGTCTGCGCGGCCCAGCTGCCGGCTTAGGCTGGGGGGACACCCCAATCGGCTCTGACCCCGGGTCCCTCCCCCGCGGCGACAGCCCCTACGTGCCTCTGGGGGAGGGGGCGTCGGGGAGGCCCTGACATCGGGGAGGCCCTGACGTCACTCACGACCTTGGCCAATTGGAGCTGCCCTCTCAGAGTCCCCAAGGGATTCCCCGGCCAGAGCCAGGACCAGGGCGCCACCGAACAGCGACCACCCCCTACCTGGACTTAAAGAGGGCCTACAGCTGGCCAGGGAAAATGAGGATGGGGCCCACGGGCGAAGGAGTGGGACCGTGGCGACCTCTCCAAGCGGCTGTCCTCCGGCCTGGCTCCAGCCCGGCCCCGAGAGGGTCGGGGACCAGCAGGTGTCACACAGCGGAGTGGAGGGGCCCGGAGCTCTGCTGGGGAGCGCGCAGGCAGTGCAGCAGAGCCCTCCCTTCCTCGAAGACGCTCGGCCCAGCCTCACTCCATCCTGGTTGACCCCCCTCTGGGTCTCCCCAGGTCCTAGGGCCGCAACCCGCCCGCTCTGGGAAGAAGGTTCAGTGGCCACGGGCGCCTGCAAAACCCGCCCTGGAATCTACCCAACAGGAGCCGGACATGTGCGCCGCGCTGTCCACGGGCCCACCCAGACGGGGTAACTGAGGCCCAGTGGGGCGGGGCTTTCCCCAGAGTCCCGCAGTTAAGAGGGCGCTGCTGGCTCCCCTGACCTCGCACGAGGCCCTACCCCTCCCTGGGCCTCCCTGGCTCATCCGGAGTGCGAGCTGTGAACTTCTGCCACCTTCCTTCCGTCAGGGCTCAGACAGGCCGGAGCCCTGGGCGGGAGGTGGGAGCAGCTCAGCCTGACCTTGTCCCCATCCAGGGCATGAAAGACCCATTCATGGCCACAGAAGCCTGGGTGGCAGCTGAGCCCGCCACGGGGGTGGGGCCTCCAGTAGGGCCTTTGTCCAAACCACAAATGCCCTCCCCACATCCTCCTACCCTACCCCTCCTGTGCTCCGCTCCCATATTACCTCCTCATGGTCCTCATGGACCCCTTTTGTCCATCTCAACCTATGCCTGTCCCTTGAGTTCTGTGGCCATTGGTTTTTGTATCTCCCAGTCTAGACTGAAGGCAGGGGCAGGATTTGTCTCCTCTGCCCAAGATCTGACACACAACAGACCCTCAATAAATGTTTGTTGAATGAATGGATTGCAGAACTGCCCAGATGGTCCCAGCCAAGGCCACAGGCAAGGAAGAGGGCACAGCACAGGCAGTAGGAGGGATGGGGGGGGGGGGGAAGGCAGATCCCCAGTGCCAAGCTGAGATGCTGGGACTCAGCCCTTTTCCTTAAAGACCAAGCCTCAGGCTCGGCGCCTGTGACTCAAGCAGCTAAGGCACCAGTCACATACACCTGAGCTGGTGGGTTCGAATCCAACCCGGGCCTGCCAAACAACAATGACAACTGCAACCAAAAAAAAAAAATATATATATATATATATAGCTGGGCATTGTGGTGGTCGCCTGTAGTAGTCCCAGATACTTGGGAGGCTGAGGCAGGAGACTTGCTTGAGCCCAGGAGTTGGAAGTTGCTGTGAGCTGTGATGCCACAGCACTCTACCCAGGGGGACAGCTTGAGGCTCTGTCTCAAAAAAAAATAATAAAAATAAGGCCTCAGTGTCGCAAAGTGGGTAAGATGCAGAGGATGGTGGCAGGTGGCAGGTGTCTTGGCTGATTTGCCTGGGATGCTGGGGCAGCCGGAAGGTGGTAAGGGTAAAACCACTGACAGGAAGACCAGGCTGCTCTCAGAGGTTTGTGGTCACCAGGATGGCCCCTGCACATGCTTGGTCCCTGGAGGGCCTAGGTTGTCTCCACAGATGCCAGGGAGCCTGCAGGTTGCCCAGGGATCAGTGTGGCCAAGGGAGCAGGGTTCCAAGTTCTGACACCACCCATTCTCTGCCATGTGGCTTCTGGAAGTCAGCACACAGCCCATCTGAGCCTCCGGGACTGTTGGGAGCCAGGGTTGGGAAACAGTGGCCTCAGCACACAATAGGTGTATAAGAAAAGTAACTATGGAGCACCTACTGTATACCAGAGGGGTGTGGGTGGGCATAGGACAGCACTCCACCTAGTATTGGAGACATACAGGGTGACATGCACATGGGGAGATGTTTGGGACAGAGACAGTGAGGCATAAAGTGGGTCAGCAAGGTTACCAGAAGGTGTCTGAAACCTCAAGGCTCTGTCTTGGGATCTCAAAGGCAGCAGGCAAGAAAGTTCCCATGGGTAGGCGATACCTGCATCCCCTAATAAACCCTTTTTGGGACACTGGGTGCACCATAGAGACCTCTATAGCTAGTCTGCTCAGGTTCGAATCCCTGAGCCACCACTCTCTGCATGACCTTGGACAAGACACCTTCCTGTGCCTCAGTTTCCTCACATGTCCAGAGGGTGTTGTCAAATGGAATGCTTGTAGGTTGAGTAAATGACTCATATATGAAGGAGGCCACTAAACCTCTGGCGTCCTGGTAGTGCATTAGGCCTATGGGCCCTGTGAGTCTGATTGGGGAAGAATCGCGGGGACGCGAGTTTGGACAAAGAAGACCAGAGGAGGGAGTTGGAGCGGACCAATTAAGCTCATCACCTGGACGCAAAAAGCAGGATGACCCTCCAATCTGCCTCACCAAGAGCCACCCAACCGGCTCCGCCCTCCGCTCCGCGCCGCCGTCGCTCTGGGCCAGGTTTTGTGCGGTTCCAGCTTGGCTTTGGGGGGTGCTGGCAAAGGGGGGTGGAGGTGGCGGAGCCGCGAGTCGCAGCGGCCGCGGCGGCGGGCGGAGAAGATGCGGCCGCGGCGCGCCCCCGGTCCGGCCACCGCACAGCGCCCTCCCTGGAGCAGACGCCAGCGCGCGGGGGACCGGGGCTGAGCCCCCACCCCCAGCGCAGCGCAGCGGGCCCGGGGGCGGGGAGAGCGCGCGCCCCCAGGCCCCCGCCCCACCCCGGGATGCCCGGCTGAGCCGTCCGGGCCGGGACAGGTGCGCGCACGGACCCCCCCCACCCCGCCGTCCGCCCGCCCTCGCGCTCCCTCCCGCGCACTCGCGGCCACAGCGGCTCCGAGGTAAGCGCCCCAGGGCGTCTGCGATGGGGACTGGGGGAGAAGCTGCCATGGGGGTGTCTGGCAGTGCGCAGTCGGGAGGCTGGATTGTGGGCTGGGGTGGTTGGGTCCGGCGCTAAAATGAAGGACCCTGAGGGCCCTGCCACAGGGAAGGAAGGATCGGGGCCGGAGAGGGGGTGGGGGCGCTACCCATCAGCCGCGCAGCTGGAGAGGAGGCTGGATTCAAGAGGGGGTGCTGTATGGAGCAGCTTTGGGGGTCCGGCAGCACCGCTTTTCAGGGGCTGGATTTTGGACTGGGGCGCTGAATGAGGCTCGATCATGGGGGTATCCAATGGCACCGCAGCTGGGGGAGGGGGCGGGCGAGAGCTTGGATTGTTGACTGGGGGCCTGCGTGTGCAGCTATGATGGGGGTTCTGTCACCACCGCAGCGGGTGGAGATTTGGTGGGGGGTGGCCGCAGGAGGCACAATGATGGGGGCCCGCGGCTGCGCCGCTGGAGCTCTGGATTTGGGCCCAGGTGTGGGGGGATTGGGACAGGCTGGGGGCCTGCGGTCCGGGGGTAGGAGGTGGTGTTGGGGGGCGGGGTCCCAAGAGCTAAGTCGGGGGCGACCCGGGGCTGGTGTAGGGGTCCCTGCACTGTGGGGCCTTTCCACCCCTCTCCGCGGTCCAGCTGCCGCACCTTGGGCGCCCCTGAGTCCTCTCTGGCCTCCTTCCTGGCCGGGAATGGACCGAGTCCCCGGCCTGGGTGGCGGGGGAGGGGCAACAGTGTGGGTAGACAAGGCCAGCAGGTCCGGATCCCTCCGCTGCAGTGGGGACTTGGGGGCTCGGGGTACCCCAAGAGCTGACAAAGGGACAAAGAAAACGTTTCTTTGGAGAGGGCCGGGCTAGATGGGGGTCGCCGAATGTGGCCCCCTCCTGCGGGCGCTGATTGGTCCACGGGGTGGGGGTCACGTGCCCCCCGTCCGGCTCTCGGCCTGGGGCGCTCTCCTGAGTTTGGGGCATCTCCCAGAGGGGGCGCTAGTGCCACGAACCACCTCCGACCCGACCGGTAAGTGCCAGAGCGAGGAGCTTTTACAAGAGTCCCGGGGTTGGGGGAGGCATTCCCAGACCCTCGCCCCCATTTGACCCTCTCTGACTGAGGTCTACACCTAAGGTTGTCATCTGTGACCCACAGACGAACGAGAAACTAGGGCTTGGAGTTAGGAGGGCACCGTCAAGCTTTAGGGGGGCTAGGTTAGGGTTTAAATGGAAATATGCCAGAGACACCCGTCCCATCTGCAAAAGTGCATTTCTTCACATTTTTCTGGGTTTCCTCATCTTCTCCAAAGGTCCAAATTCCCTCTCCAAAATAAAAATTCAGGACCCCTGGCGCACCCTCACACCTCCAGACACCCACAGCCGCTTTTCCTACATCCTAGGGGACCCAATTTCTTTCAGGGGCAGGATTTCTGGATGTATCAGTACAGCTGTTTTAAACTCTGTTGAGGGAGTAAGGTTAAGCTTAGGTAGGAGGGTGTGGGAAGATGGTGAGGGTTCAAGGCTGGGGTGAGGATCCAGTTGGAAGGGGATCCTAGCAAGTTGTGGAGGAGTCAGGTAGCAGCCTGTCATAAGCCTGGTTAAACTGTAGCATGTCCCCTCTGAACTGGCCCATTCCCAAAAGCAAGTGGGGAAACAGGCCTAGGGAGGCAGCTAAAACCCTGGACACTCCCATCTCCCCTCTCCCCCATCCTAGCTGATGGTTGCCCAGGAGCCCCTGCTCTTCCCCTGCCCCTCTTCTCTGGACTGTGCAGGTATTAGACTCCAACTTTGAGAGAAGGAGCTTAGCTGTGTGGCCTCAGGCAGGTCCCTATTCTCTGGGCTGAAGTCTCTCCAGGAGATGCTTTCTGGTTTTAGGAGTTGAGGTGAGACAGAGGGAGGTCACACTGTCTTGGATCAGTAACTGCCCTATTTTGCCTCCTCTAGTTGCTACCTACCTCTGCTAGGGCTGAGCACCCATGGGTCCTAGTTGCTGCTTCTGCTTTAAGGTGAGAAGGTGACAATAAATGGAAAATTGAGTCACCCAGGAGGGGGCTTTTCCCCTTAGACATCAGCCCTTGCTTCTGTCCAATGGGCAAAGAAGGTGCTGGAGATTTGGTTTGGTGTCTGCAGTGGCCACCCAGGGCTCAAGGCAGGAGTTACTGGGTTACCTGGGGCTGGGCCTGGACGATAGAAATCAAACTGCCCTTGGAAAGGTGACCATGACATCAGCCTGCAAGACAGGTGAGCTGGGTCCCCAGAGGCTGAAGGATACACCAGTCCCTGCCTGTCTCCCAGCAAGGAAGATGTCCCGAGCTGAACCTGGATGTGGCCCTATCTTGTGGTCGCAGAGGGGCAAATTCTGGAGGGAGAAAACCCCAAGCCAATCAGTCCAGACAGGTGAGCAGGCAAAGCTGCCTGAGGAGGGGATATTGGCACCAGGTTTGAAGGATGAGAAAGATTTTGTCAGGAGGAAAGGGGAACACACATTCCTGGAAGAAGGAACAGCAAAGATGGCCATAGTGGGGTATTTTGGAGAAGCCCTGATTGGCTGTTCTATTTTAAGGGTGGGAGGCAATGGCAATGAGACCTAAGAAGTGAGCAGTGGCTCTGAAAGTCAAGCTGATGAGTGAACTTTATTCCAAGGGCAATAGGGATCCATGGAAGGTTTTGGAGCAGAGATAGGACATGAGTAACATTTCAGACCTTGAGCAGCTGTGAGGAAGAGGAGCCACCGAGAGACAGGGTCTTGGAAATCAAGCAAGCTGCTCAAAGGGATGATGAGTTGCCCATCCTGGAAGGCAGGCAAAGGAGTTGGACAGCCATCTTTCCAGAATCCTGATAATAGTCAGACCCAGATAACCTTCTAGATTTCTTTTCAATTTCTGTGTGTTGTAGGTTCTCTGAACTTCTGTAGTGTTTCAGATAACTGCGGTTCTGAAATTCTAAGCCATTTTTAAGGGGCTGTGGCTTCTAAGGCTTGAATTCCTCCAAGACCCCGGTGTGCTTTGATTTGGCGGTGGCTTTCTCTTGGCTATCATGAGTGTGTTTCCTCCCCTTGCTGTCTTTGTGTAGCAGCAATAGGAAAATTGAGGCTCAACACAGCCCAGGACACCCACCCCATCCTAGACACCTGCACCATCGCAACAGATCTCCCACCCCATCCTAGACACCTGCACCATCGCAAATCATTTAGGCTTGGCTGCCAGAGCTGGGGTCCTGTGTGTGGTCAGAGGACCCAGGGCTTGAAGCACATAATTATCTGTTGTTATTACAGTCCTTCATCACCTGTCCTCCAAGGATGTCCAGATATAGTGGCAGACATTACAATGACTCAAGGAAGTGGCTTGGAAGGCTGGGCCCTCTCTTATGTCTCTTTATATAGGGACATGTGGATCCCCACTAGCCACTCTGGATGCTCCTTCCTTATCTGGCACCAAAGGTGGCTACCCAAGACCTGCTGGGAGTGCAGCCTGATCTAAAGAGGACTACATTTCCCAGAATGCACTTCCAAGGGCTGAGCTGGGAAGGAACTTCCCAAATACAGGAACCCAGAGGATTGTGCATTCTCAGGTGTGCATTGGTTCAGGAAGATAGGGTGATGAGTCAATCAACAAATCCTGTGAGTACTCCCTGTGGTCATGCCCTGTGCTGGGTGATGCTGGGGTGCCAGAGAGGGAACCTTAACTCTGGTGTCCAGTTGGCCCTCAAGTGGCTTCCAGGATAGGGGGAGGGAAACAGAGGCAGACATTGGCCCACAATACTATGTGGGGTCAGGGCAGAGGCAGAAGGAGCAATCAGGGATGGAGAAAGCTGGTCTCTGCCTCATGGATCAAGGGAAATGCACTGAGAAGGGGTATTGCAGCTAGGACCACAATGAATGTGTAGGAGTTCACTAGGGGAAGACACCTGTTTTCTGATAGTTGCACAAGAACCTCCCTTCTGTGCTTTCTGGTTTCTCTCTTCCCTGGAGGCCAAGGAATCAGAGCCCCTGGGGCAATTAAGGTAGCTATTTTGCACTATTGTCCTCAGAAGCTGCTATACCAGTTGGATCAGACTCCCTTGTATTGGAATCTAATCTCTTCATTACTCACTCACTCACACTCCTCTCTGAGCCTGTATCCCCACCTGTAAATCAAGGATGCTATTCCATCTCCCTCAGGGCTGATCATTTAAACAAGAAGATGGAGGCGAAATGCCAGGTTTAATTCTGTTGTTTTTCTGACTCCAGAAAAAGAAATAACTTTCAAAAGCTACTGGTGTCTGTAGCCCTGATGTCACTTGGAGCTATGAGGGCTTTGCTGGAATTTGATGAGTTGACAGATGTTTAATGAGCACCTACTATGTGCTGGGTGCTGGGGATGTAGGAATGGCCAAGGCAGACTACATCCTGTCCTTGTTGAATTCACAGCCAAGTGATGACACAGACACTAACTAGAGAAATAAACAAAACAAATCAAGTATATTCAGTGCTCCAAAGACAGTAAAACTGGATGATGTGACTGAGAAGGGTGAGGCTGTTTTAGCTTAGGGTGTCAGGGAGGGTGTCTCTGAAGAGGTGAAATTTGAACAGAGAGCTAGAAGATGAGAAGGACCCTGTCATGCAAAGATCTTGAGCAGCAGAAATTTTGGCAGAGAGAACTGCCCATACAAAGGCCCTGGGGCAGAACTGCACCCACGTGTTGAAGAATGGTGGCTGGAACAGAGTGAGGAGGGAGAGAGAGGGAGAAGGAGAGGACAGGGAGGGGACAGGACAGGGCATGCAGGACCATGTGGGCCAAGGGGAGAAGTTTGGTTTTGATCCCAAGGGAGGTGGGCCGTTTCCTGGCTGTACACCCTTGGGCACATCATTTGCCACTCTGAGCCTCAGATTCCTCATTTATAAAATGGTCAAAAGAGCTTCTCCCACCTACCCTGCTGGGCTAAGTGAAGTACTTGTCAAGCCTATAGCACAGGGCTTAGAACACAGCAGGCACTCCATAAATATTTGCTGTTCTCCCTTGAAGACCTGAGCCCCAAATTCCCTGAGGTCACCCGGTAAGCCAGGGAGTCCTGCCCCTCCACATTTTTCTCCCCCATTGGACAATTCTCATGCCCCCATCTCCTAGCACCGACATCATTCTTCCAGCCTCTCTGCCATTCCTGAGCCCTGACTCACGGCTTGTCCACTCTGACCCCGGGCCTTTCCCCACCCCCCAAGACTTATTTCCCGCCTTTGTCTTCTTCAAGTTCGCTTCGGATCCCAGCAGCACTTGGCACTCCCTGCCTGCCTGCCCCTCTAGGCCTTTCATTCTAGTCCTGTCCTCCTTGGTGATCCCTGTTGTCCTCCTAGATGTGACGTCTAGGAAGGAAGTGACTGGAGAGTGGCTCCCTAGAATCCTAAGTTCGCAGGGGCAGGGCTTCTCATCTTCTGCCTTAGATCAAAGACCCCAAAGGCAGGGGCCATCTCGCTTTTGTCTTTTTTTTTTTTGAGATAGAGCCTCAAGCTATCACCCTGGGTAGAATGCAGTGG